>NC_048595.1:283194157-283794157 GCF_003668045.3 Cricetulus griseus | reverse complement strand
TGACCAATGCAAGAAAAAGACAGCAAAGACTCCATAAAGTGGGGAAGGATTCAAGAGTTCCCACCCCTCCGGAGAAGCTGTTGGCAATTGATGGTTGCTGGGGAAGACAGCATCAGTTTTCTTCAGGGAAGCAGTCCTTGAAAGGCTATTCATGCTCCAGTTAATGGTTCCATGTCTACATGCATACATGCTGTACTGGAAGGACTCCATGGAATTTAACCAAAGAGAGAGGACATGAAGTTGAAAGGGAGAAATGATAGAAGGTAAGTAGGAGGAATAGGAGGAGAAAGAATGGGAGGTAGATTTCATCAAAACATAGTTTATACATGTATGAAAACTCTCATTAAGAAGGGATAAAAAGAATACAAAAATAACACTGAACATTTTTTGTTCATATACTGTTTGTACTTTAATATAAGCACATATATAAATTCCCACCAAATATTTGTTGTATGATATTTTGTTTGTGTTCTGACAAATAAAGCTTGCCTGGAGATCAGAGGGTGGATCTGGCCACTAGTTAACAATAGAGGCCAGGAAGTGGTAGCACACACCTTTAATCCCTGCACTTAGGAGGAAGCAGGAAGATCAGGAGTTCAAGGTCACCTTGGGCCACATGAGATTGAACCAGTCTGAAAAAGAACTTGGGATCTCCTGCCTTTGATCCCAGCACATGGAAGGCTCACATCTTACATCTTTAATCCTGGGACTAGGGAGGTGGAGGCAGGATCTCCCTTATTCAGTCTGAGGTAAGAAGTTTTTGGTGGCTGGCTGCTCTGCTTCTCTGATCTTTCAGCATTTACCTCAATATCTGACTCAAGGTTTATTGTTTTTTGTTTTTTTGTTGTTTTTTTTTTTTTGCTTAAGACTAATTAGGATCATGCTTCAAATATTTGTATTTATTTGGAGACTTACTTGATCTAGTTAACAAAGCAATAAAGGGAGATAACATTGTCTTCATGTCTAAGAACACTAGCAGTAGTGTCAGGGTTGATATCAAGGTCAATGTGATGTCAAGATAAGGCAATGATAGGTCAGAAGTAAGTGATATGATACTCCATTCAACCTCTTAGATAGGAAAGTTAAGTCAATGATTTTTGTTGTGGTCTGAGTGAGAATGACTCTCATAGGATCGTCTATTTGAGTGCTCAGTCATCAGTTGGTGGAAGGATTAGGAAAGATTAGGAAGTATGGCTCTGTCAGATGTGTGTCACAGGGGGGAATGGATTTGGAGGTTTCAGAAGTCCAGTCATTCTCAATTATGTCTCTATGCCTAGTTCTTGTGTTTTCAAGGCACAAGCTCTCAGCTACTGCTCCAACATCACACCTGCCTCCCTGCTGCCATGATCCCTACGATGGTGATAGACTCACACTCTGGAATGTGAGAACCCAAATTAAATGCTTTATTCTATAAGTTGCATTGGTCATGGTGTTTTGCCATAGGAGTAGAAAAGTACCTAGGACAACTTAGAACAAGCCAGTTCACATGGGGGTGGGGGCTTATCTACTGAATTCCCCTAATACTTTTAAAGTTCCATCTTGTGTCAAATTTAAACCTTGTCCTTATAGTTTCTAACTTAAAGCATTGTTTTCTCCTCCATAAAAAAGAAAATATTTCTTTCTCTGAACATTGTAATTTAGTTTTGAATTTCTGTGTGGGGATTTATATTTAATCTTTGCTAAATATCTAAAACACTTTAGTTTGACCCACTTTAACACTGACAGGGGATTTGTTATGAAGCTTGTATTTTGTTTTAAGAAACGAAATAGAAATCTCATTTGAATTTCTTTTGAAATTAAACTTGAAATTTAGCTTACAATGAAGTTGGTCTTTCTGTTTTCAGACTGTGAAAAGCCATTAAAATCATCTTATTTCAGTAAATTATTCTAAAATGTCTTTTGAGGCAGGCAATAAAAATCATTAACAATGTGCATTTTGACATTCTAAAATGTTACATTATTTTATTTTTCCAATGGTGGTTCAGATATTTTTGCTTATATAGAATTTGTTCCATTAGATAATTCTTAAAATAAACTTACAGCTAAGGTTCACATATTATGATGAACTTTGTGGTTGGGGCAGTAAAATGGCAATGCTATGATACAATAGAGTCTGAGAATTCTTTTTTCCATCCTCTTTCTCCCTCCTTCTCTGATTCCTCCCTCTATCCCATCCTCCCTACTTCTATTTCTTCCCTCCCTCCCTCCCTCCCTCCCTCCTGCTCCCCACTCTCCTTTTGTACCACTTCACAATTAGAGTTGAGAACCGCGCCTCCATTGCTCCGTATCTTTTCAGACATGTGACTTGCGCAGACTGGAAACACTCCTTTAAGCTGAACAAATGATTACCCAGGGATCACTGGATAAACCTGAACAGAATGATGCACAGCTTTTCTGCTCACCCTGCATTAATTGCTTGTCCATTTAAGAGATCCTGCTGAAAGTCAGGCATTGGTGGTGCACACCTTTAAAGCCAGCACTCGGGAGGCAGAGGCAGGTGGGTCTCTGTGAGTTTGAGGCCAGCCTGGTCCACAGAGCAAGTTCCAGGACAACCTCCAAAGCAATACAGAGAAACCCTGTCTTGAGAAAAAAAATAAAACAAAACAAAACAAAACAAAACAAACAAAAAAAGAGCTCCTGCTGAGTCAGTTGCTCAGATTTCTGCATTTCCCAGGCTTCTACTCTTTCTTAATCATATGCTGAAGATGTGACTCGAAAGCTCCCTGATATTTTAGACTGTACAGATGGTGTAACAGACCCTGTCCCTCTTGCCCCAAGAATCAGTCCACTATTTTATGAATTTATTTATTCAAGATTGGTCATTTTATTCTCCTCTATTCTTCCCCTGACTCAACCTTCCTGCTCCCCCATGTCCTCCTCTCTCCTCCTCTTCTCCCCTTCTCTTTCTCCCATCTCCCTCTTCCCTCCCCCTCATGCTCCCAATTTGCTCAGGAGATCATGTAACATTCCCCTTCTCCAGGGTACCATGCATGTCTCTCTTAAGGTCCTCCCTGTTTCCCTAAAATCCATATATGAGTGATTACATAAAATAAGAGTTATCATACCAGAGGGAGCCATTATAGGTTTAAAGAGAAATCTGGCACTAGGGAGATTTCCAGAGATCTACAATGATGACACCAACTGGCAATCTAAGCAGTAGTGGAGAGGCTACCTTAAATACCCTTCCTCGATAATGAGATTGATGACTGACTACCTTATATGCCATCCTAGTGGTTGATGGAAGCAGAGGCAGATAGCCACAGCTAAACAATGAACTGAACTCCTGGAACTTCCAGTTGCAGAGAAGGGGCAGTGATGAGCAATGTGGTCAAACCTGGTTGGTGAAACTCCAAGAAACAGCTGACCTGAACAAGGGGAATCTCAGGGACCCTAGACTGATGGCTGAGAGGCCAGCATGGGACTGATCCAGACCCCCTGAACATGGGTGTCAGTGAGAAGGCCTCAGTAATCTATGGGGCTTCAGGCTCTAGACCGGTATTTATCCTGGGTACACAAATTGACTTTTGGAGCCCATTCCACATGTGATGATGACAGTCTTTTGAGATCCCCCATAGAGGCCTTACCTCCCTGGGGAGCAGAGGAGGGATGGGGTGGGGACTTGGGGGTTTGGGGGTGGCAGTGGTGGAGGGGAGGGAGAGGGAGCTGGGATTGACATGTGAAACAAGTTTGTTACTAATTTAAAAATAATAACAATAAAAATGAGAAAAAGATGTCATTTTAATATCAGTAAAATTTGCCTTCCATATTAATGTATAATTTGAAATTAATCTTCCCCTCAAAGTTAAATTAGCTTCACATATTGTGAATACACACACACACACACACACACACACACACACACACACACACACACACACACACACATATATATATATATACATGCATGTTATATATACATATGTGTACAATATATTGATCTTGGAATTCATGCTCCTGATTGTGGATTGTTATATCTGTATGTTTACAAAGAGTAAAAATATCACAGATTTAGCTGTGTTGTATTGTTGAACTTTAAGGATAATTCTGGACTATTTGGTCAATTATACGCACATTAGCCATGAACATTTATTTAGCTTTAAAGTTTGATGAAATATCATTCACAGCATCTCGGCCTTTGGCCAAGATTAAGTTTTATAACTTTTCTTTATATATAAACAAAATATATAAACTTTTCAAATACAGTGGACAGGGCAAGAATTGATTGGCATTCTTACTGGTTTAATTTGTATTTTTGAACAGCAATATGGATGTTGAAGTTTCTGTTAAATGTGTAGAGGTCATTGGTTTTATTTTTTATCACCACATGTTCCTTTACACTTATTTTTTTCCTCCTCACACTACCTGTAATGACATCATTACAGGCAGACATCTGCAATAGGAAGGACCCTGGATACAGGAAACAGGTCTCCTAAGTGAAAGCCTCTATCACTGGGCCACTTCACATTCATTTGTTGTGATGGCCCTACCAGCAGAACATGGGTCTTTGCAGTGGTTGTTTTAAACTCTCAAGATGATGGACATTATTGTTAGCTGTATGCCACCTTATGAGAAAAGAACATCACAATCTGTACTCTGCTTCTTCAATTGCCACTGAAGAGTCACATTTTGAGGTCTCTTAAACTTGTGAACCATTGAGATGGCTTGGAGAGTAACAAAGCATGCCTCAAACTCAAATATGACTTTGATTCTTGGGTCCTATGATAGAAGGAGAGAAACAATTCCCTTAAGCTGTCCTCTGAGTTCCATACACACCCCTTTGCATGGATATGTCCCACCAATTTTGAATAAAACACTAATTAAAAGATGAAACTTAAAGATTAGGATTTAACCAGTACATCCTGGATTCTCACACAAAGAAATATTAATTCTAAGTAAAGTTGTTGAACATTGTCCTTGATGCTACATGAGGGAAGTTCTGGACAAGGTCAACATTTTAATTAGTAAATTTTAGGTAAAGTAGATTGCCCCCCATATCTTGAGTGGGTCTTATTACTTACTTAAATCTTTTGAATAAGAGCAGTCGCCCCAAAGCTAAAGGATACTCTGTAGCCAGTCACCATTAGATTTAAATGCAATGGCGAGATTTCCCCAGGCCTCCACTAACCAACTTTGTGTATTGGGGCTTTCCAATCTCCCAAATTCCATGAGGGAATTTATGAAAATAATATTTTTATCAGTCCACACATGCACAGTCGATTGATCTGCTTCTCTAGAGAACACTAATACAGTCACTAGCAGAAGAACCATCTTGGTGGCTTGCTCAGAAGCTCTTGGCAGCACCCTCAGCCAGATGCTTTCAAACTGTCAGTCTTGATGGTGTTATAGACTTGATGCCAGGACCTCAGTGAGAAAGGCAGTGTGGGAAAAAAGAGAAACAATAAACTTTTGGCTATAATGGCCTGTGCATGAAGACCTGTTTCTTCTGGAATTGAGGCATCCCATAGGTTATAAACAGAGTGGACTTCAAAATAAGAAAAGTTTCTGTGATGTATCTTTGTTCTTAAATTTTGCTGAAACACCAATGTATTTTAAACACTTCATCCAATCCCACAACACTGAACAAAGCATGTTTTCCAGAAAACTCATGTCTTGCATTAAACATTCTAGGGAGTAGGACCAATCTCTCGGTCTTCATCTGATCTCTGCCCATGCAGCAGCAGAGGAGCTGAACCACCACCAAGTTTTCAGGAGTTCATGGTTCTAAACCCATGTATTTCAGGCCAGTAACTGCAGCAGTAGCCATTGCAATATGGAAGCTCAGGCTACCATAGCTCATGGGGTTGTTAGGGATACAAAGGGTACAGAGCCCCAGGAACTCTACAAGCTGAAGTCTGGCCGTGTGGAATGCAGCAGTGGGGTCTATCCATCCTCACTGCACTGACTGCCATCCAGACTCTTAAACAAAGGTTCTTGGTACCCAGACTCTTCTCTCTTTCATCCAGCTCTCTTCACTGCTGTTTCAAGTTCAGTAATCACTAATTCTTCTCAGTTTATCATGGGTATTTGGGAATTACTCACAAATTCTGGTGGAAAAGATAGTGCCGCCTATTACCCCTTTGTTCCAGATCTTTTGTAAATTCTTTATTTCTGTGTTTACCTCCATGAAGTTATGATGTGGGACCTTCAAAGTATAAGTATGGCTACTTACGTTGACCAGGGCTTACCATATTTCTGCTAACCTCAGAAAGGATTACATTTCCTCAAACTGATCAGTGTTAGAGATACTTATATTTTTCTACTGTTGAGCTAAAACCTTAATTTGCTGTTTATTTGGGCATTAATGTAAATGTTGATTTAATTTTGTTATTTAATTTCACATCAGCCAGCCTCAGCAAAACAGATTTCCTGTACAGCACTTCTGTCAGACTATTTATAAAGTCAAAAGTCTCCATGACTACAATTGCATCTTTGTTTCATGCTCTCTTGCCATCCTATCTCTCTTTCAATATGAAATCCCACCAACTTCTCTGCTTTCTAGAATACTACAATCTGCAATGAGACACATGAGTTTGTGTTTAACAAGACTCAGGAATCACACATGTAACACAGCTGACCAATGCCACCCTTGCAAACACAATAGAGCAGCAGTTTTCAACCTGGGGGTTGAATGACTGTTACGATAAATCTTTCCACCAAAAGCCGCTGAGCCCCACCACCACGTGTACACTTTATGCCAGCTGCCCGCCTGAGTTAGGGCCCAAATGAATACACAGAAACTTATATTAGGTTTAAAGCTGCTTGGCCAATGACTAGGATTCTCATCTGTTAGCTCAGTCTCAATTATTATAAATCTATATATTTTATAAGACTTATCTTATCGGACGCCTTATGGCATCCCTCCTTGCTGGGATCACATCTTGCCGCTGGAGCAGTAGCAGAAGGGAAAAAAGGAGCCCTTCCTGTTTCTCCTTTGCTTAAATATGAGTCTCCTTGCTATGTCACTTCCTGCCTGGATCAGCACTTCTCTACTACATTTCCCAGAATCCTCTTTGACTCCTAGTCCCGTCTACTTGCTGTCTCATTGGCCAAACAGTATTTTATTTAACAATCAAAAAGATAACCTTTCACAGGGGTCTCAGCAGAAAATACAGATATTTACATTGTGGTTCATAATAGAGACAAAATGACAGTTATGAAGTAGCAATGAACATAACGTTATGGTTGGGGGGTCACCACAACATGAGGAACTGTACTAAAGGGTCGCAGCATTAGGAAGGTTGACAACCACTGTGATAGAACCTTCTGAGCTTTAAATCATGATCACAGGAGAGTGTTTGCAGATCAATTGGCAATGCTAACAGACAATCCATCCTGCACTGTGGCTTACTTTTACAAATAAAAATACATCAGAAGACGGCTATAGCTATGTCATGTTCATATCACAAAGACTGAGTAGTGGCAACAGAGACTGTATAGCACACAAGATGGCCATATTTACTACCTGACTACATGAGCTAAAACTTTTTAATCTTTAATCCACACAGAAAATGATTCTTTTAATTCTAAGCACCATTAGTGTGAATAAAGGAAAGAGTTGGGCTGGGGAGATGGTTCCATGCTGGCTAAGAGCATTGCCTGTTCTTTCAGAGGATCAATGATTCCCAGGTGTAGCTCTCCACCACCTGTCACTCCAATTACAGAGGATCCAACACCCTCTACTGACCTCTGTGTACACTGCACACATGTGGTACATAGACATACATGCTGGCAAAGCACCCATACACCTAAATAAAATAGTCTGAGCAACCCGCTGGGTAAAACTGTTAAAATCATAAGATAGATAAATAAAAAATTGTTTGAGACATATCCAAAAGTTGCATGAGAATAAGAAGGCAGATAATAAAAGAAAATAATTACGTATTTGTTATAGGTAACACGGTGCAATTGTGTAATAGATCCACAAAACCATGACATCTATACTAGAGAGTTTCTGTTTCTAGTTTAAGTACAGGGCCTGGTCAACAAGCTCTCCAAGTTTGTTTGTGAAACCTGGTAATACTGACCAACAAATAATTTATTCAATTGCTTTTTGTTCAGCACTGCGTGAATTCTTTATCTGATGAATTGTGGGATTTGCCTGAGGAAGCATTTGCCAATGTCCCTACTGAGTCTTTCCGGTTGTAGCCAGTGCATCTCTCTTTAAATATTAGTTTCCTTCTATTATTTTTTTCTGAAAAGCAAACTAAACAGTAATCATTCCCTCACAGCATGTTTCTCAATAAAATGCCGGACTCTTACCAATTCTTAGAAACAGTTGTAAACTTGACTTCAGAATCCATTGTAGCCTTAATAGCAACTCCACATGGAGCAGCCTTAATTGGAAATGAGAAGGTAGTTTTTCAAGTTGAACATGGATACTCAGTTTAGTTTTGTCCCTAGGAAAATGAAAAACATTTTGAGTGTATTGAAAAGAAAGTGCTATGTAAAGGGGAACAAAGCAGGCATTGATTCGTAACAGTCTTATGAGATACTGTCCCCTAGAAAAGTGGTTTTTCAGAGGACTAATTTTTGTTGAAATGTAATTTTGTTAAAGGACGTTTTTTACATAACTTAGAGAGAACGATGGAAAGTGGCAGACAAAAAAGTTTCAGGGTTCAAGCTTATTGGGGGCTAGTCATTGCAGTGTATGTTTCCTGATCAACAAGATCAGGCTAGATCATGTCAGGCTAGATCTTAGTTAGAGTTTGCAAAAATAGTAAATAAGATAATTGGTAAAGTCATTCATTGCAGAATATATTATGATAGCTGCTCTTATTATTTTAAATATAGTGTAAGCCTCTGCAGCTGAGCTAGTCGCTTCCACAGAAGTAGGATGCAGCAAGGAGTGATTGCTTCATGGATGCCTGATCCAAGAAAAAGTAGCATCCATAACCTTGGTTGTCTGCCAGCTACCATGGAATAGCTAGAACCAGACTCCTTTCACCATGAAGGAGCAGAAAACAAGCCAACATATCTATAGAACTTTTCTAGAAATCAACTGGATAGTCAGGACTAAGATCCTTAAGAGTAAGAAAACAAGAGAAAGTGAAAATTCTATAGCCACTTTGACATGGAGGCAGGGTGTTCCTGGCAGGTCAAAGGGACACATTCAGTCAGAGAAATGGAGACAAAAATGCTAGATGACTGAAAGGGATTCTTAGGGAAAGGTATTGAAGATGAAAACGGGACTGTTCAGCATTGAACAAAACTTATTAGGACTGGCGCACATGTAAACGCACAAATGTTGTGGCAGTATGCACAGGACCTGCATAGATTCAAGCCAGGTAAACTCCAGCACTGAGGGAGGGAAGAGGACATAGGATCCCACCCTTATCCAAGATGTTGTCTATAGCTGATGATACTGTATGTCCCTGATAACCACTGGGTTCATCAACCAACTCCAGGGCAGGTCCCATTCCCAGGAGCAGTTGGTCAACACAAAAGGTGAATCATAACCAAGAGTCACTTCGTGAGTGACAATCTTAAGTGACTTCTCATTTATCTAGAACACATTCTTGTCTCTGTAAAGCTGGATTACAAACAAGCCTTGACCTGCTGTACTATTGCCTGTGCCTCATCCCTAACCAGCACAAATGAGCAGTGCACTTGCTAGTAGCTGAACCCTTTACAAGTGATGCCACCTCTTACAATGGTCTATTGTTTTTAACAGACTCCAAGTCTTAGAACAACCGCTTTTCCCTGTCTGGACCCTAATCACCCTCTCTAGTTACCTCAGCATATCCACAGTTCTTCAGGTACTGGTCTTGACCTGGGTTGTTCTTCAATGGTACATCTTGTTACTTTTCCTTTTCTGCATATGTCCAGACCTCTATTGCTTTGTCTTTCTTAGCTCACATCACAGTTAATAAAATTGTCTCATCCTAGGGTGTCCAGGAAGCTCCACAGGTTTGATTCTTGTTCTCTGGAGCCAGCAGCAGAGTGGAGACAAAAAAGGGCTGTTGGTGACACAAATGAACCCTCAGCTCAGAGTAGAAGTCACACTCTCAAGTAGGAAGAAGGATGCATTACCATTTTGAACTTTTAATAAACACATAAAGTTGCATGTGGATGAGATAATGTGGAGGCTCTTATAAATCTTCAGACAATGAATGAGAAGGTATGGGTGCTGATCGGTGCCTACATAACCGGGACAGAGCTGTTGCCTTTAACAGCGGTTAATCAATGAAGACCCTCTTCAGAGAGTGATTGCCTTACTCATGTGGGTGATGCTGGGCTATTTCAGGCCCTCTGCACTGGTGCTGCCTCTAAATGTTCATCAACTCTTTCCCCTCTTTCTAGAAATGTTTTCAAAGGTCTTGCCATTATCAGCCCTGGAACCACCTAGCTATGGTATTTATGTAGCTTGTAAATTTCCTCAACTAAACAATTTAAATAGTGTGAAAATATTATGCATGGAAGGTTTGGGAGAAAAGAAGACTAAAAATAGATATCTAAGAAATATTTGTACATAAAGATCTTTCATAATACCTCTTATAAGTAGTATTTCCATCAAAAGATTTGGGAGGACATATTTAAGAGTTTGAAAAGAAAAGGATTCTGTCTCCTGTGTTGTGAAGTAACAATCACATTAATCTAAAACTTAGTGGACCAGATTTGGACCTGGAATTCTCTGGGACACAGACCCAAAGGAATCCTCATTGTGTCATAAATTTGCTTATAAATGAATAACTTGGGTTACTTTTGGATTAAGGCAAAAGTAACAGACTTGTTCAGTTTCTGTTTTAATAAAGTAAAAACAGCTGCTTTCCCCCATGGGAGCCTCTTCTTGCACTGCTAATATGTGTATTGATAGTCATGGATTAGGAAAATATCTAGCAGGGTCTGGATCATTTCAACTAAACAGAAAATGGACCTTAGATATTTAGTTCTACTATGTTGGTTCTCATCTTTTCAAATTTAAAGATTGGAAAGGTTTTCCAGGAAAGTTCCTATTTGTGTTTCATTTTCCTGGTTTTACTAAAAAACAAACCTAATGTGGTTTCCATCAGATTTACAGACTAAACTGGGAGTAGTTGGTTATAAATGTATTCGGACAGCAAAGATGATGTGTCCTGAGATTCTTGGAGAATGTTTACACTCAAATAGTAGTTTTCCTTAGGAGATTTGCTGGCTGTGAAACATATGCCAGTGCTCTTTACTGCATACAAATGCTTAATCACCAATCCACTGCATGCTATTTCTTTTTTTTTTCTCCATTTTTATTTTAATTAGAAACAAGATTGTTTTACATGTTAATCCCAGTTCCCTCCCCTCCTCCCCTACCCCCCCAACTAACACCCTACCTATCCTATACCCTTTCTACTCCCCAGGGAAGGTGAGGCCTTCCATGGGGGTTGAAATTATTTCTTATCAATCTAGTGTTGCCAATACTTCTATTATATAACTGAATTTGCTATTAAACATTTAACTCTGTTCATCTCCCTGAACCTATGATATCATTAAAAAGTTGTGATATCTGTGATTTTATAATGCTGTGTGTAACATTTGCAAAGGAAGGAAAGTGTTCCTGTTGCACATTCCAAAATCCATGCCTACCTAGAAATCACTTTATATAATCTCCACAGTATAGATCCCCAAAGGCTCTCTCTCTCTCTGTCTCTCTGTCTCTCTCTCTCTCTCTGTCTCTCTGTCTCTCTCTGTCTGTCTGTCTGTCTCTCTCTCTCTCTCTCTCTCTCTCTCTCTGTCTGTCTCTCTCTCATTTAAACAAAGCTTTATGAAACACAGTGGACTCTAACATTTATTCTGAGTATTTTTTTTCGTACAGTCTCAGATTTACAAAAGAATTTCAAGTGAAAAAAGTTTTTTTTTTTTTTATTGTTCTTGTTTTCCTGAGCCACTAGAAAGGATTCTGCCATCTGATATGCTAATGTCTTTGAAAGTTTGAATGCATTTCCTAACCACAGGACTGTTCTCTGCATAACAATGACACTATGACAAATAAGGAAGTAACAGGGTACATTTCCACCACTTCATCCTCGTGCCTTCTCAAGCCTCCTCATTTTCCTGGTAGGAAGAGAGAGAGAGGATTGTGAGAGAGAAAAAACTCATTCAGAAGCTAGCTTTTATTGTTTTATCATTCTACAAAGCTCTTCTATACAGCATCACATAGGACAGAGCACTGTAGTTTCCCTGTAGTATGCAATTTTCCACACTTTCAGGGTTTTTATGACTTCAGTGAGTAAAGGGCCCTTGGTCATTGCTACTTTGCATATAAAATTTTAATGCCCAATACCAAATATTAGCGATGAAATAACTAGCAATTTGAAATGGTTGTTATGTATGCAATACGTTGCAGAAATTCCAAATCTACATTTTACATGTAAAAACTTTAAGATCTGATTTACGTCCTGGATCTGAAATCATAAAGATCAGATTTTCTGAATTGAAACCCAGTCTAGTTTTTGTCCTGGGGAAAGTTATGATTTTTGTTTCAACCTTGCATTAATGGGAACATTTCAATAAAATATAACATGGGACTAGTTTAAAATAAAGAATCTAGTGTTTTCTTTAGTTTGTATATCTCTTTATTCTTTCTGTCTGAAATGGTTCTTCAACCTTTGCCATTAATTTTTTATATTTTTCTAAAACTGTAGGCCCTGTTATTTGTTATTGTTGTTGTATAATGTCCATTTTGATTTGCCTGTGTTTTCTTGAGATTAGACACAGCTTATCCACCGGTGGTGGGGACACAGCAGCCACGATGCTGACACTCATCTTGTGTGGGTAGCTGGCATTTCCATCTGTCCCTCTCAGATAGTGTTCATTTTGTTCACTCACTCAGGGAACTCTCACCCTGTCTTCTCCAACAGCGAATTCATTCTTTCTCCTACTATTGTTAAGGACTATTTTGAAACTAAGCACCTATTCTGTTCCTGCTCAAACTTTGTTTATTTAATTGTACTTTCATAGATTTCCAAACTGATCATGTTATTTATGTTTCTGCTCAAATTATCCCCAATTTAGCTTTAGGGAGTTTTCCAAGTTCTCTTCTGTCTTCTTATTGTGTCCCCATTATTTCATGAGTACTTCTGAGCTATATTCTATAACAGAAAGTACCAGGCTCATCGTGTACTTCTCTGGGCCATTCCTGGACTCACAGATTCTTTGTTCCCCTTAGAAAAATAATCTGTAGAAACCAAGGCCTGATGCTGGAGTGCTTGTGTGAGAGGGTGGCCACCCAAGGATGTTTATAGTTGACCGAGTTAGGGATTTATGTGCATGAATACATATTGACACACTTATAATTGTTCGGGATTTGTATTTACTCATAGGTTTATTTCTGTTTTTTGCCCGTACTCTGTTCTCTGACTTCCAAACAGAGCAGCTTCTTCCACACAGACACCCTCTTTATTCCGTGCCACACAGTGATTTGTGCCAGACCACACTATGAGGAGGATTCCCTAGTCATGCCCTGTGGATGATTGCTATACAGGACCAACAGGAGTTGGTTATGTATGAGAGAACAATGGGAGGAGCCAGGGCAGGCTGGCAAAAACATCAATCAGATCATGATAACTGACATAGTGAGAAAGAAAAGGAAGATCTGATGATTGTTATGTTTGTAATGTGGTGCAGATCTAAGGGGAAAATGTTATTAGGGTTTTCTAAAAACTGTCAGCTCAAAGTAGCCAAGTCTTGACTTTCTGAGGGATGAGCACAGTTTCACATCCTCTTTAAGTTCAGTGTTATGGAAACAGGCTTTACCCTAAACAGGATGAGAGATTCCAGAAAACCGCAACTGGGGCCATTCAGCACCCATGCAGTTAGAGACCTGTGAGACATATTCTCATAGCCATTATCTAAATATGCTAATGTTATAATTTATTTCTATTAAAAATAAGGTATCTTGTCATGAATACCAAAACAATCTCTGTGTATATTTACAAACATTTTATATTATTATGTATTCAATCTTGTATCAAAATTTTGTATTTGAGTCCATTATTGACAATCACCACAAATAGTTCACAAACTATTTCTATAATTATTAGTCATGTCAAAGTGTAGCTTCAAGAAATCAAGGCCAATGTGTGAGTAGCCACCATTAGAGTGCCAAGCAAACCTGAGCTCAGCACTCAGCTGGACCCAACAAGGGATGCTGTCAGAGTAGATGACTGTAGTACTCCAATTATAGGACACAGGTCAATTAGTACTTCATATAAGCTTCAAGAACGATTATCAAAAGGACTCTGAGATAAATGCATTTAGAATAAACAATACTTGCTCAGGATGTAAGAGTCATATTGTGTAGAAAAACTCACCAAACACAAAGTAAAGAATATAAAATTAGTAAGCTTACCTAGCATCCATTCAGCTCATAGGTTGAAAACTGGCATTTTAAAATGCATATTGTATTCATGTTCATAATCAGTGTGACTTATCGTCAAATTATGGCACAACAAAAATGATTTTTCCTGGAAAGTCTATCTTAAGGAAAACATTCAGGATTTTAGTGGTGAGAATGATAACCTAATCAAGATCTCTTCCTTATTTTTTTGTTTATCACAGGATGCATGCTCCTCCTGGCCATGGTATGTGAAGTATTTTAAGAAAAGCAGCAATTGAGAGAAAGATGCCTCGCATCATAAAAAGGGAAAGGGAAGGGGGAGACTGGCTTGCAGAGACAGGAGCAGCAGGAGAGAAGAGAGAGGGAAAAGGGGAGAGAGAGGAGAATAGACAGAGAGAGGGAGAGAAAGAAAAGAAGAGAGGGGGTGGGTGGGAGGTGGGCAGGGCCCTTTTAAAGGGGAACATAGTGAATGTGCACAGGTGGTGCTCTTGGTGGCTGCAGCTAAAGGGTTTATCCTGTCAGAACCAGAAGGACAGGACAGTACAGATGCCTCAATACTAACTGTGTCTACTTGCATTGACAGCAGAACACATGTTAGAAAACATCAGTACAACTTGTTCTCTGCATTTCTTACACAGGTTTCTGTGGGATTCAGGCTTTTCAAATGTTAAGTATGGATACTAAATAACTCAAGATTCTCAAAATCTTGTTAATATTAAATTAATGAATAAAAATACCTGAAGTAGAAGTAAGCAATAGAAAGACACTTGCTTATACTGTTAAGATAATTGGTAGAAATGATTCAATAAGAATGGAATAAATAGGAGAACCTCCACAGTGATGTCCTTAAGTGGGTAGAGACAGTCAAAAGGAATCTTGGTATTGAGGGTAAACTCTGGGTTTGAAAAGAAGCATGGCAATGCACAAGCATGCAATCTAACAAAAATATGGATGTGTGGAAGAAGTCCATTCCTGGAGAAAGTGGCTGATCAAAGGGAAATCAAGGCATTTGAGGGTCCTGAATATTTGAGGGATGACCCTTACATATGTGGCAACATCGCCTCCCTCTTCAAGAGGTAGAATCACATTTGAATTCATCCTTATGCTTTGAAATATTTTATTATCTTTATTAGCCATCACTTCTAGTTACTGAAGTATTCTTAAAGGGAAGATTCAAGGGTGCAGCCCTCTCATCCTGGAGGAAGATGCATGGGAATATATCTATCTATCTATCTATCTATCTATCTATCTATCTATCTATCTATCTATCTATCTATCTATCTAATTGAACACTAAATGAGAACTGGATACTCTCCCCTTCAGACTTCAATGATCCATTCTTAGTGTGTTTTGAGTCTGGATGACTCAATCAAGTGTCCTATTGCCCTTGAAAAGAGCAATCCCTTTACTAACCAACCCTGAAAAATACCTTTGAGGACAGTCTCAGAGATGAGAACTTAAGTCCTGACCCACAGTGAAACCTAATCCACAGTGAAGAATCGAAAGTGTATTAGAAAGGCTAGTGATAAACCTTATTTGACTTTCATTTGAACTGCTGAAAATCCAGGAAATGCTGCTTTCACCCATGAGTGGCCCAAGTCATTCTCATTTTCTTTTATGACACACTTCCTAGCAGATACTTATTTTCTGCTTTAGGGAATAAAAGATATGTATAACATTTCTAAAATGGTCCTCTTGGGGTCTTAAAGGAAAAGCACAGTGTGAATAAGACCATTTGTCTATCCTTCATGGCACTCCTCATTCTGTTTTGTTATGGAGACAAAGCTCTCTGACTGGGTTCTGTACCCTTAAGTTCAAGAGCCCGTACTTGCAGTTCTACTGCCAAAATCATCATTGGCAGACTCTAGGCATTCGGTTAATGTTTTCACAGTGGATTTAGATTCTTGCCCAGTTTCTACTTGATACTGGAAATAAATACTCCTAGAGCGTTTAAAAAGTGACTGGCATAATTTTATTGTTTTCCTTCCCATATTTAATTATTTTTTTATTTATTTACCTATTGGATATGCTTATACAGAGACATTCTAATTGCTGAAGCAAACTCTAAAAATAATCCTTACTGGCAATGAACATATCTTCCATATGTAGCTGCTTGCATCTATGATGCACAGAAATGAACAGTAAAGAATGGGTTAATAAACACAGACACAGCTTTGGAAGCAGTGATGGTTCAGTTGAAGACTGCAGATTCTCTATTAATAATAAACCTACAATACATTCAAATTTCAAGTAATTAGATGTTCTTGTTTTGCTTATGAGTGTAAGAAAGAGAGAGGGGAAATGTATTATGTGTGTGTATGTGTGTGCAGTATGTATGCATGTATGTGTGTGGTTGCACATATCTGTATATGTAGGTATAGACCAAAGGAGAAGCATAAGTGGCCTCTTTTATCACTCTCCATCTTATTTCTTAGAGACAAAGTCTGTCATTGAGCCTGGAGGTGTTGTGGCCACAGAAATCCTCCTGGCTTATTCCCTTCATAGCACAGGAGTGCTAGGCCTGTTTGGCCAAGGCCAGCTTTTTAATGTGTGAACTGTTATCCAAATCCAGGTTTTCGTGCTCTGAGAGAAGGCTCCCTACCGACTAAACCACTGTTCTTTCATAAGCTACAGAAGTCATTTAAAATTGTGATTTTTTCCCAATGTTAAATTTATCTCAATAATGATGTAAACTGAGCTAAGTGTTAAGAACTAAATAATTATCTTAATTAAGAATATAGTTCCCAAGTTTTCATTTGCATTTTCAAAGGAAGCCATTATCTTCACAAAGAGGTCAAGTTAATTTTTGTTTACATCTAGACTTCAAGATAGACCAGATCTTTTGAGTGAGAATCATTCTCATTTTAGTAAAACTAATTAGCAAAATAATTATAAGCCCCGTGTAACATTATATTTCCCACACTAATGAAACAATTAGTATCACTTTTGTTAATGTTCACTCTTTGTCTTCTGTGTAATCAGTCTGGAAAGTAGGTATGACCCTTCTTATGGAAGCAGTAAAGTCCTTCACAGGCAGGCAAGATTTTCAAGGATTTTTATATGGAATTATGATTTTTTACTTGTTTAGATTTCTTACAGCTATTGTGAATTATATTTTGCTACAGCTAGGACAAACATCTAGGAAGGGAAAAAAGGCATTATTTTGTAAAATCACCCAATATAGACAGTAATTTCCTTGCTATGAACACTGTTAGTGAAATGGCCCTACGCATGATGCTATTAGGAACTAGCAGAAGCTTAAGGAATTAGAGACCAATAGTATATGTTCTGTCACAGGTCCTCAGGGGGGATTATAAGACCCTGTTCTTTCCCTTTTGCCTGCCCAAGAGGTTTACTGTGTCACACCCAGCTTGTGATGATCTAGTGTCCTATCACATGTCCAAAGAAAGCAATGGGAACAACTGATTACAGGCAAAGTATTCCAAGACAGATAAACTAAACCTCTTCTCTCTATTAAGTTGATCACCTCAGTTGTTCATCATGGTGACAGAAAACTGTTTAACAGAAAGTGGGCATTGAAAGCAAGTTCTTGATGTTTCTTTGTATCTGCCAATCTGGGACGCTTACACAATTTGCTTGTATCCCCACCACAAGTTTGAAAAAGTTTGCAGGGCTGAGCCAGAGAAACTAGAATGGTGAAAGTAAACATTAAACAGGAATTGTGGTGAAGTCTAAGAAGATGAAAAGATGGATTAGATGGTGGGTAGTAAATGTTGTGCTGCTGATGTTTCTAAAAAAAAAAAAAAAACTGGGAATTGGAGGAAAGGTCACCCTTGTTTCACCTTGGTAAAATATTTAGGTGTAGCTTATCTATGCTCTGATATTTTGTGGGGAGTTAAGTGTAAGTTATTTGGCAAATGGAATTTCAAGGCAAAATAGCTATCATACAGCAGCAGGGATATTATTAGATGCATTTAGCCAGGCTTATAGTGATCATTGGAAATAGCAGGAGCAACAGAAGAACTTACACCTGTCTAGAAAAGAAACCCTTACAAATAAAAGAAAATCTACAATGTTTGTCAGGAGAGTCAGATTCATTTGTTATAATGTCAAGTGGGGTCCATTTTCCAGGAAATGAGGTAATTCCATTCTTCTTTGTGGATGAATAAAAGTATATTTTATAGCTTACATATTCTTTACCTGTTCATCTATTGATTCCACAATGTGGCCCCTGTGAATATCTCTGCAATGACAATAAATGTAAGTATCCCTGAGAAATGCTAACTTAAAGTCCTTCAGGTTTAGAGTCAGAGTGGTATCATTAATTCAGAGTGTATCAAAACTCTGAAGTAAATATAGAGGAAACCCTTCAAGGCATAGGAACAGGCAAGGGCTTTCTGAAAATGATTCCCACATCTCAGGAAGTCACACCAAAAATGGACAAATGAAATTGAAAAGCTTCTGCAGAGCAAAGGAGGTAACCAAATAAAAACACAGCTTACAGGAGAGAAGAGAGATTTGCTAAGAGAATATCTGACAAGAATCAATGCATATCATACATAAAACTCAGAAAACTAAACTAAACACAGATGCTACACTGTCTAAATAGTTCCATTAAACTATTACCTTTTTTCTTCACCATGCACTCTCATTAGTAGAATAAAAAATGATGAAACAAAAAATAGATCTGTACAGCTTTTATATTTACCTACTTTATCTCTTCCGCTGTTCCTGAGGTTTTATTGTGGATTTGAGTTGCTGCCTACCATTCCTTCATTACAGACTGGATTTGAACGAAACCATGTGATGGGCTGAACTGAGTACCTCAAAGTGCACAAATTGAAGTTATAACTCCAGATTTCGCCAATGGTAACTGCATTTGGAAGTAGTCTTTAAGGAAGTAATACAATTTAAATGAGACCTTTGAAGTAAGCCCCAAGGCAATGTAGCTGCCCTACTTAGATGATGTTTGGACTTAGACTTTCGTGCACACATAGGAAAGACAATGTAAAGACAGAGGGCAAATGAGGCAGACTCAGACTCCTAGAGTACAGAACTGGGAATCCTAGAATATAGAGCTATCTACTGTTCAGGCTGATTCACTGATGCCACCTGTGCTATGAAACCCTAGCAGATTCATGCAAGTGGAGATGGGGAGGATGGTTGGTGGCTACAAAAATAAATGCACATGGGTCTGTTAAGGACAATACAAGAAAAGAAATAACAAGGCTCATTTGACTCACACTTAGAAACAGAACATGAAGAGTTAAACATTGTACATGGCTGTAAAGAGTAGATAGAATGTGAAGGAACTTGTACAATTGGGCTTTGCACACACTGACATCAAGTTGCTTGATGAAGAGCTAGGAAAAGATACCAGGGCTTATTTATTTTGGTGCTAGGAAGCTGAGACTCAGTGAAAACTATAAGTAAATATTTCATTGTTAAAATGAGGTTCACATTAGAGTACCTATTGCCAAGGAAAGGAAGCAATTGAAAGTAAGAATCTTATCTTCTGATAATTTGGTCACTATATATTTTCGAGTTTGTCTTGTTTGGGGTTCATTAGGCTTTTGCAAATGTAGACACATGATTTTCATCATTGGGAGTCATTTCATCACTACATGTTTTTCTTTTCTTAAACCAGTATTATTTGGTTTTCTCTATGTCATGGGACTATCTAGTCTCAGGTTCTTGGTCACCCAAGTAGTGCTGGATATGGGTTACATCCCGTGGAATGGGTCTTACTTAAGCCAACCGAGTTGTCGGTCGGTCACTCCCATCATCTGTGCACCACTATTATGCTATCGTATCTTGCAGGCAGTATATCATTGTAGATAAAGCATTTGTGGCTGAATTGTTGTTTATATGACTCATTTGATAGTCCATGGAGTGCTTTCATGTACCGAAGATGCTGGAACGCAGGGAAGAAGACTCTATGCCTGTAGGCACCAGCTTGACATTTCCATGTTAAATATAGGCATTGTCTTCAGCAATGGGGCCTTGCTATCAGTTGGTGGAGGGAACTATTTTTTTAAAAAACGCCTGGGTTGTTTGGAAATGGGCATGGGGAAGTTTTGGCTAACAACTCAATCAGATATAGTTCAGTCTTGGTACTGGAAACTTCATTAGTTGACAAGAGTTGAGATTTTGTCTCATTCATTATTTGGTGATTTCATTCTGATCACCTTCATATATGTGTATGTTTTAGGAAGTTTCTACTGCATTAGGTTTCCATACAACCCCCTCAATTGCCCCTTCATTTCAGCTATCTCTCCCTGTATTCCCTTCCAAAACTCCATCGATCCTCACATTCCAGCCCACTTCCATCCATATCTATAGATTTTCCTTTTGCTTTTCCTAATGAATGCTATCTGTTCTCCCTAGACCCTTGCTCTATAACCACCCTCTGTGGTTCTATGGATTGTAGCTTGGTTATTATTGACTTAACAGTTAATATCCACATATAAGCAAATACAAGCCATGTTTGTCTTTCTGGTTCTGGGATACTTCACTCAGGATGATTTTTAAGGAAATTTACCTGAAGAACGGTCAAATAATATTGAATAGTATTTGTATATATGCTGTCAATTCAATTATGGCAAAATTTTATACTATACCTAGTCACACACTCTGTGATTGTACAAGTCAGATAAGCCACCTTCACTTGAGCTGCTGATGACACAACACATGACAGGCAGCTTTGATCAGAGATAACAATGCTTCCTGATATCACTGTTTTGCATGGGAACTTTTCCACATATTGTACTCTTTTTGAAAATTGACTTCTCTGTCTTGTGACCAGAATGTTACATTTAGATGCTTAACTTACCCAAAGGGATACAATTTATCAAACACATCTTGTCACATTTTCTTCTTAATAACGTTATGTTTATGACTAATCAGTCATGAAAATAGTCCCTGGAACTCAGATATGGCCTGATAACCCTTAATATAGTACAGGGATGGTCCCTACTGACTAATTATAGCAGGTATAACATGGGAAACCTAATCTACCATCCATAATTAATGGTTATGTATGTTACAACTTAATGTAGTACAGTTTAAAATTCTAAACAGTAATCACCAAGTCTATAAAGATGTCAAAACCAAAAAATTAACTAATTAAGTCAAGGCACTCTTTTATAATATGTGGGCCCCTGTGGGTTTAATTATTAAGTTGCTATATGATGAATCCCAATTCTTTTACTTTTAATTGCATGTTATTACAGCATTTTTTTTTTACTGTTTTGGGATTATAATGTAATTACAGTATTGTTCACTTCCTTTTCCTCCCTCCAAGCCCTCATATATACCTCTCCTTTCTTTCAAATTCAAAGCCCATTTTTCACTGTTATTGTATACATATATGCATATTACTAAATATAACCTGCTCAGCATATATAATGTTACTTGCATGTATATTTTCAGGGCTGACCATTTGGTACTGGATAACTAGTTGGCATTCTCTTTCCAGCGGGATGGCAATTTTTCCTGTTCTTAGCATTCCTTAATTGCCTGTAGTTGTTTGCATATGGCTGAGGCCCTGTGGGCTCTCCCCTTTCCAACCCCATCCAGTTTAGTATGTCTGTTTTTGTTTTCCTCATTCACTTTACATTTGGAAAGTCCTGTTGGTGAGAAGTTACAGGTGTAGCCTCTGATGTTCCTAGGAGACAAGTCTCACAGAAAGCTCCTTGATCCTCTGGCTCTTACAACCTTTCTATTCCATCTTCCACAATGCTTCCTGAACCTCAGGTATGGGAGCCTTTTGCAGATGTATCTATGGGGACTGAATTTTGAATTTTGACTGGTTGTGGTTTTCTGTAACAGTCTCTGTCTATTGCAAAGAGGTTTCCTTGATGAGAAGTGAAAACTCCACTTCTGTGGATAGAAGGACAAATATTTAGATTGTTGCTAGGGATTATGCTGGCTTAGTAAAGAAGTGGTTTTAGGTTCTGCTCTATTATTGCTGATGTCACTAGCACTGAGTATTTAGCTAGGTTTCCAGTAACAGACAAGGTTTTCCTCTTACACATGGTTTCCCTGAGGTGGTCTTTTGTCCAGCTAGAGATTTGTTGGTTGCAGTCAAGTTATGTGAGCCACTACTGCACCTTTCAAGTTATAGTGGCATGCTGTATCTTGAATCAGGCTCCTTTAATACATTTTGGATGGTGGGTGCTGAAGTGGGTTGCCAGCCATAGTCAAACTGCAGTTTTTGAGCTCTCTGGACAATCCACAAGTTACTGTGAGTTTATTCTGAGATGACAGCATAGGTACTATTGAAGACATCACAGAGAGATGATAGGAATTTAATGTGTAGATGTTACATGTCACTCAAGTGGAAGGTACTACAGACAGACACATAAGGTGAGTGTATTTCTTGGTGCACAGACACAGGGGAGGGAGAAATCAGGGGATGATCATTCCTGGTCATGGAGGTTTACTGAGATGATCTCTCTTGGGTGTGATAAGTGTTCTCAGAAATCATGAAAGACTTATCTCTGGTACTTTAGAATCTCATCTTAGGTGACAGTTAGAGGACGTCTTATAATGTACTTGTGATACTTGAATTGTCAACTTGGCAAACTCTAGAATCACTTAGGGAGAGAATTTCAATGGGGCGTTGTCTAACTGAGGGGGGAAGACTTATCACTGTTGGTTGCACTGAGTTTGAATCTTGAATTGTATAGAATAGAGGAAGTGGGCCAGGTAGCAGGTATGTATATTCTTATTCTCTCCCTGCTCTTAGATGTTAGGTTGACCAGTTTTGTTTTGTTTTCATTTTCCAAGTCTTTGCCTTGACTTTCCCACAAGCATAGACTATAGCCTGATACTAATATAAACCCCTTCTTACCGGAAAATTTCATCAGACTAAGAGGAATGAAAGTAGGACAACCCTTCCTATATGTGGGGGAAACCTCTTCGATCATTTTCGTTTCACAAGTTTATCCTAACAAGTACTACTACATGGAAAGCAAATGCCTCATTATGTTGATAGATGTACTTAATAGAAACACTTCTGAGAGCTTAATTACTGATCCTCTCATAGGTAATTAAAAAATCGTTTTCATTTTTAGCTCATGGAATATTTTTCCTGTGTAGCTTTGGTTGATCGAAGTAAAATAAAAGGTTACAAATGAGGTTTTGGTAAATTTTTCACATTTGAAGTTAAGCTATCTCTCTGCATTTGATGGCTGTTTTTATGTGCTTTATTACGGTCACAACATTTACCATTGCATTAATGTTTCCAGTGGTTGGTGTCAGTGGCAACGTTCTATGACGCAGCATCGTGACTGACGTGCCCCTTGCCTGCAACATTTACATTCTACTAATCATAAAATAAATTAGATAATTAAAATAAAGGCAGGTGTCAAGGTAAATGAATCTGCCTCAGATGAGGAGAAACTTTATGCAAAACAAAGAGGGGATTGCAGTGAAGATGTGGTCAGAGAGCTCTACCGTAAGCGCTCAGTGACAGGGCTTTTATTTTATAGACAAGAGTTAACTAGGCTGGAAAGAACTCGGTGCATGGGAACAGGATGAGCCAACATGGTGATCTCTCTGCAAAGTCCTCTGGCAAAGAATTGTACTGCATTCCAAAGCTGGAGGGTGGAGAGAGGAAAGCCTGACTCAGACTTGACATATGCCCTGAGTCAGGTGGAGGTAGTGGGGAAACCACGATCTCTGAAATTCTGAGTCTGCATGGGAAGCATGATGGGAGGACGTATTAGCTTGCATCCACATACATCAGGCCTGGCAAGTTAAATATCAATCTTTCCGTGACCATTGGTCTATTTTAGTAATTCCTCTTTGAAGTAAACGTTTCTTGCCTTGATCAGATTTAATTTAACCTGAGGTCACACATTGCCACTGATAATGACGTTTAAGTTTTGTGCAGAATGTTTGATGTGTTTCGACTCATCCAGTTCTCTCTGCAGGCTTTGAAGCTAGCCAGTAAACACAGTTATTTAATGAGGGGGAAATAGAAACCAGGGAATTTCATTATTTCCCCAGGCTCCCAGGAGTTGATGGTAGTCATGTGACATACTCAAACAGCATTGCTTACATCTGAGCTTCTCCCCACCACACTACATGGCCCTGCTCACAAAGGACACACAAAAGTGACCAACATCAGAGGAGCAAAAGGAGATCCAGGGGTGTGGTCTGGCCTGATGACCAAGTGAAGACTGCATCTGTAGCTCTTCCCCAGACTATGTCTCAAATACACTTATTAGAGCAGATGAATACTTTTATGAATGCAAATGATGACACATTGACTAATAGACTAGCAGTTTTCTAAAGGTAGTACAGCAGGTACTATGAAAAGAGGAATGTGGCCTGAAAGGAAATCTGTTTATGTTTCCATAATCGTGTTCATCTTGGCTGGTCCTGAGCCCTGAATTGGAAGGTGGATTTGCTGTTTGATTCACCTGCTACTGATAAAAGGGTCAAGACAGATGGGTCCATCTCAGACGCTCAGAGTGTCTTTGAAGTAGCAAATCAACAATATATTATCTGCACTCAGTTCAGCAAATCATCCTTCAAAAAATTCCATGGCAGTATTCCATCTGAAGACAAGAGTCTTATGGTACTTTTTTCTACCTGCATTTTAAGTAAGAACTGTTAAGTTTTTAAAGGGCAGATACCCCAGGAATGCCAAATGAAACCCATCACTGTCAGTCAACTGACTGAGTGGCTGACTCATAGACGTGCTTGGGATTTGCAGGGGGAGGCATTGATATTTTCTTTTCCTTTTCTTTTTGTGAATCTCTAGCTTCTTGAAGAGTGCTTCCCACCTGGACCAAGGATTCTGTTGCATTGATTATGATGTCATAGAAACTCCAAGGAAGTAGGGAACAGCGTCCTATTCCAAACCATAAGATCTCCTGCATCAAATAACCTTGGATCTCTCTTTCCTACCTACATCTCCTCTTTATTTAACTGTGTGCACAAAGAACAGTTCGTGGTGACATTATATGGATAAAAATTTTGCTTAGTCAATATAAGGCCCATGATTAGAGGAAGTTTACATTCATGTTGACTAGCTTCTTTGTCCTTTGTTACTTATATAATTTTTATTTTAGCAGCTTCCAATGAATACCTCCTGTATTCATGTCTCTGTTTGAAGCTAGATTTCATGCTCTTAAATGTATATATATATATATATATATATATATATATATATATATATATATGCTAAGCTGTAAGGGGCATAAGTACAGTGGTGCATGGCAATGTCAATCACTATGAAACTGTAGTCTCTTTCTACTATGACTTGAGGTCTGTTTGCGAAGTCCACTTTTAGGACAAGCATTTGGCCCTTCTTCCACAAGCTTTAATTCAGGAAGTTACTTGGTGTAGTGATTTCATTTACCGTGTCCACAGGATGGTTCAGTATCGATCTTGAAATGAAAAGATAAGAGTTCCACTGGCCAAAGGGAATGGTCCTAAATGTAAAGGATCCGGTATTGAAAATACAGAGAGCAACCATCCCCTTGAGACACCCACTGTATACAGAGATGAGAGAGGGTAAATTGTATGTGATGATCTCTCCAGCCTGTGCCAGAAACTTGCCCTGTGTAAGGCATATGATGGGGATCCAGTTTTAGTGTGCATTCTTGAGACAGAAAGCCAGGGAGCAGCTCTCCTGTGTGAAGAGACAGCAGACCCAGTCCAGCCTTACAGCTGAGCACACACACACTGTTATTTTTGTTATCAGCAGATGCATTTTTACAGATTTTAGCATTTTCATTTCTCTCTGGTTACATTTTGTAGCTAAAATATTGAGAGATACTTTCCTCCAAGCAAGGATTCATGAACAACATATATAATATATCTCAGCTTCTGGGGCTTGCTTTCAGATTTCCCATTCTCTCTGAATCTGAGTGAGTGGACTGCATAAGAAAGAAAGGTATTGTAAGGATTTATCAAGATTAAAGTTTCATAAACTAGAATTTTCTTTTGAATGGAGATGGGTAAGTTAAACCTTACATTTCAAGTGTCCTGGTAAACCTTTAATGCAAGTGTTCAAATCTGAACTCTTTCCTAAGATGCTGAGGCATCTTCTGCCTGTGTGGGGGTGGGTACTTCCACTGAGAACTGTGTTTGAGAGACCAATATTACTGATATTTTCATATTTTCATAGTCCTTTTCATCTTAGAGTCACTGACATTGGGCGTAAAATGTATGTATCCATGCATCTCACTGTATTTTAAGTAGCTTGTAGAATTGAACCCTGTCAAATTCAAGTGTTTATCCTCTGTGCTGTTGAGCATGAGTCAGAAGCATGGTGCATGCCTGGTAAATGTGAATTTAATGCATGGATGAGCAAGTGAATGAATGTCAAGGGTGGATATGTTAAATAAAAGGTAACTGTCCAATGCACAGGTGATGTTTAACTTTCATAAATGAAATCATTTATTGCAAAGATCAGCTTGGATATTTTGTTTGAGAAAACCCTGAGAGCAATAATAATCCAAGGAAAAGAGGGCAGAAGTTTGAGAGTGGGAGGGAGACCATGGGGAGGGTCATGGAGAAAGAAAATAAGAAGGGCTGGAGGGAGGAAAGAAAAGGAGGGAGTGCTGTAGTTACACTTTAGTTAAAAATTTAAAAGAATATTAAAAATTAAGTTTTGAAGAACTTAGAGACAGTACATTTCAAAGCTAGCTTTAGATATATCAGTGTCAAAGGTATCACTCCTCTATGCAACTGTGCATCAGATAGGCCGCGAAGAAGCCCACAAGCATCAGTAAATCAGTGTTTCAGATGTCAGCCACCATGCACAAATGTGATGCAGCCTCAGGAATGCAGCATTAAATGACTTGGCCATGGTGCTAATGTTCCAGAATGACAGTACACAAACCTGGAGGGTCTCACTTTCTACATACCTAATTTAAATGTTTTGCTATTTTTAACTTTATCCTACATTATTGTTATTGTTGCTATTATTATTATGTTAAAAACTCAGGCAAACCATTATCATGCGCCTAGAAAGGATCAAGATTGTAATGTCACTGCTGTCCATCTTCATGTCCTATATCACATGAGATCTTCACAGGCAATAACTGCATAGTATAGTCATCTCCTTCCACTAGTTCTTTTGGAGTCATCCCTTCAGGGCCTGTGCAAGGCTTTTGCACAGTTAACTATGAAGAAATATAAGTGTGAGGTATACAGTCTAAAACAGTGACAGAACTTATTGTACAGTAAGTACATAAAGTGATGACACAATGGATTGTCATTATTGACAGTGTGCCCTGTGACTCTCATGAGCTGTAGTCTCATGAGTCTGGTTAACGGGGTTCAGCCTCAGCCAGACATGAGTCACAGGCAGCATTCTGTTGATAGGATGTCTTCCCTGTCACTAAGTGAGAGGAATTTCTCATCTTCACTGTAGTCTTAAAACCTTCATTAGGAAAAGATAAAATAGCAGGAAGCAACTAATCTCTGTCACATTGAGGAGACTTTGTTGGACAGGAGTTGTGATGTCGCCATCAAGATTGGGAAGCCTCTTGATTCCAGGATCTTTCTGCACCCCCAGAAAGGAATTTGCATCTGTTGCCTGCAGCAGCTGACTCCAAGCTCTTGGGGTTTTACTCTGGAATATTATGTTCTCAGGCTGTTCTATGACTGGAGCTCAAGCCCTTTGCTCCCTTCAGAATTTTCTTGCTTTTATAAAATCCATTTCTTGGTTATTAATTTGGAAGATTCTGAAAGTTTTTTTAAGCCTGGACAATGAAAATGTTTTCATTTCAAGGCCAAGGGTGTTTTCTGTTATGATGTAATTCCTTTAAAAATCAATGTTGTTAATGGAGGACTGCCATGAATTCACAAGTTCAAGGTTAGCCTACAGAGCAGATTCCAGTTCAGGCTGGTTTACCTTGGGAAACCCATCTCAAAACAAACAAACAAACACACACAACAAAAACAAAAACACAAAAGAACTACTACCAACAACAACAACAAAAATTGAACAACAACCAAAAAATTCAGTGTTGCTTCCATCTGTTGTTCCTGGAAGTTCTAGATGCATTAAACATCTCCAGAATTCTTCTCAGGCATGGTTCTGTAACCTCAGATGTTTTGGGGCTTTCTAACTCCCATGCATTTTCCCATTATGGATTCATTGGCAGCCATATCTAAGGCACTTGCGATGGTAGGTGAGATTTTCTTGTTTCCTGGCTGGCATTTGTTTCATTGAGACGCCTTGCAAATCATTGAGGCTTGCCTTTTATGATGTGGACTACAGCTCCATTTCCAGACTTAGGAGACATGACGTATGATCTCTGAATGCTTTGTATTCTATACAAGCATTGCTTTCAAACCTTTTTGCTTAAGCTTGGAAATATGCTTGCCTTGTAATGCCTTGCAAAAAGGCAGCTATGCAACTCCTACAAAACAACCTCTCTCTGCTTCCAGAACACATGAGAGGTATTTGTCCAAGGACCTGCAGACACATGTATGATCTAACATACTGGTGCTGTGTATGCTCTTCAGGTTTATGGCCTGTACATGGTGCATTCTGGGAAAAGATGCTTGTCACCTCCAGCCCTCAGATGGTGGACCCCTTAACTAAAAAACCTTGGCCGTATGCATACTGACACTTCCATTATTGAGTAATTGAATTTTGCAGTGTGATAACTTAGTGTATTATAGACAAGTATATCTTGTCTTATATCCATCTTGTATTATATCCATCTTAAGAACTAGCCCTTTTATAGGATGATGGAACATTACTAAGCTTTTATTTACACTTACATATGCAGAATATTTTACTTCAACTCTAAAGAGGCTGGTGAGTCATCTTCCAGCTGATATGTTCTGAATTTCTAATGATCCATTCTTGTTCTCTCATCAGACAACTTACACACAGACCAGGGTTCAGCAGTACGAAACAAACAACAGTGACCCTGCATCTCTCTCTCTCTCTCTCTCTCTCTCTCTCTCTCTCTCTCTCTCTCTCTCTCTCTCCTCTCCCATACTTCCTTGCTTTACTCTGTTATTTCACTGTGGCCAAGTCTATAAAGAACTTGCAAAGAGGATAATAAAGTCTCACCCATGCCTTCTTGGATTCATTAAAGTTATGAATGCAACCTTATTACCGAATTAGTAGATTTTGCCTTATGATGGCTTAATGGTGATTTGTGCCAAGTGGTATGAAGGGAGACCAGATATCTAATGAAGATCAAGTGAACTGCTCCACTGAGCTGCATTTTAGAAAAATAAGCAGAATTCTCTTGGAATAGGAACATGGAGAAGGTCATTTGGGGCAAGAAAACAAGGTGCAGAAAGGAGTTGGAGTTATGTAAATGCTCTCTTGTTATCTATCCAGGGTAGGGAAGGTGCTGATTTATGTAAGATGGGATGAATGAGGTAACATACAATTAGTTTCACTTCTTCCTTGAGAGAAAGTATTTCTGACTGTGAAATTCTTTTCCTGTTGAGAAACTTTATTGACCTTCTTTTGTTCAATTTCCTCTCTGCTTTCTTCTTTTAGTGACAACTATGCTATAGTTCATGCAATTTTATGTAATTCTTTCATGGCTATTGATTTAATTTCCTTTCATATGAGATTTAGGCTCCGAGATTAACAACTACGGTACTAATGATGCACAGGAGGTGGGGAATGGCTCGGTCAGAATGTCTTCTGCACAGCCATGAGAACCTGAGATGCACACACACAAAGCTGGGTACAGAGGGCAAGCGTGTAATACCAGCATTGAAGCAGTAGAGACATGAGAGTCACTGGCCAACCAGCCTAGTTGACTTGGTTAGCTCTTGTTTCACTGAGATACCCTGTCTAAAATACAAAAAGGTTGCATGATTGAAAGAAGACAGCCAACATTTACCTTTGGATTCTACAAGCGTGTACACCCCCACCCCAGACACATAAGAAGTATGTGCACTTGAGCTCATATGTGCACTTGCGCATTCTCTCTCTCTCTCTCTCTCTCTCTCTCTCTCTCTCTCTCTCTCTCTCTCACACACACACACACACACACACACACACACACACACACAAGCTAATGCACAGTATTGCATTGTCTTCAGCTTTGTGTGTGCCTGCACATATGCACACAAGCATGCAGGAGCCAGAGATCAAACAAACACTAATGTTCCTCAGGTACTATGACTGCTTACCTTATTTGTGAGACCAATATTGTCTGTAAATTGGGTCCTGGGGCTCACTGATTAGACTAAGTTAACTGACTAGCAAGTATCTTGATCTGCTGATCTCCACTGCCCTAAAGACAGAGATATCTTAACATGTGTCTGGGATCAACTCAGCTCTTTGTGCTTGTGTGGCAAACACTGCTCTAACTAAATTGCTTCTGAAGCTCCAAACTCAACTTCCATGGTTTCTTTTTCTTTCCTAAATGATTTGCTATTCTTCAGCTAGAGAAGAGGGAACAGATAATACGTTTTCATAGTTCTGAAGAAAAACAAAGACTTTCCTGCATGGATGGAGCCTCACTGAAGATGAGCACAGCCCCAGAGATGATTCAAGAGTGAGGACAGGAATGACTTTTGAAAACCAACGTTCAGAATTACTGCCCAAGCATTTGCTAAAGAGGAAGCCAAGTTCTTATGTTGCATGTGAGTGTCCGTAATTGAAAGATTTACATAAAATGCTTTCCATACCACTCATGAGTACTTTGCAAATCTCCTGGCCTATTCCACTCGTGGGGAGTTGCAATGGTCTTATCTCTAGACTTGTTTCCCATGTTCAGTTCCAGAATCAGCCTCAAGGGTCAAATACTGTCAAATACTGGAAGGCATTTGGCTATCTCGGCACCTGAACACTTAGAGAGAAAGCCTGGGCTGTGTCTGTGATGCTGGCAAGACCCAGATGGGTCTTGTGGAGATAAGTGGCACCCCACTTTGAGAGGCAGAAGCAAAGAAACTAAATGTCTTTGGTTTTCGTCTCACTTTGGTGTTTGTCTTGCAAGTTTGAGGAAAGCTATTCTGGGTATAGGACAATATGTATAATACTGAATTGTTCAAAATTTATTGTATTTCATTATTTTATGTTTTGTCTGGTGTTTGGGGGTGGGGGCAGAAGAAGGCAATAGATCACCTGGAATTGGAGTTACAGATGGTTGTGAGCCATTTTGTGGATGCTGGGAATCAAACTGGGGCCTTCTGGAAGAACAGCTAGTGCTCTGAACTATTCCATCCCCCAGAAATGTAGAATTTGTGAATATTTTAAAAAGAACAAGGAACAATGTCTACGCTTGATTTTTTTTTTTTTTTTTTGTATCAGAGGAATCAGTCTTTGGGTATTTTCTAATATTAATCTCCACTTTGTCTAATGCAGTTTCCTTGATATTTAAGGGTTCTGAAAACTGCTTTCAATATTCACCTGCTCAGCAGTTCCTCTCCCCTCTGCTCCTCCACCCTCTCCCCTTCCTTCCCCTCCCCTCCCCTTCCCCTCCCCTCTCCTCTCTCTTCTCTTATCCCCTCTTCTCCTCCCACCCCTCACATGAATGATAGATGGCAATGGTCCGATCTTTCCTGCCTCCTGGTATGTGAGGGCACTCTCTTATCTTCACATTTCCATCCAATTTCTCATGTTTGAGACGATTTCAATGACCCAACACAATTCATTTCTTTCATCAAAAAACACCTTATACCTATACTATTGAGAAAATCACAAGCTATCTCTCTCTTTAGTAATATTTAGCTTTGTAGAAAAGGGAACACTAACTGAATAGAGTTTCTGATGAGCTTTTAGCAAGCTTACTAATTTCATTGACTCCCTGCTTGACATCTCATTTATTCCTATGCATGTTTACATACATACTAATTACAGAGGAGAAGCAGGATAGCAGTGGTTAAATAAAGAAAACATACACAATATATTGTACATGTAGACATGCACATGAGCTCTAATAAAACATGTAGAATAATTGAATCTATAACTGGAGAACCCAATGTAACATGTAATGTTTATATTTCCTGAGTCTGGCAAATTTTGCTTAATATGATGATATCCAATGACATATTTTCCCTGAAAAAACCCATAATTTCATTCTTATAATTGAAAAAATCTACACACACACACACACACACACACACACACACACACACACACACCACATTTATCCATTTATCATTGTGAACATGCAGGCTGATTCCACAGCTTAGCAGTTGTGAATACTGCTGCAAAAATAATGGATGTTCAAGAATTTTTGCAATATACTCACCTATGTTCTTTGAATACACACTCAGGAATGGTGTAGCCAGCTCACCTGGTAATTCTGTTTTTAGACTGAGGAACCCCCATACCAATTTCCATAGTTGGTAGGCCACCAGCAGTATATAGGGTCTCCTTTTGTCTGCATCCTTGCTATCATTTGTTGTCATTTGCTTTTTTGTTTTGTTTTGTTTTGTTTTGTTTTGTATGATAGCTAGACTGAGTGGGGTGACATGGAATCTCCAGTGTAATTTTAACTTGCATTTCTCTATGGCAAAAGACACTTTTAAGATGTTTCTTGGGCATTTGTGTTTCAGCTTTTGGTAAGTGTTTGTTTCACTGGCCCATTAATTTATTAAGATGCTTGTTTATTGGTTACTTAGTATTCTGAGGTTTGTTTTTTTTCTTTCCGTATTCCAGATGCTGTTATATGTAGAGCTAGGAAAGATCATCTTTCTCACATCCCACTTTGTAGGCTTTCTCTTTACTTGTATTTTACTCCCTTTGCTATACAGCAGCATTTAAATTTCCTGCAATCTCATTTGTCAATTGTATTTCCTGGGCTACTTAAAATCTTACTCTATCAAGTCCATGAGTTATACACAGACTAACCTGTACCTACTTGTACCTACTTGTCTGTTACTCTAATCAGTGCCCTTAAACATTTGAAATACAATGAATTCATCTTTTCAGTTGTTTTTTATACTCTAAATTTATCAGTCAAATAGACAAGCTGGTATCCATATCTGACTGAATAACAAGTACCTAAATTGTCAACATGTTGTAACATGTTCTTTCAAAGTAATATTTTAAGTATAGCTCATTATTCATAACAAAAAATTAAAGACAGAGATAAAGGAATTTAAACCAATTTTCTAATATGAAGGAAAAAAGAACAGAAATTTAAGATTAAACTATTTTAGAGGTGAAAAAAACACAATAGCTTCAGTTGAGAAGAACAAGAAAAATGGGAATTCAATTGCAAAAGTTTTATGGTAGAATTGCAAGGATGAATTCAGAAAGATTGATACTTAAATGGACACAAATAGTATTAGAAAATAAAAAAATATATGCAATATGGCAAGAGAAAAAGAAAAAATGATAAAACAGGAGAACAAAGGGGGGGTTAGTGATCTATGTGTATTTAAATAAAATTGAGAAAATAATTGATACTATAAAACTGTATCCATTCTGACTTCCTAAACACACTGTTCATAATTGAGTTGTATCATTAAGTTTTTAATTTGAATGTATGTATGATAGCCAATAAGAAGGTTGCGGTTATGTTAACTCTTTTGTTGTAAGTGTATGATCAAAAGGCATGGGAATACCAAAAGTTCTTAGAGGTAGTTTTTGATATTTCCTTGTGCCCTGGAATGCCCAAATCTCTCTTGATCTGCATGTGTCCTCATCCAGAACGTTCCCCCAAAAGATGATTTGTAATAGAAGTTAAGTGAGAAATGATATAGTGTTTTATCTGAGCAAGTTCTACACACCTCCTAGCAGCTGCATTAGATGCAGCTTGTACAGGAAACTGGAATCAGGTTTTCAGTGATCCATTCACTTCCAGCACAAAGCTAAATCACCTACCTGGCCCAGCCACGTGGTTATAGGAGAGTAGCACCCAATCACAAGCATACAAGTTGTACAATGCACAGGGAGGCTGTCCCTTCTGTAACTGGGGAGATGGCATCTACGTCATGGCCTACTTACAGGCATAGCCTAGAAAATGAAGGGTTTTGTTTGTTTGTTTATTTCACTGATGTTGACTTTTAAAGGTTAATCACCATCCAACACACTTGTAAAATAGAAGTCAGGTTTTACAAGCACAGAGCAAGTATAGACTCCTCATCTCCATGGGATAATGGGGTGTTACAGGAAGAGGAGAATCAGCATTCATCATCTATCAAAATGAAACTAGAAAACTGAGTTTCAGCATCCTAAGGGAGGAGAAGTGGCATGAACCAAGACATGGGAATAAAAGTGATGCATCTAGGGAGTGATTAGTAGGTCAGAGTCTCTAAAAGGCCATTGCTGAGCAGGGGAAGATGATGATCAACCTGGCAGGAAACAGACAGACAGCAGAGGAGGCAGAAAGGCCTAGGACCTCCCAAATATCCTTCCTGCTCAGTTGGTCTTGATGCACACTGCGGTGCATCACATCTTTAGCTGAACATAAAAATCACAATTTCCTTTGCACTTACTGACAGACGTACCGCAAAGACATAGATGAAGATCTGGGTTGATTTTCCAAAACCAGTAGCTCTAAAGTATTGGAAGATATTTTGTTTGGTCTGGAGGGACAAGGACAGCTCAGTGGTTAGAGGGCTTACAGCTCTCAAAGAAGTTCTAAGACTGATTCCTAGCATCCGCATCCCTACCTATAACTCCAACTCTCGGGGTCAATGCTCTGTCTATCCTCCGTGGATACCTGAATGCACACATGCATGCATAAACACATATAGACATGTGAATAAATAAAAATTAAAATGAAAATTATGCAGCAACATGAAGTTGAGGGGAACTGACAGGAATTTACTTATCTTTTCCCTATCCTTTCTCAACTTTAAGCAAAGTTGAGCTTAGAGTGGTAATATCACTAAAATATTCTAACTTTTCTATGGAGAGACTTGATGCATAAGTTAACATTTAGACTAGCTGCTAAAAGGTGGACTTTGCATTTTGTTGGGCATAGATAGTCTAAATGCCTATGTTTCTTTACTCTAAAAGAAGAAAGTTGGATGGACAGAAAATATTAAGTGAAATAAATGTCAGCCAGAGCAAAAGCATTTTATACTCTTCAGGGAGTTTTTCCACAGAGATTCTAGTCATGTCCTTCTCAGCCTATTTAGGAAATGAAATAACAAAACAGTAGAGACAGTTGTCATGCTTAAATACCAATGATAGATCACTTCACGGTATCACAATGCTAATGGCAGGGATTCTGGCTGAGTCTCTTTGCATTAATCCTAAAGGGGACAGAGCTTGGAAAGCCACTTGGTCACCTTCCATGCTTTGCAAAACAATTGTTCTAATAAAAAATCAATTTGAAGCACCTGGAGCGGAGAGTGTTCAGCAGCAATGATGAGTGCAGATTGTCAGAGGCAATTCCTCTCAAGCAGCTATAATTTTTGTCTGTCTAAGTAATTTACCTAGGAAATGGAGAAGAATTGAATAAAGAAACAAGCATCCATTTATATTTGATAGGACAGAATCAAGATACATCAAAATATTTATAAAAATATAGTCAAATTGGCATAATGATGCTTTTGTGCACAAATTTTATATTGTACTTTTTACTGGATATAAATCCTCAAGAAATGCATAAAAATTATATCAATGTGTTTTAACAATGCATAATATCAGACATGGTTACAGATATCTTTATACTTCATTTATCCCAATTGGTTGAAGCATTAGTTTTTAAAGAAAATTTAAACAGCATTCTATTCATTTATATTTCATTTCTTTCTGCTAAAAGGGAATTTGAACCATGCCGTTAACTACAAAATGATTTATTTTCCGCATCTTTGTTATTTTATTGTCAGTTTCTCAACAATACCAATAATTTGAGTTGCAAAATACGGCTACTATTCTGGATACAGAACTCTGAGGATCATGGATGGATTTATAAACTGTGATTTCATACAAAATTTTTATTTCTATTCAGTGTTTTGTCTAAATTTCTCAGTCTCCAAAGTTCTCACACATACTTTCCATATTCCCATATCTATTAATGCTGAATCTAATCTTCTTTGCCTCTCATAGAGTCCTGTCTCTGGTAAAAGCTTGTATGTATATATTATCTAATGCTTTAAATGAGTTAATTGTCATTCTATGCAAAGGGACTAACTGTCCCCAGAAATGAGGATAGGAAGTTTGGCTGGTGTGGCCCATCCTTCCAGCCCCATGCCTCTTATCTTAACATTATAATATCATAAAGACTAGAAGGAACAGAATAAAAATCCTACACAGGTCTTTCATTGCTTGATCTGGATTAGGTGCCCAGTCACCTAGTCACTAACACTCAGGTTTCCATCTGAGTCACGGGTGATCTTTTAAACCTAGAATTAAGAAACACCAAGTTTTGAAGAATCATCACAGAGCTAATCTTAAGCAAACACAATATACCCAGGATTCCTGAGATATGCACAACACCTTTTACAACACTATTCAGTGGTAGTTTTTGCACTTATCGAGTATGTAAAGCTATGGGCTAGTTCTCTAGCACTGGAAAAAAGTTGATGAAATATATGTTATTAGATTGAGGTATGCTTGCTGTACAATGGAAGCTATGAACTGCACTGATCACGAGTGTATAGGCTGATAAGTTTCTATCTACTCATCGACAACCCATAGTGAAAAGTTGACCTCTTACCTCTTCCATCACCCAATAAAATGTCTGTGAACCTTTAGCTTCCTGATCTCCACCAGGAACTCCCAGGTTGATTTGTATGGACATAGATTACCTCTGTCTATTAATGAACTTCACAAAATTAGATTCCATATAGGCATCCCAATGGATCTGGGTTTTTTTGTTTTTGGGTTTTTTTTTTTTTTTTTTTTTTTTTTGCCCAGAATTTTTGCTTGAGACTCACATTCATGAGGCTGTCTTCATTTATCATTATGGAGTAGATTTAGGAAACCAAATTCACAATTCAACATTACACTAATTCTAACCCCAAACCTAACCAAGTTATATAGACAACTATTTCTGCAAACTTATGATAATTGAACCTGCAAGTTAACAAAAACTTACTTTGTGTAAATTTTTAAAATTATTTTCTATGTCCTATCTGCTTCTGTTTAAAACTAAATTCTATTTATTTTAGCAAAATGTTTTCTGCTTTATTTTCTCTCCCATGAGAACCCATTATTAAATTATTATGGGAGCCACTTTAAAGGAATTTTTTCCCCTGAGTTCTACTTAAAATCATTTGTTATTAAAGTGGGCTGTATTCTTCTTTTTATATCATGCCATTGCTAATCTTTGCATAAAATGGTAAAGATTTAAAGAAATAAAAGATGAAGAAGCCAATGATACCTAGTTTTCATGCTGTTAACTAGATTCTGAAAATCCATTATGTAAAGTAGTTTTTAAGTATCTTCCTTAAAGATAAGGAAGAGTCAATATTTATAATCCTCTACTACAAAATAATTAACAAAAATTGTAACTAGTAGAAATATCATCATTTTTTTGTATTTTTTTATTAGTTCAAATTAGGAACAAGCTTGCTTCACATGTCAATCCCTTCTCCCTCTCCCTTCCCATCCCTCCAACCCTCCCCCCCAGCCCCCACCTACCTTCCACCTCATCCACCATCCACTACCCAGGCAGGGTAGGGCCCTCGATGGAAGCTCCCCAAAGTCCACCACATCATCCTGGGCCGGGCCTAGGCCCTACCCCATGTATCCAGGATGAGAGTGCATCCCTTCACGTGGGATGGGCTCTCAAAGTCCCTTCTTACACCAAGGAAAAATACTAATCCCCTACCAGGGGGCCCCTAGAGTGCGGAGGCCTCCTGCTTGACATCCATGTTCAGGGGTCTGGATCAATTCTGTGCTGACCTCCCAGACAGCAGTCTGGGGTCCATGTGCTCCCCCTTGTTCAGGCCAGCTGTTTCTATGGGTTCCACCAGCCTGGTACCGACCCCTTTGATCTTCATTCCTCCCTCTCTGCAACTAGGTTCCAGAGTTCAGTTCAGTGTATATCTGTGGGTGTCTGCCTCTGCTTCCATAAGCCACTGGATGAGGCCTCTAGGATGGCATAAAAAGTAGTCATCAGTCTCATTATTGGGGAAGGGCATTAAGGTTATCCTCTCCACCATTGCCTAGATTGTCAGTTCATGTCATCCTTGTAGATCTCTGGAAAACTCCCTAGTGTCAGATGTCTCCTGGGACCTATAATGGCTCCCTCTGATAAGGTATCTCTCATTCTGCTCTCCTCTATTCTTCCCCCAACTCAACATTTCTGCTCCTCCATTTCCTCCTCTCCTCTCCTCTCCTCCTCCTCTCATTCTGGCAGTTACCTCTCCCCTAACCTCATGCTCCCAATTAGCTCAGGAGTTCCTACCCCTTCCCATTCTTTGGGGTCCATGCATTTTTCCCTTAGAGTTCTTCATGTTTCCTAGTTTCTTTGGTAAAGAGGATTGTAGACTGCTGATCCTTTGTTCTATGTCTAAAATTCATATATGAGTGAGTACATACCATGTTTGTCTTTTTGTGACTGGGTTACCTCACTCAGGATGGTTTCTTCTAGTTCCATCCATTTGCCTGTGAATTTCAAGATTCCATTGCTTTTTTCTGCTGAGTAGTACTCCATTGTATAAATGTACCACATTTTCTCTATCCATTCTTCAGTTGAGGGGCATCTAGGTTGCTTCCAGGTTCTGGCTATTACAAACAATGCTGCTATGAACATGGTTGAACATATGTCCTTGTTGTATGAACGTGCATTATTTGGGTACATGCCCAAGAGAGGAATTGCTGGATCTTGATGTAGATTGATTCCCATTTTTCTGAGCAACCGCCATACTGATTTCCAAAGTGGTCTTAGAAGTTTGCACTCCCAACAGCAATGGAGGAGTATTCCTTATTCTCCACATCCTCTCCAACATCGATTGTCATTGGTGTTTTTTATTTTAGCCATTCTGACAGGTGTGAGGTGGTATCACAGAGTTGTTTTGAGTTGCATTTCTCTGATGGCCAAGGATTTTGAGCACTTTCTTAAGTGTCTTTCAGCCATTTCAGTTTCCTCTGTTGAGAATTCTCTATTTAGTTCTGCACCCCACTTTTTAATTTCATTGTTTGATGTTTTGGTGGCTAGCTTCTTGAGTTCATTCTGTATTTTGGAAATCAGCCCTCTGTCAGATGTGGGGTTGGTGAAGATCTTTTCCCATTCTGTGGTGTGGGCTATGGTTTTGTCTTACTGACTGTGTCCTTTGCCTTGCAGAAGCTCCTCAGTTTGAGGAGGTCCCATTTATTAATTGCAGATCTCAATGTCTGTGCTACTGTATAATGTTCAGGAAGCAGTCTCCTATGCCAATTCGTTCAAAGGTATCTTCCCACTTTCTCTTCTAGAATATTAATTGTGGCTGGATCTTTGATCCATTTGCACTTAAGTTTTGTTCATGGTGACATATACGGATCTATCTGCCATCTTCTGCATGTCTGAATCCAGTTGTGCCAGCACCATTTGTTGAAGATGCTATCTTTTTTCCATTGTATAGATTTAGCATCTTTGTCAAAAATGAGGTGTTCGTAGGTGTGTGGGTTAATATCAATGTTTCCAATTCGATTCCATTGGTCTGTCTATTTTTGTGCCAATACCAAGCTTTTTTCAGAACTATGGCTTTATAATAGAGCTTGAAGTCAGAGATGGTGATGCCTCCAGAAAATCCTTTATTGTACAGAGTTGTTTGGGCTATACTGGGTTTTTTGTTTTTTCATATAAAGTTGATTATTGTTCTTTCAAGGTCTGTGAAGAACTGTGTTGGGATTTTGATGGGGATTGCATTGAATCTGTAAATTACTTTTGGCAAGATTGCCGATTTTTACTATGTTGATTCTACCTATCCAAGAGCATGGGAGATCTTTCTATTTTCTGGTATCTCCTTTAATTTCTTTCTTTAAAGACTCAAAGTTCTTACAGTACAGGTCTTTCACTTTTTTGGTTAGTGTTACCCCAAGATATTTTATGTTGCTTGTGGATATTGTGAAGGGTGATGTTTCTCTGATTTCTTTCTCATTACATTTATCATCTGTGTATAGTAGGGCTACTGATTTTTTGTTTTTAGTTAATTTTGTATCCTGCTACTTTGCTGAAGGTGTTTATCAGCTGTAGGAGTTCCCTGGTAGAGTTTTTTGGTTCACTTATGGAGACTCTCATATCATCTGCAAATAGTGAAAGTTTGACTTCTTCCTTTCCAATTTGTATCCCTTTGATCTCCTCTTCTTGTCTTATTGCTCTAGCTAGAACTTCAAGTACAATATTGAAGAGATATGGAGAGAGTGGACAGGCTTATCTTGTTCCTGATTTTAGAGGAATTGCTTTGAGTTTCTCTCCATTTAATTTGATGTTGACTGTTGGTTTGGTGCTTTTATCATGTTTAGATATGTTCCTGTTATTCCTGTTCTCTCCAAGATCTTTATCATGAAGGGATGTCGGATTTTGTCAAAGGCTTTTTCAGCATCTATGAGATGACCATGTGGTTTTTCTTTTTCAGTTTGTTTATATGGTGGATTACATTGATGGATTTTCGTATATTGAACCATCCTTGAATCCCTGGGATGAAGCCTACATGATCATAGTGGATGGTTTTTCTGATGTGTTCTTGGATTCAATTCGCCAATATTTTGTTGAGTATTTTTGCATCGATGTTCATGAGGGATATTGGTCTGTAGTTCTCTTTTTTAGTTGTATCTTTGTGTGGCTTGGGTATCAAAGTAATTGTAGCGTGGTAAAAAGAGTTTGGCAATGTCCCTTCTACTTCTATTGTGTGGAACAATTTGAGGAGTACTGGTATTAGCTCTTGTTTGAATTTCTGTTAGAATTCTGCAGTGAAGCCATCTGGCCCTGGGCTTTTTTTTGGTTGGGAGGCTTTTGATGACTGCTTCTATTTCATTAGGGGTTATAGGTTGATTTAAACTGCATATGTGTTCTTGGTTTAATTTTGATAAGTGATATCTAGCCAGAAAATTGTTCATGCCCTTTAGATTTTCAAATTTTGTGGAGTATAGGTTTTCAAAGTATGACCTGATGATTCTCTGGATTTCCTCAGTATCTGTTGTTATATCCCTCTTTTCGTTTCTGATTTTGTTAATTAGCATGTTCTCTCTCTCTCTGCCTTTTGGTTAGTTTGGATCGAGGTTTGTCTATCTTGTTGATCTCAAAGAATCAACTCTTTGTTTCATTGATTCTCAGTAATGTTTTCCTAGTTTCTACTTTATTCATTTCAGCCCTCAGTTTGATTATTTCCTGGTGTCTACTCCTCCATGGTGAGTTTGCTTCATTTTGCTCTAAAGCTTTCAGTTGTTCTGTCAATTTTCTAGTGTGACTTTTCTTCAGTTTCTTCATGTGGGCACTTAGTGCTATGAACTTTCCTCTTAGCACTGCTTTCAGAGTCTCCCATAAGTTTGGGTATGTTGTGTCTACATTCTCATTAAATTCTAGGAAGTCTTTAATTTCTTTTTATTTCTCTGTCAACCCAGGAATGGTGCAATTGAGCGTTATTCAATTTCCATGAATTTTTAGGATTTCTGCAATTTGTATTGCTGTTGAATTCTAACTTTAAAGCATGGTGATCTGATAAGATACAGTGGGTTATTTCAATTCTTTTGTATCTGTGGAGGTTTGCTTTGTTGCCAACTATGTGGTCAGTTTTAGAGAAGGTTCCATGTGGTGCTGAGAAGAAGGTGTATTCTTTTGTGTTTGGATGAAATGTTCTATAGATATCTGTTAAACCTTGTTGGGTCATAACTTCTGTTAGATCCTTTGTTTCTTTGTTAAGTTTCTGTCTGGTGGTCCTGTCTAGTGGTGAAAGCTGGGTGTTGAAGTCTCCTAGTATAAGTGTGTGTGGCTTTATGTGTGGTTTGAGCTTTAGTAATGTTTCTTTTACAAATGTGGGTGCCTATATTTGGGGCATAGATGTTCAGGATTGAGACTTCATCTTGATGGACTTTTCCTGTGATGAGTATAAAAAGCCCTTCTTATCTCTTTTGATTGATTTTAGTTTGAAGTCTAATTTGTTAGATATTAGGATTGCTACACCAGCTTGTTTCTTGGGCCCATTTGATTGGAAAATCTTTTTCCAACCCTTTACTCTGAGGTAACACCTGTCTTTGAAGTTGAGGTGTATTTCTTCTATACAGCAGAAGGATGGATTCTGTCTTCATATCCATTCTGTTAGCTTGTATCTTTTTATGGGAAGGTTAAGACCATTGACATTGAGGGATATTAATGTCCATTGATTGTTAGTTCTTGTTTGTTTTGGATTTATTGTTGGCGGTGTCCTTGTGTGTGTATTTCACCCTCCTGTTTCTCTTGGTGTTTGGTAATATTGGATTATCTATTGCCTTTGTTTATGTGAGTGTAGTTATCTTCGTGGGGTTGGAGTTTTCCTTCCAGAACTTTATATAGTGCTGGATTTGTACATATGTATTGTTTAAGTCTGGTTTTATCATGGAAGATCTTGTTTTCTCCTTCTATAGTGATTGAAAGTTTTGCTGGGTACAGTAGTCTTGATTGGCATCCATGCTCCCTTAGTGTTTGTAGGATATCTATCCAGGACCTTCTGGCTTTCAAAGTTTCTATTGAGAATTCAGGTGTGATTCTGATAGGTCTGTCTTTATATGTTACTTGGCCTTTTACCTTTGCTGCTCTTAATATTTTCTGTTTATTCTGTAGGTTTGGAGTTTTGATTATTATGTGTCGAGGGGACTTCTTTTTGTGGTCCAGTCTGTTTGGTGTTCTGTAAGCTTCTTGTACTTTCATAGACATATCCTTCTGTAGGTTGGGGAAGTTTTCTTCTATGATTTTGTTGAATATGTTTTCTGTACTTTTGGGCTATATTTCTTCACCTTCTTCTTTATCTATTATTCTTAGGTTTAGCCTTTTCATGGTGTCCCATATTTCTGGGATATTTTGTGTTAGGGATTTGTTGAACTTGAGATTTTCTTTGGTCGATGACTGTATATCCTCCAGCAAGTCTTCAACAACTGAGATTCTCTCTTCCATTTCTTGAATTCTATTGGTTATACTCACATCTTTAGTTCCTGATAATTTATCCAGCCTTTCTATTTCCAGCATCCCCTCATTCTGTGTTTTCTTTATTGTGTCTGTTTCAGCTTTCATGCCTTGAACTGTTTCGAGTGCTTCCTTCACTTGTTTGGTTGTTTTTTCTTGGCTTTCTTTAGATTCTTTAAGAGATTTGTTTATTTCTTGAATTTTTTGGTTTGTTTTTTCCTCCATTTCATGTAATTTTGCTTGATTTTTTTTCTTCTATTTCTTTATGGGATTTTCTTGTTTCCTTTTTAAAGGTCTCTATCATCTTCCTAAGATAATTTTTGAGGTCCATCTCTTCTTCATCCTCTATGTTGGGCTTTTCAGATCTTGCTGGTGTGGAGTCCCTAGATTCTGGTGGTGTCATATTGGTCTTTCTCATTTTGAGTGTGTTCTTATAATGTCTTCTTCCCATCTCTTCTTCCAGTGGGTGCAGGTGGGGTCTCGCCATTGCCTCTTGTCACCCGGTGGTATGTGTGGGCCAAGACTTCAATGTCTGCAGCTCTGGATGTTCTTGCCTCTCCTGGTAGTCTCCTCGGTAGGGGTTGGGCCTTGGTAGGGGTCAGGCAGGCAGAGGGGGAAGTAAGAGTGTGGTATTTCTAGACTCAAGGAGCTCCTCCCTGGCTGGGGAGGTCCACTCGAAGCAGGCCCAGGCCCAGAGAGATCCAGGGTGAATGGGACTTTGGGCAGGAGAGAGAGTACACTCACCTAGGTAGGGGTCAGGCCAGAGGGGGAGGGAAGGAAGAGTGAGGTGTTTCCAGATTCAGGAAGCTCCTCCCTCAAAATATCATCATTGTTAATTCTGATGTTTACAATGACTTGGACAAATTTAGACTTGATCAAAGTGAAGGTTGTAAAATAGCTTGTACCTAGAAATGTATATGGTTTAAAATTGAAACCAGGAACTATGTGAGGAATTTCCCATAAAAGACAACTCAAAATGAGAAAGCAGGCTTTCATAAGGCTGGATGCCACTAAATAACCAATAAATGGTTTATGGCAAAGCACACTCAGAAAAGACCTTCCTCCGAAGGAAGTCACTTTATAATAAGCATGTGAATTCGGCAAAGGATGTGAGACTTTAATCAGAAATCACTTCCATAACAAACACCAGACACTTGCTTATAATTAACCAGTGATGAAGATATTTGCTTTTTCAGGGGACACAACCCGGAGGTTAGAATCTGCAGAGAACTTAACACCTAGCAAACTACCTGGCCTATTTGGTGGTCGTGTCAAGGACACCTGGTCACCTGTGGCTTTGAGTTTTGTTTTGTTTTAGTGGAAGACAAGACAGGCACTACTCCTGCATTTTTATTTATTTTTTTTAGGTTTTTCAAGATGAAGTTTCTCTGTATTGTTTTGGAGACTGTCCTGGAGCTCGCTCTGTAGATCAGGCTAGCCTCAAACTCACAGAGATCCTCCTGCCTCTTCCTCCTGAGTGCTGGGATTAAAGGCCTGAGCCACCAATGACTGGCTTCACCTCCTGTATTTTCAAGGCAGGAAAAAACAGAGAAGACAAAGGGTGCAGAGTGTAGGGAGCCGTTCCTGCATTCTCCATTACAATGATGGTGCCTGCAGACACCAAATGTAAATTATTTCACAGGCGCTGGGTAATTTCCATTCCTTTGATCTCTGCCTATCCCGTGGCTCATTTGGCCTGAGGAGCTGAAGCCATTCATAGGGTAACATGTCCCAGGCGGCTGCTTGCCAGCCTTTATTAAGGGAAGGGATTCTTGGTTCAGGGTCTCCGCTCTGGTAAGCTTATGCTCTCCTCTCTCAAGACGCATTAAAGCTTTTCTGCAGAAGGATCCGAGTGTCCTGTGCGTGTATTTCTTGCCGGCGAGAACATATAGCGCGCGGGACAGCAGAGAAGAGAAACAAAATGACAATCTAGCTAACTTGCACTCTCCCTGTAATGTTGTGTCAGCCAGATCTGCATGGCTGGTCCATTCCTCACAGTAAGACCATCTGTGCCACTGAACCACTGGATTCTAGTTTGTTACCTAGAGAGTATGAGTATGGATGAGAAGAAGGGGCTCTGAATGGTTTGGAACAACCAATGTCTCAGGATATATACAGATTTACTCACTATATAAATGTTTTGTTTATCTTATTATTCTTTATCAATAAAAACTCAGAAGTCAGACATGGGATAAGAACCTGAATGATCACAGAAGCAGTGGAAAAGTGACCAGTAACCTCCTATCTCTTCCATTTCTCCTTCCAAAAGGACTGAGAGCCTCTCCAATCCCTACCTTACTACTTCCTGTCTCTCTATCTGCTCTCAGTCCTTCAAAACCTCTATGGTTAATTTTGGTCAGCTAGTAGCTATCTCCACTCTCTGATTCAAAGCAAACTTTATTGCCAGAATGCAACCAAAATATCACACAACAAATACACATATATATGTATGTGTTACTTTATATTTATAAATACATATATTTTTTAAAACTGGAATTCAGGTAATAAGTACAATTTCTATACATCCATAATTTATATTAAAGCTTGCCTATTTAACCTACAAATCTTTGTTTCATAAACAGAACAAAACATAGTTCCCATTGCAAAATTAACAGAGGAGGCATTTCTACTGATCCAAGTGACAAGAACAGAGTAAATTTAAGTTTCAGATCATATTTTGGCCACTAACAAAGCAGTAGCATCTGAGGAATATGTTTATTGAAAGCCAGTGAAATTGAGCTAAGTACAGTAACACTTGCAATTTTAGAATCGTGGAAATGCTCACTACACTGAGAAATGTTTCAAGCCACCACGGAACATTGTCATCCATATGTTGCCTCAAGTCAAAGTATTCAAGGCTAGAAGTCCCTCAAGATTACCAGTCAACTTTTAGCTTTTTAGTTGTTCAGTGCTCTGCATTTTGAAGTTAGTAAAATACTGTTTTCTAAATGTTTGACAGTCTTGAGTTTCCGGGCATACATTTTCTAAAATATGATGTTTGGTAAAGTCACCTCAGATTTGTACTCATTTGTCCTGTTATCTGAGTCTACATACACAGCTGTGCTCTTCCTCCCCTGTGATGTCTTGCTAAAAATATGAATAAAGTATTAAATTTATTTCTAGGTTTTACAGCTGTACTTAACTTAGTCTCATTGATCTCTCGGTTTCCTTTTGTTACAGCCACATTGTTCTATTCGAATCTATTTCTAGACCATGGTTTATTTTAAGGTCTCTGGGGATTAGCTTTTGCTGCCAGCACCAGGGAGTGAAGTAAGGCATTTCTTAAGTTTGTTTCATAACAAATTCATTAGATTCTTTTCAGTGGTCTTGAAAGGCATGGTATTTTCTGTACTCACATTCATAGAGGTGCTCTATTGATACAGAACTTAATAAGTCTTGAAGACACACAGGAGGAAATGTGTAGTTCATAAATTTTAGTGACAGCCAATATGCATGTAATGGCAAAGTCATTAAATACTATTGGAAAGGATTATTGAGCTTGTCAGGTCAAATGGATTTTATAAAAGTCTTTTTCAGTATGGATAGATTGTTTTACCATAAGCAATGGGGACCTTTGTTGGATATAAAGTTTTCCCAAAACTTTCCTAAAAGAAAATAGTCATTCTATGTTACACGATGTGATTCCTCAATTGAAGATTTCATTTGAAGGTCTACAAAAATGGCATTTTGTATTGGAGATTTATAATGCTTCTTTCAAAGGTCAATGGATTGTGGGCATGGAGATGATAAAGTCATTTCCTGAATGGAGCACTGCCGAATCCTAGCTTGAGATCTAGAGGCTCTTATGACTTGGACCAATAAGGTAGCAGAAGTTGCAGGAAGTGGTTACATTGCAAAAGATAGAGTCCAAAATATTGCTGGTGAACACATGTCCTTGAGATTCAGCAGGACTTTGGGATAGAGGGAGGGCAGAATTTTGTCATTTGGAAAAATGATCAGGCTGGAATCCCTAGAATTTGGGGTCAAAATCAGAATTTTGTTTTGGGGTAAGCTGTGTTTGAAGTAACTGTGACATTTAAATGGTGATAATAATTTTCATACCAATAATCAGTTTGTTTTGTGAACACACAATTTAAAGACAAAATATGAAGACACCTGAAATTTCAGCTGGATGCTGTCAAATACATAAATACATGTTGCTCAAAGTATTGAGGTGGAAGAAATCCAGAAAACAACCAAGTGTGAAAGTAGAAAATTTCAGCGTTAATTATGTCCAATATTTACTTCTTGAGGTGTCCTCTGTTTTGGTTTAGAGAGAAATATACAAAGAATAATTTTATCAAAATATTTCCATGCATGTATAGCATGCATGTATGCATGTATAGCATGACCTTAATCCAATGTTGAGCACAAAGCTAGCAGTCATTTTACTATTATTGTCATTCTTAAACGTTTACTGTTTAGTAATTTAAAGCAAATTTATCACTATTTTGTGATAACAGCACAGAATGACATGTAGAGGAATAAGTGTCACAAGTATAAGCAGAGAAGGTCACTATCTATTTGGGAAGTAGAGATCCCTGAAACACTTCCTTAAGGAGGGAAAGAAGAGATTACTGTGTCTCTGGGAGCTACTTGATGACTACAGCATTAGATAGGAAGCAGTGTTCTCAGTGTCATAAATTGTCATAGTTACAACATGGCAAACACATGCTGAATTCAAGCCAGAAGGAATTGCCCCTGGAATTCTGTGGTTGTAATTTAGTAAAACTATGCCCTGATGTTCTGTCTGTACTGGTTGCTACTAAGCACAGCATGCATAGTCATCAGAGCCAGAAGCTAAGAGAAGGTAAATACAACAAACCAATAACAATAACAATCATAGCAACAACGACAAAGCATCCACACAGCATTCTTAGGTTCTGAATTTCTCCCTGTTACAAGGTTTTCCTGTTTTCACATGCCCCAGTTGCAAAATGGGATGGTGTGTAAGTCCTGAGGATGCAGGAGAAAGGGTTGCTGAAGAACAGCAGTTTCTGTTCTCACAAAGTCATCAGTGGTTGAGTTCAGTATTTCTCACACAGGCGCTTCTCGGTTGTTGACTCTAACTCCCTCTCCAAAGGAAGTAAGTATGCTAAAGAATACTGCTGTGAAGCATTTAAATCCAGGATTAAAGAAGCCACCACATTTATGCTGTGTCCCAAAGAAATGGACTGTTTTGTAGGAAGAAGTCTACTCTATAGAAATGAAATTTTAGAAGATGAACATAAGATATGGAGGGTATCAAATTTCAGCACGATGGCTCTGGAGTACTTTCAGGTCTTTTAGATCTGCATAACAAACAGAAATGGGTGTTAGTCTTCTGTAACAGGAGTTGATCAAAAAAGGCATCAAAATGATGTTAGGCTGCTATGAAGTAGTGCCCCATCAATGGCAGTGATCTAGGTATGCCATTTTCTCCCTTTTTAACATTTATTTTATTTTTGGGATTATATATAATTGTCATTTTCCCTTTCCTCACCACGAATATTCTCATATAGCCCTCCTTTCTCTCTTTCAAATGCTCCATGCCTCTTTTTTCATTAATTGTTGTTATATGCATGCATATATATTTGTTTATATATATTTAACATATTTAAATATTATATATAATTGTATATACATGTCTAAAATAATTGTATATACATGTCTAAAATTTCTAAGTATAACCTGCTCAATGTTACTTGTATATATGTATGTTTTTAGTGTTGACTTTTGGTATTGGACAACTAATTGTTGAGCTCTTCCCCAGGGAAACATTATGACCACACTCCCAACATTCCTTAGTTGCCTGTAGTTCTCTTATTTTTATCAGTCTTTCAGGATTAGGTGCATGTAAGTGAACAACTGTCCTACATTCATTTCATTGATGGGAAATCATTTTCCTAGCACTTTGCTGTGAACTTGGAGAATCAGGGCTCACATGATGGCTTGTAGATAGTGGTGCTAGAAACAGAAACAAGCCCTCCCAATTCCCTAGTGGTGAAAGTGCCAATTAGCATTGACTTTAAGAATATTTTTCTTTGGGAGTTTTAATTAAAGACTCCCCATTTTTAACTTGTATCAAGAGAACCTAAAACAAATTTTCTTTTAAAAATAAACACTTGTGCATGCAGGTCAGGCCAGCAGGTCATTGCGTTGTTCAGGCATCATCAGAGCAGCTTCCTCCTGCAGGAAGAACAGAGACCCACAGCCAGACATTATTCAGACAGTGAGAGACCATAGAACACTCAGCTCTCAAAGGATGTCTTCATCAAATCCTTCCCTTGAGGAGTCAGGAAGGGTGTAAAAGCCAAAGGGAATGGAGGACAACAAGAAAACAAGGTCCTCTGTATTAATGTGATGAATGCACATACAAGTTCACAGAGACTGTGCCAGCATGCACTGGGCCTGCACAGGTCTGCACCAGATGGGTCCTAGAGATGAAAGGAGAAGTGGACACATGTCCCCACCCCTAATCCAAAGAGCACCTCAAGTTGATAACTACTTGCAAATGAAAATTTACTTTTCCCCAAGGAAGTCTCACTGAGGAAACTTCAAACCACTCTTAGGGGGCAGGCTGCACGCCCAGGAGTAGATGGTCACAAAAAGTGAACTCAACAGCATTGATGGAAGTTCCTTGTCTCATAATATCATGTCAGGGCTTCTGTTTGAAAAATTAATCTTTTTATTTTATTATATATGTATTATTTCTTTTTTACCCCTCAGGTCCTTTGTGTATATATTATGGCTTCTGGTTTATATGGAATTCTTGAATGTGTGAATGAGTGGATTTCTGTTTCATGTGCCTTCTCTTGAGCACTTCGGTTTGTTTTGTCCAATTCTGATGTGTTAGTTTTAGTTTTATCTAACCTTATTTTTATTTATAATTATTTATTTAAATTAGAAGCAATCTTATTTGACATATCAATCCCAGTTCCTTCTCCCTCTCATCCTCCCATGCCCCCTACTAATCTCCCCAATCCTCACTTACCAGGGAGGGTGACGCCTTCCATGGGGGATCATCAAAGCCTATCACCTCATTTGGGCAGGGTCTAGGCCCTACCCCCATGTATCTAGGCTGAGAGAGTATCCCTCTATGTGGAATGGGCTCCCAAAGTCAATTTGTTCACTAGGGATAAATACTGGCTCTCCTGCCACAGGCACCATAGACTGCCCAGGCCTCCTAACTGACACCCACATTCAGGGAGTCTGGTTTGGTCCTATGCTGGTTCCCCAGCTATCAGACTGGGGCTGTGAACTTCCACTTGCTCAGATCAGCTGTTTCTGTGGGTTTCCCCGGCATCGTCTTTGCTCATCACTCCTTCCTCTCTACAACTGGATTCCAGGAGTTCAGCTTAGTGCTTAGCTGTGGATTTCAGCTTCTGCTTCCATCCAGAACCTGGAAGCAAACTAGATGTCCCTCAACTCAAGAATAGATGATGAAAATGTGGTACATTTACACAATGAAATACTACTCAGTGGGGAAAAAAAACAATGAAATTTGCAGGCAAATGGATGGAACTAGAAGAAACCATCCTGAGTGAGGTAACCCAGTTACAGAAAGACAAACATGGTATGTACTGACTCATACATGGATTTTAGACATAGAGTAAACAATCTACACCTCCAGAGAAGCCAGAAAATAAGGAGGACTCTAAGAAAGACATATATGGTCTCCTGGAGAAGGGGAAAGGGACAAGAGCTCCTGAACAAATTGGGAGCATGGGGGTGGGGTTAGGAGAAAGAGAAGGAGAGAAGAGGAGCGGGTAGGAAGACATGAAGGAGCAGTAAGATTGAGTTGGGGGAAGAATAAAGGAGAGCAAGATAAGAGATACGTTAATAGAGGGACCCATTATAGGTTTAAAGAGAAGTCTGGCACTAGGGAAATATCCAGAGATCCACAAAGATGACCCCAACTAAAAACCTAAGTAAGTCGAGAGGCCTTAAATGCCCTTCCTCTATAATGAGATTGAATACTACCTTAAATGCCATCCTAGAGCTATCTAACCTTATTGTCCCTTAGAAACCTGTTTATTTTCTAGTGAGAGACAGAAAGAGGGTGAATCTAGATGGGAGGTGATGTGGGAAGGAACTAAGAGGAGTAGAGGGAGGGGAAACTATGATCAGAATATATTATGTGAGGAAAAATATTTTCAGTAAAAGGGAAAATAGGTTGTTCAATCTGAAAATAAAATAAGTTCCTCTGCTTTTTGTGATAGTGTTATTATTATAATTACTGTTAGTAGGATTCAATGTTTAAGAAATTGGAAAAAGAAGAAGTCTGGAAATAATTAGAGGAATATTTAAGAAACCTGTCCAGTCTGATGCTTGAAGTCTCTGTTTTTACCCATATCTGCCTTTGTTGATGAAGATACAGTCAGTTCAGGATATTTCTAGCTGGCACCCTGCCCTTAGACATTTTTTAAATTTGTGTAATACTGGTATAAACAAAGTTAAAAAATTGTGTCTTAACATATGACTTTCAGGATATTTATTTAATGATAGGACCTGGTAAATCTCTGGGAGAAAAGAGCTGTAGTGTTCTCAGAATGCATTCAGCCATGAACATTTTTTTTTATTCCCAAGAAACTGTCATGGCAATGGTTTCTCCTTTGTGAAAATAGTGCTTGCAGGTGTACCTGGCCACGCTTGCTGCAGAGCAGGTACTAGGAGAAATGCCAAGATGTGTTTCTTCAAATTAAAAGATAATTGGAATTTCCTCTCTAATGCTTTCTCCTGGATAGATACACACAAATATCAATATAATATACATATATTCATACATGTAATAATGTGCATATTTATACATATATATATGGAATATATATTGGATATATATTTGGAATATATATGTATTTGGAATATATATTCCAAATCTGTTTCTTGAATATATATCTGACACATATGGACAGAAATTTAAATATCTATCTAGATATATAAATGAAAATTTAAATTTATATTCATTCTTTCAGATATTTAGCTCATACTAAGTTCAAAAAATTTACAAATTTTAACTTCTATATTTTAGAATTGATATTTAAGAGAATTCCTAACTATTGGTTAAACTAAGGAACACAGATAGTTTAGCTCATTATATATAGTGCTGCCAATTAAAGTATAATCAATTCAGTGTCCATGGAAGGCGGGAAAACATTTAAATGTGAAATTTTGGACTGAACTACAGAGCTGCTAGAATGAATGCAATAGCTCCCATCTCTAAGGATTCCAGACACTAAAAATAATGGGAACTATCAAGCTATCTATACATATAGAACAAATAATCTATTTGCATTTTAGAAATTTGGAGACAAAACATCTTTGAACAAATTTTTAACCAACTGCTGTCCCAACACACAAGCCGAGGAACAAATACAGTATTTATTTTATTGTGGGTTGGAGGTATTAAAAGTGCCAGCCATTTGGAAAAGAAGGCAATTCTTTAATATCCATGTGACAATGCTCTGTAATCATTAAAATTGATGCCTTGAAGAAAGATGTACATTTAAAAAATCAGCTGCCAACCCACAATCCTTTAAAAGACTTTGATCTACTTTATAACCCAGTAATGTCTTTCTGAATGACCTGGGATCCAGGTCTTTGGATACAGTCATGAAGGGTTATTGCCCTGTGTCCAATCTCTGAGGATTACGGATATTAAAAATAATGGGAACTATCAAACTATCTATTCATATAAAATAATTAATTTTGAAATTCTAAAGTAAAAAGATTAATGAAGATTTGAAAACAAGCCACGTTTATACATATTTAATAAATCTCTAAAGATAATAGGAGAAACAATGATGCGTATTTGAGTATCATTTTAAAGTTATGGTTATTCATATTACATTAAAATATACTGGAAAATATTTATATGGTTCATTGATAATTATAATAATAATGCAAAGTATTCATGAGATAATGAACTCTTTGTTTATAATACCAGTCACTTCTTTTAAATATATTCATTTGTTCATGTGTATGTGTTTGTATGTGGGTGTGTGTCTGTGCTATTGCATGGGATGGAAGTCAGAGGACAAACCACATACTATTGATCAACATTAATTGAGAGACCTTGTCTAAAAAATTAGGTGGAGAGCAATTGAAGGAGACATTCCACATCAACATCAGTCATGTGCACACATATGTGTGTGCACCTGTACACATGTGTATATGCATACACACGCTACACGAGCATACACAAGTTGAAATAAAGAATTAGAACATCTTTTGCAGGCTTGTCACTGGGCAGCTATATGGGTTTCTACAAGGAAGGTATTGAGGGTTACACTTTCACAAGAAAGACCCTCTCTGATGAGGAAATTGTAGGAATTAGTGAAAAGCAGCCCAGTGTCAGCATCCTTGAAACCTCAAATTCAACTCCATCAGATACTGCATCTCCTCCATTGAGGATTTTTAATTGTGTATGAATTCTTTAATCATTTCTTCTGGTATGCTCAAGTTCTCAGATCTTTTCTTGGCATTCTCAAGTTTAATGATGACCTACCAAAGCCAATTGTCATTTGTGCTGGAGGATTCTCCATCTCGAGTTCTCCCTTATACTTCTTTTTAGAGAATTTCTCTCTCCCGCTATATTACCAGCTTATTCTTACAACCTTTCCAATTTTCTTATTATAGTATTTAGCTTGTTAATGACTGATATTTTAACTCCCCAGTCTGACAAGCCAAACTTTCTACATAACTGGTTCTGATATTTGTATCATTTCTCATATCATTTATCATAGTTATGTAGATTTTCACAACTTTTCTTTCTGACAGTCTCTTGCTGTGATGCCCAGACTAGCCTAGGCACCACTAGGCTTAAACAATGCTTCTGCCTATGACTCCCAAGTAGCCACAGGCACATCTGGAGGTATGTCTTCTTGTCTGTTTGGTTGTTCCAGCTCCCGTTAGATTGACAGTCGGTATTTACCATCACAGCATCCTACCCCAATCAGAGTAACACATAACACATAGAAACTTTACATCTCAAATCCCTAAGTCTTAACCATGCACTACTGAGGACAAGCCTTATATAAGAGGTACACTGAGTCTAAAAGCCTGTCTTTGTCTCATGTTTTTATATTCTTAAAATTAGATTCTAAGCATCTGGCAAACCTCCTGAAGGAGAATAATATCTATTTAAATACTCCAGGAGGATTTTCTGTTTTGTTTTTTTCCTGCATCTTAGTTTGGAAACTAGTTGTGAATCAATCATTTTTCTTTTTCTTTGGACGAATTGCATCTAACAGCAAGGAGATGACTCCACAGTCATTAGCCCTGTTATCATCCCCAATATCTCTCAAAAGTCAGAAATCTAAATGCAAATATCAGTGTCATGTCAGGTCTGTGTCATGTCACAGGTGAACATCTAGCCAGTTTCAACAATACAGTTTATCGAGGCCATCAACACTTCATCTGCTACACAAATCATGACCCCTTATTGCTATCTGAACAACGAACAAGTTAGATACTCTGTGAGTAGGGTCTGTTCTCTAGAATCAATTTTTAAAACTAATTCATGTTGGTGCAAAAAATTGTCCTTAATATAAAATTATTGGGCTGGAAAAATGGCTTTGTGATTAAACACTGGTTCCTCTTCTAAGAAATCAGATTTAATTCTCAGCACCCACATGGCAGCTCACAACAATCTGTACTCCAGTTCCAGGGGATCTAGCACCCTCTTCTGGTCTCTGAGAGCATTAGGCATGCATGTGGCACACAGAATACATTCAGATCTAGACTTAAAAGTAGTTGTGAGCCACCAGAGGTGAATGCTGGAAACTGAACTTTGGTCCTCTGCCAGAGCAGTGCTCCCTAAACAGTTGTGCCATTGTTCCAGTCCTGTTGTACACTGTTTTTGAATGGGCACAAAGTGACTTCCCTTTCCAATATTGTACTATATTCAACCACTTACCAACACAGTAACCATTAGGTCTAAAATTTCATACCTTCTATTTCACTTCAAAATGGACATTAAACACCAGCACATGTAGCATACTTAAAACATCTAACCATCTAACAGCATGATACCTGTCTCTTTAGTAATAGAAGCTACTGCAAATGGTTGCATTCAGCCTGTTGATGGATGATAGAAGTCCCTACTCTAAGGGAGGTACTCTCTCTTCAGGATGTTGAGATCATTGATGAATGGGATGCTTGGAGACCTGAAGTAGGATCTTCTCCGGGAAACATCAATCAACCAAGTATTATAAATATTTTAAGACATTCAGATATTTAGTATGACCATACATATTTATACTAAGCAACTCTTTGCTATGAAGAAAAACTGAACCCCTTTATCACTATTAGTTGCAGAATTGGTAGCTAATTCAATTTTTTATCAATAAGTTTTAGTTTCATAGATATATGTAAAAGGCAAGGACAATTTTCTGTCAAAACACAGAGAACAAGAATTATAGACACTTCAGAAAACTTTAGATTCATCGTTATCAATTGACTTATTTGGTATTGTAGCTTTTTCCTGGTCTTTCTATTAGACACAAATAAATAAAGCATTAATGTGGTTCAGTGATATTTCCAAATTTGCATACAAAGTGAACTGCTGAAATTCACCCCCTTCTCCCATGTATACACACATGCGCACATGCACATGCTCACGAACACCACACACACACACACACACACACACACACACACACACACACACACACACACACTTCTCACTCTCTAATAGTCACTACTCTGTCTTCAGGTTAGCTTAAATTGCCATATCTAAGAGAAAAGAAAAAGAAATTTGTTTTTCTGTATCTAATTTATTTTATGTAACATAATGTCCAAAGTTTCATCCACTTTGGTGCAAAAGTGACAGGATTTTACTCTAGAACTACCAATTCAGTATGTATATGTACCACAGGATCTTAGTAACTTTATCCTTTGATGGATAGCTACTCTAATCCTGTCTTTGCTCTTACAAATAGTGTTGCAATAGTGTGCTGGTGTATCTTTGGTGTTTCTTCTTATTTCCTTTACATGTACACGTAGAGGTGGAATAGCTGGGTCACGTGGTAGACTTTTTTTATTGTTTTTCAACATCGTCTATACTGCTACCTGTGATAACTATATGAATCTATTTTCTTACCAATACTCTGGAAGAACCAATTTTCTTCTTATTAGCAGCATTTGCTTTCTTTTAGTTTCAGAAATATTGGTCTGGTAGAGTCCATTAGTTTGGTAACAGAAGAACTAAGTTTGAGATTTTCAGAATCTTATATACTTATATTTTCCTGACAGCAATATAATTAATAGTATGGCCATTTAGAGGGAGTGATGCCTAGTACAAAACTGGAAGTAGACGACCAGACCAGGTGGCTAAGTCCTGGACCCTCATATACTCCAGAGATTAAGGTAGGACCAAGGCAAGCACAAGATTCATTAAGGCTACAGGGAGAGTTCAAGGCTGGTCTGTGAAATTAGTGTGACCCTGTTATAAAGTAAAAATGAAAAAAAAACTAAAATAAAATAGAACAGGAATTGGATGTCAATGAGTTAAAAATGTAGTTTGGTGGTAGAATAATATAAAAGAGGCCTTATGTTTTATTTTCAACACATACACACACACACACACACACACACACACACATTTTGTTAAATATTTTTTAAATCCTCAGTAAAATACTTGGTTTAGATTGTCAGCTATTATTTACACAAACAGGAATTTTAGCTAATGTAATCTGAGGCTACAGGATCTTGATCTCGAAGATAATGATTTCGTAGGTAAATGCTAGATTGGATCTATAGATAGCAATGAAATGAAAGGGGAAATATTAACAGCATGAAATATCATGAAATTTTTCATACTTGTCATCCAATATTTTTCCAAAGAAAACATGTAGTTTCCTTTTCCATTGATGTAGAATGTCACTAATAACCTTTGACAAGGAGCATTTTCAGTAGAAATCATTAGTTAGTCAACATGAACAAACACTCTTCGTATACTATATTTGTTTTCATTTGAAATGATGGCAATATTACCCAGGAATTGAAATTTGATTCCCAACTAAAATGCCTCAGTTTCAAAACATGGTCACTGTGTGCCATTATAGGCCAAGGAAAGCCAATTCATGAGACTTTTATTCTTTTGTTTGCCCCTTCTACTTTGTGGCAAGTGATGCAAACAAAAGCCTTCCCAGTGATGTTATAATTTAAATGTAATTTAATGAGCATGACTGGTCCTTAACAAATGACATTGAGTGGTACAGGCACCCACTGAATACTCAGTAACCATAACATTGTGTTATTCACTGGAAATGGTTTCAGAGGTCAGGGAGGGCTCTTTCCTTAGACACGTGGGGAAACATCAGACCTTAATGCACTTTCATGATCGCTTTTCCTCTCATTAACTTGTTTGGTTCTCATTTTTCTTCATTTGAAAATACTTATTATATAGAGATGTAATCTAAATTTGCTAAGGCTGAAGTGGGAGAGTGGTTAAGGATGTGGATTGCAAGTACCATATTCTATTGGACTATTTATGACCTTTGCCAGAATTGGTTATACATCTTATTATATAGGAAATTACCTGCCATCATTTCTATTCTAAAACAAAACCAAATTTAAACACAGAATCAAGGATTGTTTCTACTGCAGAGACAAAAATGAAGAGATTGAGACTTTATTATCATCTACTAATTATTTTATTTCCAAATAGTATTGTTTATTCATAACCTAAAGACCAAATGATTTGCACTGAATATGTTACTGAGGAAGTGGAGTCAGCGTGTGTATGCAAAGTTAAACTGTGAGGAAGGTAGCACAGAATAATGGTTATCTACAGAGAATCAGCTTTGGAGTACATGAACATATGTTTAGACATAGAAAGTAGATAATTGCAGATTGGAAATAAATGCAAATCAGATGTAGCTGAATAACATGGCATTAATTCTCTCGAGAAAGGGCAAATATTACGGGTGACAAAGGTTAGGAACTACAGCTGAGAGGGCTCAGTCAGCCCCAGGGACCCCAACCTCCTTTTGACATCCACAAATGCTTATGCACACCTTCACATGTGCGCGCGCGTGCACGCACACACACACACACACACACACACACACACACACACACACACACACACACCCCTAATAAAATAAATCTTTTTTAAAAGGAAAGAACTATGAGTTCCTGATTTTAATACTACATAAAATAATTCATTTAAAAAATTGACCAAATTTATTCATTTACTTGTGTGTACCTACATGTTTGCATGGATGTTCATGGGCACACATATACCACAGTGTGTGGGGGGGGCGGGCGGGGGGGTCAAAGGACAATCTGCAGAAATTGGTTCTCTCCTTAAACCATGAGGGTACTGGGTAGGAAGGGAAGTGAGATCAATCATTTACCCATGGATTAATCCTTCACTGATCCCAGAAAACAATTATTAATATTCATGTGGAATTGGTGAACTAAAACTTACTAGCCTCTAAATTGTACCTGCTCCTTTGCTCAACAGTAGGTGTCCTAACAACTCACTGAGTGGTCCAGCCCTTGAGTTGGAGTGACAACCAGAGTACCAGACATACTGCCATCTTTTCTGGCTGAGAAGCATTTCCTTCAGTTTTACCCACCATTATTCTTATATGTTTATTGGGTGTGGCTTAAAATCTGTACAATTCTGTAATAAAAGTTAGATTTAAAACTTGTAACATAGAAGGTTGTTAGCTTTTTAAAATCTATACATAAATAATCTTAATTTGCTGTAGCTTACTTGAATGCAAGTTGTACTCAACACTTATTTAGAAAAATAGATTAACATAGCATACTTTATATGTAAGTTGGATTCAGTTCTTACTAATAAGGAATGATTGATTAGGTTTATAAATCCCTAAAACTATAAAGGTCTGTTCAGGCTAACAAAACCTGACTTAGTGATATCTAACACCTATGTCTTTGGTGTGTTCAACACCAGGCTTCTAAAAATTTTTGGACAAGGAATAGCATTTTTTTTGATGATGAATATTTCTAAATTGCTAAGGTTTTAAAGGACTAGCAAAAATGGCTTTGAAGATGCGTGTCTAGCCTTTTTGTCTTTGCTAACATTTTTAGGCTTTAACTATTGGGATAAACTGAGTCATATAAAATCTGTGATATCCTGTAAAGGTACACTATGATAGGATATGAAAAATAAGATTTCCAATTTCTCTGTGGACTATATTTATGTTTTACAGTTTTATTTTGATGCTAAAGGATCTTTAATTTTTTTATGACTCCAACTTAACAGGGCTAAAACTGTAAAATCCTAATCTCATAAAATCAACTTACTGTAAACTGTTAAAGATAGCTAAGACATGGAAGTTAATGGTCAGTCAACTTATAAATAAACAAATTCTTGAATGTGTCAGAACTGTGCTTGCACCCATGTAAAGTACAAATACATAACTCATTTACAGCTTTAGCCATCTGTATGTGTTGCCAGTGTTAAGCCTGAAGCAAATAATTAAAAATAGAATTTGTTTAAAACCAGGCATTTACTTAATAATAGATGAGATGATGGGCTTCAAACCCTTCAGAGAGATCAGCTGAATATTGCATTTTACTGTTTTAACATAAAGGCCTCCCCTCGTAGACAAAATACTAACTTCTGGTAGCAGTAGCTGAGGCTATCTCCAAAGAAGATGAGTAGCAATGGACTCCACCTAGAGTTTGCTTCAAGTGTGATAACACTGACCACTAGGCCAAAGAACTGCCCTATGGCTCACCTGTCATCAGGGCCCTGCCCAAACTGTGGACACTGTTTTCTTACTGCTCCTCTCTTTCTTGACAAAGTAGGTCAGCTTTCCCAAGTTCTTTCTCCATAGGAAAATCTCTTAGAGTCCCTGTGTCTAGTGGCTAAGGGCTTATGCTGCCTTCTGTGACAAACACTTAGCTCTTCTGTGTGAGAGCCAAGGACTGAGGACCTCTGACTCCAACAAAGGCATTAAGATAACCAGGGAGAACCCCAGACTGGCTGTCCAGGTAGCAGGTAAGTCTCTGTCATTTTAATTGATACAGAGGCCATTCATACTTCCTTCTCAGAACTCTGTGATGTCATTGACAGCAAGCCCTAGCTTTATCAGACAGTTCAGCAGCAGCAGCAGCAGCAGCAAGCCAACTTTAGTCAGCTCTTCCCACCTAAAGATGCAGCTTTCCTGTCTGTCCATTTCATATGTAAAACCCAGGCCTTGCTTTTTATGGAGCTTCTAGGTCTCCTGCTGAGAAACACTGTTATTGTACTCACAAGCTCAAAAATTTTTAATTTCTTTTGGTTGTTTTCTAAATATTGACTTAAAAATACTCCCCAATGCGCTGAAAACCCCTCTGACCAATTAATCTGTGTATGTATAGACATGTATCCATCATGCTGGTAACTTTTCAGACTTTGTTTCATTTGGGTCAAAGATGTGAGTCTATTAAAGCTGTTTGCAGACACTTGTGAACTGCTTTTTCTACAATGAGGCTCTACAGCTACATGTTAATCCCTCCTAACAGTTAATTACAGATGAGGAATATATTCAGGGGACACTACCACTTAACTGTCACTGGAAGAGGAAGGGGATGAACAGGTGGGAGGTGCTCCCCCTCGCATACACGAAGAGTCCTTATGCAGCCATGTAATGCATGGCATAGCCTCACAACACAGGGCCCTTTGAACTGTCTAAGTATCTGCCTGAATGTTGGTGTGTGTACCCTGTCTGTTGTCAGGCGGAATAATAATAATAATAATAATAATAATAATAATAATAATAATAATAATGTTAGGATATCAACAACTACCACCAGACTCTGGGAGAGGAAGAGGCTTAGTGCCAGGTCTGTGCCCACTTGTGAAAACACAGCAGGTTCTGACAGATGATTCTTAACCCAGAGCCCCACAGATGGCAGTAGTTAAAGTCTATGGAACACAACACAAAATATACTAGACATGGAGAAGAGAAGGAAGAAGAGGAGCTGGCAGAGGTAGTAGAGAAATAGGAGAATGGGAAGAGAGAGTAACTGGAATGCAATATATACATGCATGGAAGTGTCAAAGAACAAAATGTATTAATAAAATGGATGAAACTTTTTTAAAGGAAGACTAAAGAATTAATAAATGTCGGGCGTTGGTGGTGCACACCTTTAAGCCCAGCACTCAGGAGGCAGAGACAGGAGTATCTCTGTGAGTTGGAGGCCAGCCTGGTCTACAGAGCAAGTGCCAGGATAGGCTCCAAAGCTGCACAGAGAAATTCTGTCTCAAAAAACAAAACAGAACAAAAAAAGAATTGGAAACTAAGACAACCTATTGCATTTTATTCCCTCCTTCACAGGGTCTTTCTAAAGCACATGCCAAATGATAGCATTCATGTTTAACGTCACAACTTCTTCCTCACTCATATGGCAAAAACTGCACTTAAATTTTAACCTTAATTAACTTTGTTAACTCTCAGCAGAGAGAGCATAAGGGCCAGGAATGATGCTCATTATCTTGTGACAGTAATTGCCTGATAAATGTTGGGTTTTGGTCACCAAAAGAAGAAACAAATTCTGAATGAATGAATAAATGAATGAATGAATGAATGAGTGAGTGAATGAATGCCTGGACACTGGAGTCTCAGAAAACTTCTCATATATCAAATCATAGACCCCCCTGTAGCTACACTAAATTATGCTAATTAAGTCTCCAACTCTATTCAGAATCAAGAAAGCAATGAGTCCAGAAAGCATGGTTAAAACCAGAGGTAGAAGCCAGTGTTTCTGTCCCACACTAGTGGCATCCAACTTGCAAATAGCCTTACTGGATAAATATGGATGATACAACACGCCAGCAATAACAAGAAAGGAGTGGGAGAAGCTTAATGAAGGATATCCTGCTTCCATCTACATTATAATGTTTCACAGTACACTGGGAAAACAATCTTACATAATGACTTTCTTGAGGGAGTCACATTTCCTTCGGACACTACTCACTACATTTTTATCAAATGGAACTCCTTACCAATAATGAATTAATGCTTTCTTGAGAACACTTATAGCCTAGGTCAATTGCATTCAGTAATTGCAGCCTCTTGAGTCAGTTAATATAGATTTCCTATGAATCAGATGAGCAGTCTCATTTCACTATGTATCTACACATCCTATACACTAGGGGACCATCATTTATGTAGAGAACTTTCAGAATGGCTGTTCTCACTGCATAGAATGCATTAACATGTATTGACTCTGGGAGTGGCTAATTTCAGCGTAAGATGTTTTTTATTTGCAAGTTCTTTGTAATAAATTTTAAATTATAAAAAGAGCTAATTTTAAGAAGTTAAAGATCAGTCAACCAGTCAAAGTGATGGAAATCTTAGAATTACACTCATTCTATCTTTTTGAAGAAAACCCAAACCAAACTACTTAAGGTAGTACAAATTGTTAATATGGTTATTAAGTTACAGCGTTTTGACCTCATATATAAGCAACTATCTCTCCTATGGGAAAATTCTGATAGTTTAAAATAAAAGGGTGCATTTGTCATCATTTTTTCCATCTGTAGTATGGAAGATAATTGTATATGATTACATTTCTAAAAATATCATTTTTTTTTTTGGTTTTTGGAGACAGGGTTTCTCTATGTAACAGTCCTGGCTGTCCTGGAACTCACTTTGTAGACCAGGCTGGCCTTGAACTCACAGAGATCTGCCTGCCTCTGCCTCCCAAGTGCTGGGATTAAAGGCGTGCACCACCACCTCTCAATTTAGAAATAGTATTCTTAAAGGACTAGCGCACTTTAAAATTTTTTATAGATTGTCTGGAAGTTTTATACAGTGTGTTATGGTCATACTCTTCTTCCTCCCCCAACTTTCCCCAGGTCCAACCCACATACTTGTTCAGCCTTATCCCCTACACACCCAAGTTTATGTCTTTAAGAAAACCTAGACTTATTTGTGCTGTCCATCCGCCACTCTTAGATGTGTGGCTTCTACTGGAGAGTGGTCGGTGCACTAATAACTACATTATCAGGGAAATCTGTCTCTTCATCTTCCAGTAGCTAAAAACTGCCAATAACTACTTGATTTCGGTTGGGATTATATGTACAACAACCCCCTTTATGGTGGAGTTTGGAATGACTTGGGTTTGTGTAGGTCTTTTGTATGTTGTCACAAGCACTATGAGTTTGTTTGTGCCACTGTACTTCTGTATCCAGAGATGATGTTTCCTTGTAGTCCTCCACTGCCTCTGGATCTTACACTCTTTATACCCCATCTTACTGAGTGATCACCAAAGCTTGGGAGGAGGAGGTGCAGTATATATGTTGCCTTTCTGGTTGCACACTCTGATAGCTTATTCTCTGCACCATGACCAGTTGTAGGTTTCCATGGTAAACACCATCTACTGCAAACAGATGTTGAAAGATGTATTGCTCTATAGGTATGATGATAAGTCATTAGGACTTGGCTTACTACTAGGTTCATTTAACAAAAGAATAGTAGCAGGTTCTCTACGAGGGCCTATAATGACACACCTAGCCATAGGTTCTTAGCCTGACAATGGTGCCAGGAATGTTTTTCATCTTGTGTAGCAGGACTTATATCCGATCAGAAAGTGGTTGTTTAATCTGATATGTTTGTGCCATTATTGCACCACTGGGAATGTCTTTCCAGGACAGTCATTATTATAGCTTAAATGGTTTATAGCTGGGAGTGACTGACATATACCATTCTCATCTGGTAGAATGTACAGTAGCCTCTAGCAGTCCAGGAGGGATGATGCTTCCATACATAAAATACGAGGGTAAATTATACATGTTCTATGATTCACATATATGGTGTCTTCATGTCAAGTTCTGGAGGGAAACCAAGAAATGGCAGTAGACTGTGATGTTTGAATGCATATGGGAGACTCACCAGTCAGCAAATCAAAAGAAGTAGTCCATTGCTGGTATGTTTTAAACTAATACTGTATTAAAGTATTAATAGGACAGTGGCTCTTAACTAGCAAATATATATATATATATATATATATATATATATATATATATCCTTATTACTGTCTTCAGTTACCTCCTTTTTGGGGGAGGGCAGGTTTTGAGACAGGGTTTCTCTGTGGCTTTGGAGGCTGTCCTGGAACTGGCCCTTGTAGACCAGGCTGGCTGGTCTTAAACTCACAGAGTGCTTGTCTCTGCCTCCCAAGTGCTGGGATTAAAGGCATGTGCCATCACCACCCGACTCAGTTAACTGCTTTTATAAAAAGACATTTTCTGAATTTATCTCTAGACTATGTTTTTCTTCACTTCTTTGCTGACTTCTGTGTCAGATTTCATTTTCTTCTTAATTGTATGGAACTCATGAACATAGGATCTGAAGATGTAAGTTATGGGTTGAAAATCACGTCTCTGATATGCAATAGCCATGAAAAGTTAGGGAAATAAAACATTCAAATTTCAAAAGCTTGCTTTTTTGAAAAATGCACCTAATATTAGTACCTACCTCACAGTGGGTTCCACAGTGAAATACAAGTTGTTCTATTTATAACAAATAGCCTATTACATAAAGCATAATAAGCCTCTAATCATTGCTAACCATTATAATCACCATTCCCTAAAACTCTATGAATATGGAAAAAAAGATAATTGTGATTTGTCCCTAAAAAAAATACACATAGGTGATTGTAAGTAAGGATGCAGAACAACCACCCAACTGACTAATACATGGGAGGGAAGAAGGTTTTTATTACAGATAGGAGAGAGAAAGCCAGAAGCTTTTGGTAAGTCTGAAGCAGCCATATGGACCTCCCTGGGGAAGAGAGGAGGGGCCGGATTGGGGAGCATTAGTGCTATCTCTCTTGAGAGCGGAGAGAAAAACAGAGAAGAGTGGGAGCAGGGAAAAAAACCTCCTGTGTAATAGAGAAAAAGACAGCTGGAGGGTGTGAGGATGGAGTCCCATGAACTGCAACAGTTTTGAAGTTTAGGGTTGCAGGGGAGGGGATTTGCCAGCCTGAAGAACCCAGTGGCTTTGATGGACCCCATAGGTACATGTCAACAAGTACCAGGGGAGCCTGGAGGTGAGCATAAGCTTAGGTTAGGGTCCTCAAGGAGGTGGCTCTCCCTGGCAGACAGAAACTCTTTTCACAATTTCCTGAGGAATGATAAGAGAGAGTTTTGATCTATTCTCCAGCAAGCCTTCTGTCATACGCACTGCCTTTTGGAGTTTGGGACCTAACAGTGACAATATGATGTAGGGATTTTTCTTACATTCCTTTGGTTAATATTCATTTAAAGTGAATAACATTGAAACATAACCTTAAAACAATAAACACTGAAAATTCCTTATTTGAGAAGATTATAGTAAAATCATGAAGGTAAAATTATTCTTCCTAAATTGCATTAAGATGAAATGTAATGATCGATCATATTCATAAAGATAACAAATGGTTTCATTTTAATGAAAAAATTTGACACATCATTATTCCTTAGTAATATGGTCAGATTATCTTCCTTAGCTAGGGAAACACATAGGCAGAAGAGTGATGATTGGATGACTTTTTGATGGGAGCACTACAGACACTGACAGAATAAGCACCAAGATTGATTCAAAATAATGACTCAGAAGAACCTAGAAACAATTTTCATATTTGCTCCCAAGTGAAAAATTTTGCTCTCCGCAAGAGCCTTTACTGATGCACTATAACAGCAACTTGAATGCATAAGCAAATAAATTATCCTCTGCTTGCTAAATACAGGACTCTCTTTGTTGTTATTGTTGTTGTTTCAAAGAATTAACAAAAATATTTACTCATAAAAAAGAAAGAAGAAAAAACTCTGATGAAGGCCTCAGGCAACAGAACAGTCTCACCCACCTGTGTGTCTATGAGTGACAGAGGCAAAGAGGGGGCGGTTTCTGCTTTCAGATCTTAGCTGTGGCTAGGCCTTACTAACTCTGGATGTCTGAATATACTTCTTCATGTTTTCATTCTCTCTTTTTATAACTTTCTTTTTACTTATTCAATTCTTTCACACCATGCATCTTGATCCCATTCATTTCCCCATCCCTTTTCATCAACCCTCTGCCCCTACAGCTACCCCCCAATAAAACAATATTTAAGAGGAAAACAAAAATGAAAAAAATTTCAAATCTTTTTGTGGAAGTTGCAGTTTGACACAGTGAGTCACACAGTAAACCCCTTTGTCCTTATTATCTTTCTATGCAAGTGTTCATTGCAAAGAGTCACTGGTCCAGTTCGAGGTTCAGGATTCTTATTCCTATATCTTCATGGAATTCTACATGGAGGTCCTCTCATCAAGATGGGGAGGGGCTCTGTGCTCAGGTCTATGGTGAGGGATCTCTGAGCAGCAGTCATTGTCTCTGGAACTCCTAGTGTTTTGGAAATGGAGTCCTGTAAAAAGCCTCCTGGTGTTTTCTAGCCTCTAAAGCTGGTGCCTGAGAATAGTAACTACCTCTTCTGCTCCCTTCTCCCTGAGAAGAGTTGGCTGGTACTTCTGTTCGCTCTTCTCTCCATTATTTTCCCTGTGAAAATTGAAGCAAATATTGCCCTAGAGGTCTGTGGCTCTGCTCTCATCTCTCTGAGTAGGCACATCTGTTTCCTCTTGTCTCAGATTCTCTGAAGACAATAGTCAAAGGAACTCAGGATAGAAGATGAGCTTGCAATTCCGAGCTTGCAATTAAAGATGTTAATTTTCTAGCATGTAGATTGTCTTAATTTAAGAAAAGCATTGCATGAGAGAAAGACACCATGCAACAGGGCTCAAACAGACGGTTTTTATTCATTTTATAAATTAGGGAAAGGGATCATAAGAAGGAGAAAGGGAAATGGGGAGTCCAGCCTCAGAAGACAGGAGCAGCAGGAGAGAGGAGAAAAGAAAGAGGGGAGAGAGAAAAGGAAGGGAGAGACATAGAGAAACAGACCAGGAGATGAAGAGAAAGAGAGAAGGATGGGAGGTAGTCAGGGCCCTTTTAAACAGAGCATAGTGAATGTGCACAGGTGGTGCTCTTAATGGCTGCAGCTGAGGGTGTATCCTGTCAGAACCCCCAAGGACAGGCCAATACAGATGCCTGAATACTAACATAGATGCTTCCTTCTTTATGTTCATCAAATGAATCTTTGGTAAGAGTAGTTTATGTTATGGTCAATTTAATTATTAATATACACATAGCAGAATAGACAGAGGTTCACACACAAAGGGATTGCAGCAAAGACACTCTTGACATGGCTGCTCCATGGTATAGTTAAAGGGAAGATTTTTGTTGTAAATATTGGTAAACCAACCTACCTCCATCTTAGACTTGGAAGCCATTTTATAGTAAAGACAAACTAGGTTCATTCCTGTTTATGATTAAGGCTATTTTTCAAAGATTAGGCCATGCCCCACCTGAAATCTTAACTGAAAATGACTCTGTACTGCCTGTTCCAGGACATGACAACCATGTCTTTGCTTGAAAAGGTTATTATAAACACCTGTTGTTATGACCACCTTGTTATGATCACTTTGCAACCACTTCTTTGTTTCACAAGAGGTTGTTATGAACAACTTGTTACACTTCTCTTCTGCTTCTGAAACCCCACCTGTTTGTCTGCAAAATCCCCTTTTGCAACCCCCTGCTCTTGTTCTATATAAACCCTAATCTCATCCATGTCCAATGCCAATCTCTTGAAACTTGCTTTTAGGGAGAGACAGCCCATGTACATCAATAAGAAAAAAAAGCTTGCTTTAATTAAATATTTGCTTTAATTAATTTGGTCATGATGATTTGGGTTGACCATCTTTCTCCTTGCATCTATGGGATTAACAATATAAAGGAGAGCCAGCCACAGGCATCTGGATGAGGAGTCCAGAGCCGAGAGAGAAAGAAGTAGGCTGAACACTACCAGCAGACTGGACATAGACAGGGCTGTCAGAGAGAGAGGAGAGAATAGCAGAGCATAGAATAGAGAAAGCATATTGAAAATAGCAGAATAGTGGAAAGGGCTGAGTTACAAGAAGGATGAGTAGTTGGGGGCTGGAAAGCCTGTGAGTTGTGGGGAGTTTAGGGTAGAGGGGGGGGCCAAAGCAAGAGCTAGAATGCAAGCATGGACCTTGAAATGTATGACAGGTACTTGAAATGCTGAGGAGGCCTGGAGGCCAGCATACACAGTGATATGCTGATAGGCTTATGTCCCTTCTGCCAGAGGCAAGGGAACCGGCTTTTTGGCTGATGGGAACCAGTCTAACAAGTTCCTGAGAAATGCAGGCTTTTATCTAATGGCCTGGCCAGAAATCCTCCTAGGATCCAGGTGGAGCTCATTTCTGGATATCTGGACTGCCTCTTGGAGTTTGGGGAATTGGAGTTTCCTTTCAACCTGACAAAATAAATTTTAGATTATATCTTATAGGTATGAATCATGAAAATTGTGTTCATAACTTTATACTTTATAAAGGATATATTTGCTAAATTTCAGTGTAGAATATTAAGACCATTCCTTCAGTGTTCTTTTGACCTCCAGTCAAGTAGCCGTGACACTTGGGTGATACTGGTCTCCATTATAGTGTCTTCAGGTCACATAGTTATGAAACCAAGACAAAAATAGCTTCATTTTGATGATTAATAGTTAATCTCTTCTGGTCTCTCTTTATAGACGTTGCATAGTTTGTCAAACTAATATTGGGGTCTCTCTCTGGCCTCCCCTTACTTACCTAGTCCATCATTCTCTGTCAAAGCATTGTTATGAAACACAGGACACAGTGTAGATAATAAATAGAATTCATTATGTAATTACATGAGGCACTCTCGTGGTGAAAATGGTCAGTGACTAAATGAGGCAATGTGAAAGAAAGCATCCTTACAGTGTCAGAGAGCACAAGGTCCAGAGATATGCCTTGACCTACATGCTTAGGAAGACTATTGTATTAGTTGGGAGTTTCTAGAGGAATTGAAACAATAGAATGAATATATATCTACAAAGAGATTAATGAGATGTGCTTACAAGGTAGGGACTGGGTAGCACAACAAAGGAATCATGGGCTGGAGAGGCTGGGAACCTGGTAACTATGCCATCGATGGGGCTAGATGTGCTAGCTGTTTGAATCTGATGCTGTGTACTAGAAGAGGCTTGAGAGATGCTGGTCTTCAGTGTTTGTTTGAAGCTGAAAGAGGTGGGCTCTGGTGCCAGAAGACAATAGGTGCAGCCACACCAATAATAGAATAGACACACCCACCATTAAGAAGCCAGGCAGGCAAGGAAACAGCACTACTTTTTCTTTGCACCTCTTTACACCAGGGCCTCCACAAGAAGGGGCCACCAACTCTAGGAGGGGGACTTCTCCCAGATTAATCCCTCTTGGAAACAGACTTGAAGACCCCACTGTGTCTCTTGGCTGACTTTTGATATTCAAATTCATAGTCAAGATTAGCAGCACACAAGTGGCTAATTTTTTAGTTTTTCAGACAAGTTTCCTGAGGATTATTCTCAAGCCCAGGTGATTGACAGCTCTGTTTGGATTGACCTTTAGGGGCAGAGACAATGACATGTCTTTATGTTTCGCCAGAAGGCTTCCAGATAATCAGCAATCTAGGTGTGTGCCTGGCAGTTCAGAAAATCTAGCCTGCACCCAGGGAGACAGACACAAGTCAGATCTCATTCTTTTGATGAAAAAAAAGTAACCATGTAAATTAAAAAGAATTAAAGAGGAAAAACACATCTGTGAGCTCATCAAACTTTTGAGACCTCTCATTTTCTAATTCTGCTTACTCTCATATCATCCAGATGACAATGAATTTTTCCTGCTCATCCATGCTTCTTTTTGTTTGCGTTCAAGACAGCATCTCTCAGTGTAGCTCTGGCCAAACTGGAACTCTGTAGAGCAAGCTGGTCTCAAACCAGGAGATTCTCCTGCTTCTGCCTCCTGAGTGATAGGATAAGGGCATGCACCACCACTGCCTGGCCTTTGACTTGGCAGTTAATGGCTATGATCACAGCCATGCTTCTTGCTGTGTTATCTTACTTCTCCCTCCCCCCATGACATCGCCTATTCTATTACCTAAGTTTTCCCCGTCTCTCCACCTCCATCTGACATTCTAATATCCACATATCTCCCTTTCTCTTTGTCAACCCTGGAATGTGTTACTTGTAGCATTTCTGTTTTCACTTTCTGAGCCTGCAAACCACAGCTTAAAATCTACAGACCCAGGAAGTTGGCCTTCCTGAATGTTTCCTGCCTAACACAGTACCCAGACTAAAGTCTTGGTTCTTAATCCGTATGGTGGATAAATTCACAGAGAACTTGTTTATCTGATGACTTAGAAAATGCCCCCTCATCTATTTCAGGGTAAAGAACAGATTTCTGATTATAGTACTCACAACATCTAGTAAGACTGTATGCTCAGGGAAAAGGCTTAAATATCTTATCTTTGTCTGTCTGTCTGTCCCTGTGTATATTAACTTTTTATTTTAAAACATTAGCTATCAACCGTTAATCAGTAAATAGTAAACCATCTATTCTTTTCTAAAATGTCCCTTGTAAAATCTCTTTACTTAAAAATACATGTTTTCATATGGTATGTTCTGGTTATGGTTTCCCTTTCCTCATCTCCTTCAAGATCCTCCTCACTTTCCCACCCACCCAACTTCACATCTTTCTCTTTAGAGAGTAGCTTTTCCTATCCCATCACCTCTCTGTTGTCTTTCTCTCTAAAATAATAAAGATGTATATCACACGAATGGTTATGGGCTTAGGGAATGAAAGTGTCTGAGGGGGTAAGTCAGATATTAATTCCTGAGTGCTTTAATAAATATTTGGTCTGACAAACTCCCTGATGAATTACATAAATTCTTAAGCAGTGTAACTAATAAGTGCCTCTTCCATCCATTGGGAGTTCATCATATAATCTCTGGGATAAATTCCTGGGAAATCAGCTTGTCTTAATGACTATGGTATGATGAGCAGCTAGAGTGTAGGATAGAGGGAAGGTGGGAATAAGCAGAATGTGGTGGTAATTGCTTTTATGATTCTCCCAAAGACAATGAGCAATTTAATTGCACCAGGCATATAAAGGGGCAAGCTCAACACCACATTGCAATCCTAGGAACTACAAAAGTTTCCTTTGGCCCATGGTGCTAAACTCTCTGTTTTTTAAAACTTTCTCTGGTGTGAGACCCACAGGCAAAGGCTCTTCGGATGTAATTATTTCCCACATCAAAGTGAGACTTTGACAGGGTATTAGGAATATTCTTCCTAAAAGCCACTCTATGTCTCTGAGTTAGTGTCAAACACAAGCACACAGAGCCAACAGAAATGGATTTACTTTCTTCATATACAAATTAGTTAGTCTTGTGAAAAAGAATCACAGATAGTGTATATGGAGGCTGGTGATTTCAATGGCCCTAAAAAGAACAAGATTGCAATGCTAGCCTAATTGCTTATGAATTATACCTCAAAGACAGGAAGCATCCTGTCCCTGCTTCTGCTTGCTACAATGACAAGTCAGGCATTTGGAAATGGATCAACATTTGCTGTCTCTCGTCTGCACTTTTCACTTGATGCCAACCCCACTCTACCAGTTCTGTGAAGCTGGGGTTTCTGGCTTGTGTCAAAGAATTCTCTCTGCCTTGGCTCTCCAAGATACTCTCACTAGCTGGTAATGTAATCTTCCTATAACTGTGAAGTTTCAGTTTTTCTTCTGAGACTGAAAACTCTCACCTGTTTTCACATGTAACCATTCTGAATGGTTTTGGTCATATTTAACATATTTAATGGTCATATTTAATGGTTTTGGTCATTTGACACCCTTGTTTTAAATTATCTATTCAATGGAAATCCTATATATTTACTTTTAACTTTAACTTCTTTGTTAGATTAATGCAGACACTTTTAATGACATTGAGATAATCATGTCTCCAAAATTCCAGTTCACTTTTATTTCCTATGCCACAAAGGGTCCTAAATTGAATACTATCAGTTATTTTCAGGTCACCATCACCATCATTATCTAGAATGTACCATCTATCTTCCTTTTATAGGATGTGCACTCATTTCCAGAGGTCTTATTAAATGCACTGAGAAAATAATACCATTATTCATCCCAGCCTTTCTATGTAAAACAGGAGAAATTCTCATAGTACTTAAGTAGCAAAGGACAAACAATAGCCTAATTTTATCTGATGCCCAAACCAGTGGTTTCTTAACTAGTTCTCTCTATTCCAGTGGTTTTATAATTAGTTCTCTCTACTTCAGTGATTTCTTAACTAGTTCACATGGTCAACCACTTCCCAGAACTGTGTTATGTTTTAACTGTAACATAAACCAGACTCATCCTGTTGTTATGGTCCTATTGCAAGAATTTGACATCTTTTTTAAGATAGTTATCTTAAGACCATTCTTACCTCAGGCCAGATTTAAATGAAAAAATGTAAAAGTTCTTGACTCTCAGAGAGGAAGAGCTTTTAAAAATCTCAATTTCGCTTTCTGTGTGAGACATGTTGCCCACAATTGAAAAACATGAAAAATAAAAACATATCATAAAAACTCAAGGAATGATAATATAACTTAAAAACATTGGAATACATACTCAACCGCTATTTACAATCAGAATAGCAATGCTACCAAAACTGGAAATATACCATATAATTTTGAAAATTAATTTGATCCTAAATTTATGTAAAAATGTCTCAAATCTAATTGAAATGAAAGACTAGTAAAGGAAATATACTGACTATAATTTCTGCAGTTTGATAGTATTGCATTAGCTTAAATTAACAAATTTAAGAAGAAATTGTAACCTTATTTCATGATTTTGTCCTTAAAAAGTTTTGGTTTTGCCACATTTTCTGACTTGCAGCCTTATGACAGATTTAGTTTTCAACAGATTGCACATAAGGAGCATCAAACGTGGTCTTTTTCCTAAGAATTTTTAAAGTACAAATGTAAGCTCAGGTAAAGGTTTGATTGGAGAACTAGGCTCAGAGGTTAAGAGCACGTGTTCCTGCAGAGGACTAAGAAGGAAGGAACCAAATCCCCTGAAACTTGTGCTTGTGATCCACTACGGGGTTGCTGGAACTCAAAGGTGGGTTCTCTGCAAGAATGAGTGTTCTTAACCACTGAGTCATCTCTCCAGATCTTTAAGTATTGATTTTTGTCTCAGTAAAACATTGTCCAGCATATTGGATCAATTAGGGTTTGCTCCATTTAAAATTTGATTGTATTGTTTTTTGAAATGAAAATTTATGGATTTCACAGTTTTACACATTACAATAGATCCACAAATTTAAGTAAATTGCAATTTTTCCTCAAAAGCACTGTATTCATCATGTAAGATTTAGAAATGTTTATATTTCACCTAACTTGCTACAATAAAAAATACTAATATGTATCACAATGTCCAAATCTTTTTTCCATAAATATCTAAAGATAGCACATTTCTTTGGATTTGAAATTTTAACTTATTTTTTCCAACAGTGCCACAGAAAGGCTCCCTCTCTCTTCTACATGTGAAACTCCTTTCAGTAAAGAGGTTGTACTGAGGAGGGGGGTGATGGATCAGTGACAGCCTGAACCTATGACAGCAGGCTAGAGAAACCCATTGCTTGTGCTAAATACCCAAAGCAACAACACAGAGAAGTCTCTTCAAGGGAGCGGCTGAAAGAAGAGTTTAAATTCCAGTTCCTTCATCTGCTTAGTGTAGGACCAATTTTAACACCCTAAAGAAAAAGATACAGCAGTAATTCTATGCAGAAATGTTGCTCAAATTATCATCTTAAATGATTTTGTTTATCCCACAGGAAAAAAAAAACTTATTACAAACTGCTGTCAATTATTGATATTGCTAATCAGAAAAAAAAGTCCTTGGACACTGTTGGTTGTGTATCCTTGCAGATACTGAGCACAAAGCAAAAATAATGCAGAATTTGTTGAGTGAATCACATGGAGTTGGCATACGCTATAGCTTTCAAAAGTTGAATTACTATCCAATACCATTTTAAACACTTTAAACAAATCAATTTGCTGGGAAGACACAGGCACTTCCACTAATATGTGGAAGTGGGGAATTGTGAAGAGTACCACAAAAAAAAAATTTAAGAAATCAATAAGTACAAAAAAGAATGAAAAAGGAATGTGAGAAAGCAGAAATTTTAAGGGAAAAGGAATAAGACAGTGCTTTATTGATATGGTAGTACACACCTGTAATTCTGGCACTCTGGAGGCTTAGGGTGGGTATTGTGAGCTTGTGTCTAGCCTGGGCTACAGACTGAGATCCTATTCTAAACACAGGACAAAAGAAATAAGCTCAGATAACCTAAGTGATTTTTTTCACAAATTCTTAACACCTGGTTGCTTAGCTCCAAAGCCCATAGACTCGAAGTTATCTAGTCCATAAACATATTTTTTTTGACAGAAGGAACCAGGGATACTGAATGTATCTTTAGTAACTAACAGTGTATATGTCTGGGTGTCTGTCACTGTAACTGACTCAAGGAAGAAGGTGGGTAATATGCAATTTAATCAGGACTATAACCCAGTCTTACAGGAAGCCAGCTCCATCAACTATATAGGCATTCTCCAATTTTATTAAAAGGCAAAGAAAAACATATTTATTCCAGATGAGTTCAAAAATTGAGGCACCTGTGTTTTGGGCATTTTTCCCAGTTATCCCACTAAAAGCAGAGGAAGATAGAAAATCAAACACACTAATTTAAATTTGACATATTTCCCAGGCCTATGACCACTGAACCATGGGATCGTTTCTTTAGTGTGTCTAAAGGTTAAGTTTTATTCAGGGGGAAAATGTTTACAAAATACTCCTATCTCCTGGGCAAATGTCTTAAACCAAAAGTTCAGTCTTAAGATAATTTCAAACACAGAGATGAAGATTAGTATATCTACCCTCCACAAATGGCTTCAGGATCAGTTCATTAACAAATTTTGTTGCAAAATGTGATTTAGTTGCTGTGGTTGTTTTAACCAGGCAAAAACCAAGCAAAGGGAACAAGAAATTCAAACAAGTTAATATAGCCTGTTTTTTATCTTCTTTTATTGTTCTTTCTTCCCCTTCCCATTTTTTAATATTAAACTTTTTTTGAGGCTACAGGGAAGCCTAATCTTAAAGTCCTACTTAGTTTTTAATTGTTTTTGAATTTGTGAAGCACAGCTACTTGGGATATGTCTTGTAGTTTCAATTCTTCATTAAAATTTAATCCTAAGGAGAAAAAGGTAGACCAGATGGTGCAAACTCATTATTTGATTTTTCCACCGTCTCCTTTGATCCTCACTTATGAAATCCTGGATGTAATACATTATTTCATTTTCAGTCTTCAGTCTAGTTAACATTCATCATAATCACCTGGTTAAATCACCAAGTAAATCAGCTCTTATTCCTTATGTTTCTTTATCAAGTTCCTATTTCACCCACAGGATTTTTACAGCATTAATAAAGCTGGGAAAAGATTATTTTTTTGTAAAATCTCAGTACATCTCTAGTACTGTGAACTTGAATTTCTCCAACTTTCGTATTGAAGTACATGAAAAGGTGTCTTTTGCTCTCATATTTGATTACAGCCTGTCTCATGATGTGTTGTTCAAACTATCTAAAAGACCTCAGGGTGAAAGAGGCTATATGAGGCATCAAATAGAGATGAAGAAATAAAAAAATGATTGCTAAGATATGAAGTACCATCAACAGAGATTTTTTCCCCTGAGAAGACACTAATTTGAATCATATTGCAGAACTAAAAGCATTATCTTGAGTCAGTTGACTTTAAAAAAAATTAATCATGCCTCCCCCAAAATATTTGAGAATTGTATTTAGATAGAGCAACAATTTCCCCCCTTTGGTATTTAAAACATCACTTCAGTTTGAAGACAGCAGCTAGGATCAGATACAAATCAACTTTAATATATGTAAGCAAGATATTATTAGCTAAGGTATATATTCATATTTGATATGGATTATATCAGCTCACTATATTCTGTTCATAGTATTTAAAGCAATTGGCATTCATTTCATTCAAAGGCAACATCTGCTTTTTCCTTTACCGGACAATTGAGTGTAATCTTGCAGGAGATGCTTCCTGTATACACTGAAGTTTAGTATCATTATGATTTCTGTACTGTAAGTAAAGAACCAATTACTGGAACCTTGTGTAATGTGAAATAATATATTGAGAAGAAAAGAAACAAGTTCAAGGTCAAAGAGGAACTGGCAACAAAAGAGTCTGAGAGACAACTAGGACCAAAATTGTTCTTCAGCATGAATCCAACAAGAAAACAAAATGAGGAAATAAGTCAAAACATGGGGCCTTTAGTGAGTTTCAAGTTTTATGATCCTAAACTCCAAATAGATTCTATAGTTATTTTTGCCTTAATTCCTTTTGTGAAAATAAACATGTCCCAGTGTGACTAATACAGTTGGATTTGAGCATAATGTAAATACCATGTTTTTGACTACAGGGTTTATTGGTTCACTGAAATAAGGGAGATAGCATTCTATGGGAAACTGTGTGGTGGCTCAACACTACAGTGTGAGGAGAACCAAGCTACAAGATGTAAGCTGGTGGCAGGTGCTCAGGTCAAAGACTAATAGTTTTTCACAATTGGATATTAAAAGTGGAAGAAATACTATTTTTAATATCTTAGAAGTTAGGGCTCACAGAGACCGAAACGACAGTCACAGAACCTGAATGCACCTGAAGTCGGTCCTTTGCACATATGTATGGTTGTGTAGCTTGGTGTTCTTGCAGGACTCCCAATAGTGGGAATGGGGATGTCTTTGACTCTTCTGCCTACTTTTGGGACCTTTCTCCTCCTACTAGGGTACCTGATCCAACCTTGATATGAGGGTATATGCCTAGTCTTATTGCCACTTGTGCCATGTTCAGTTGATATCCCTGGGAGGCCTATTTCTGAAGGGAAGCAGAAGAGGAGTGAATCTTGGGGAAAGGGGAGAGGGCAAGGCCTGGGTGGAGGGAGGGGAAAGGGGGAAAGTGAGGTCAGGAAGATATATATATATATATATATATATATATATATATATATATATAATTTTTAAGTTTTATCTAGTTTTGCTTTAGACTCACAATAAATAATTTATATTAGGTAAAAGAGGGTCATCTTGCCTGGTGTGGGTGTTTTATGAAACTGCCTTTAATCAACAGGAGAATGCTTGGTGTAGCTGTTAATGCTAGCTACAATGCAATTGCTTACCAAGACTAATCTCTTACATCCTCAATATATTAAAATTAATTAATTAATTAATTAATTAAAATGATGCTATTTTCTTGCATGTTTTAGTTATTTAGCATATTCCCTTTATTACTTAATAAAATTTCAACATGCATATGTTTTGTCTTTAAGTAACAGTGGTATGTTGCTATAATTTTTCCAAGTATCTTCAACATTTCTGTTGTTTCAAAATGTGTCTCCACAACCCTCTCTGTTCACAAATTATCTTATTATAGTAACATTTACTGTGAGTAAATATGAATATTATATTTTTCTCATTTCATGCTTTTTAATTAGCATGCTAGTATTGACTACTTACTGTTATATAAGTACTATAGTATAACACATTGAAATAATACATATTTATTTCACACCATCATCTGAATCTTTGTATTCTCCAATACATGGATTGAAGTCCTCACCCCCACAGTAAGAGATAGAGCTTTGGGGAGTGGTCAAAAACAGATGAGGTCTTGGGAATGTAATTAGTGCCACAAGGAAACAGCTCAGGTCCTCTCTTGTTCTTCCTTCATTTTAGGAGAAAACAAGTCCTCGCTGTCTGCAAAACTTGAGCCTCATCAGACACCAAATGTCCTAGTGCTCTGTAACCTTCCAGCTTGTAGAACTTGAGAAATAGATCTCTATTGTTCCAAAGTATCCAGTTCACACATTTAAACAAGTTCAGATAGTATGCCATCTTATTCTGCTGGCAATAAGTTGTAGAATGAACTGAGAGCTGCTTGTGTTTTGTTCTAGCAGCCCAAATGGACTAAGATATCTTCCATGTCCATGGGCCATTAGTCCAGGAATAGCTTCTCTGAGGAAGTCATTTTCTTCCTCGATTGTCTTAGCAAAAACAGACAAACAAGCAAAAAACAGCCAAGGTGATGACTGGGACCTTTATCTCACCTGAAGACTTGGCCAGGGAAGGATTTCTTTCCAAGCTCAGGCAGGTTCGGTTCCACGACTGATGTTGGGTTGGTGGGGCCTTGCTTCTTTTCTGGTGGATGGTCAATAGCCTTTTCCAGTTCTCTGCTGCATTGGTTTCTCTTTGGGCGGCTTGCAAGGCAATTTGTTTTTGATCAGAGTAACCATGAAAGGAGAAAGGGAGAGACTGAAAGAAAGAAACACACAACACACACACACACACACACACACACACACACACACACACACACACACACACACACGTACAATTGGGAGAGAATAAGAGAGAGAGAGAACAAGCAATATGGAAGCTTCATTTTCATGTTAGAAACAAAGTATTAAATCTTAGACAATTGGAAAATCAGTAAAAGATGGTTAACTGAGCTACATCCCCCCAATTTTCTTTGTTGAAACTATGCTAATATAATCTGTAGCAATTTGGCAATGTGAATTTGGGGAATAGAGTTAATAACTGTTTTATAAAAGATGAGACAGAACTCACTTCTTTTGGTATTGCGTGAAGACTTCTGTCTGCAAACCAGACAGGATGCAGATTAGAAGACCCACTCGCACTGTCACCTTGAACTAAGATAAATAGATGTTTGTCATTTAAATAATCTAGTCAGTGGTATTGTTGGTATGCAACTCCCACTCAATAAGAGGTTCATAGACATGCCTTTGAAAAACATTAAATTTTTTGAGTTATTTCAATTCAAATAATAAATGTCTACATAAGGTGAAAATTATTGATGTTGACTATGGATTTAATGTTACCAAAAAACATTTGACATTCCTGAGGATTATGTAAGAATATCAAGTCTATTTAGTTTGTTAGCTTGGGCCACTCAAGCATTATGGTTAACACTGACCCTTTATGATAGCAAACATCAAAAACATACTATAACATTTGAATTTACTTAGATAACGAATTAAACAGAAAATATTAAAGCTGATTTTAAAGAGTAAGAGCATTGTCTAGCTCTGTTTACCAAGAAGTTACATCTCAAAGTTGTGAGTACTCCTACAAAAGAGCTGTGGAAAAGTGATCATCTTTTTCATTTCTGTATAATAAATATTTCCTGTCTCCTAAATCACTTCTTTTATGTCAATAAAAGTTGTTTACTAATCAAATCACAGATTTTAGCACACGTGCATGCTACTATGTTACTTTTAGCACAAGTGCATGTTACTTTGCTACTTTTAGCACACATGCATGTTACTATGTTACTTTTAGATGGTAGGCAGTTCATTTTTGTTTCACGCTGACTTCCTTTCATTGAGTGTATTTAGGCAAGGAACTTTTCAAATAATTATAAAGAAAATCTTGCTTTGGTTTTTACTTTCAGTTTATATAGACTGCTACTTTTCAAAAATATTGATGGGAATTATCTTTTTGTTTGTTTAGTTATTGTTTGTTTTGATACAGAGTCCTACTGCGTGTTCTAGATTATCCATGAACTTGTAGTAACCCTCTTGCTTCAAGATGCCTGAGGGCTGGAATTAGATATGTATATACCACTCCCAGCAAGCAAGCATACGCAATCTTTATTGATTCTTACAATTACTAGGTGATGTAGGTGTATTTTAAATTTCAGGTTTTCCTGTGAAATTACGTTAAAATAAAGTCATCCATTTTAGTGGAAAATAGTTCAGGTCAGCTGATTATATAGGTTTCACTAGCCTGGCCTGGACCCCTTTGCTCTTACTTCAAAAATCCACTGTGCACAGCATTTTAAAGTTGCTTTCTCTTGGTTAAGGAGATTGAATTCAAACTAGGAGTCTTGGTTGTTCAATCATCCCCAGAAGGTTGACAGCATTCTCATACAAATGATCTTTCTACAAAGTTTCCAATTTATGTCTAGACTCTTGGCATTGATGGCAACCAATATATTTCTAATAGTCTCTAATGCCATGAGTTATGGTCCAAATACTTTTGGAAGGTAAGACAAAATGTATTATAATCATTACAGTCTATACAATGGTTATGAATCCAACATGTAATTTGACAATATTTTTTTCAGTCCTATTGATAATGAGAACTTCAGTTTATACTTAAAACATCAATGCATTGTAGTTAGTAATTCAATATATTCTAATAGTTAGGGGGTTGATTGAAAGAGAAAGAAAAGATATTCTTAATAATTCATCATAAAAAAAACAGTCCTGGAAACATTCTAAGTTGAGCTTTGATAACAAACAAGCAACATGCTTTGCAGTTTTTTTTCCAAACCCAGGGAACCTCAAAATTCAGCCAATAAATAAAATCATCTATGATTTTAGATTGTGGTGGAGGGTCCATCTGCCTTCCATATATAATTTATCTAAAAAAGTGAGTTCATTTGTTTTAGAAAGCAGTAATATAGAACTTTGTTTTCCCTCATAACAGAACAGAAAATTTAGAAATAGACATAGATGTATAGTACACTTTCAGGTGCATATTCTTTATATTGCATAATGAGTTGTTACACAGACAAATAAAAGACTTTCTTGTGATAACATTTTCACTAGAAAGAAAACTGTGTTCAGAGGTGGTTGGCAAAGGCTCATAGGCAATTCATGTCAATCTATTTGGCTGACACAGAATCCTTTAACTCTATTTTTTATGCTGATTGATGAAAATACTATTGAGACTTTATACAAGGGTAGCTCACAGTCATCTTAAGAAATCAAGTAATGCTGTTGAACAATAATAAACTGTGGTGGACACATGCATAAACATAATTGCAAAAGTGTGCAACCCAAAGAAAAGGGACACAGTTTCAGAATGAATCTTCAAACTGTGTAGAAGTTCATTGAAAGATATAGACTTTGGGCCTCGGCCAGTGTTTGAGTAACTTTGGTAATCTAGTGTGATGTAGGGTTTTTGTTTGATTTTTCCCCTTTTCATTTGCAAGATTTTCACAATAAAATGTTTTTAAGTAATAGAATGAATCAGCATACCAAGCTAGATGAATAATTAGTCTTTGCAAATGTTTTCATTGCTACCCTTGGAATGATTGTAAGGTCACTGAATCTTCATAATTAGCTTGCTTTATTGGCAGACAGATGAGTATAACTGATATTAGAAGAGTTATGAAATTAGAATATTTACACCAAGGAAGTAATTTACAAAAGGAAAATAGATACAGGGGATCTGTCTATTGAGTCTCATTTATTTTTACTTAGGAGAGAGACCACTAGTAAGGTACACAATGATTTAAAAAGATTGTCTAGTATTAGTTATGTTGGAGAGAGGAATGCTCCAATCAATTTCCTAGGTAGCTTCAAACCACTCTGCTCTAAATCTGTCCTCATGACATAGACTTAATTTATAGTATATTTCTATAAGGTAACCATTGTAATTTATATACCCATATAGCAAAACTCAAACATTTCCTAGTACATCTGCTTAATGTTATAAATTCAAACTTTTAAAAATCAATACTTTAGTGTGATATACAAATCAAAATCATACAATTTTACAGAATAAAGACATCTGCTTATTTTGAATTTTAAAACAGAGGCAAGGATTACTGTTTAAAAAATCATTTGTGTGTGTGCGCACACACACACACACACACACACACACACACACACACACACACACATGCCAGTGAGATCAGAAGAGTGTGGGCATCGGATTCCCTGGCACTAGATTACAAGGTAGTTATATTTTCAATGGATATGGCCCCAGAGGACTCATATATTTGGATGTTTGGCCTATAGGGAGTGGCACTGTTATGAGGTATATATAGCCTTGTTGGAGGAAGTATTTCACTGTGAAGGCAGGCTGCGAGTTATCATATGCCAGCTGATCAAGATGTAGAACTCTCAGTTCCTTCCCCAGCACTATGTCTGCCTACACACTGCCATGCCCCACCATGATGATAATGAATAAAACTTCTGAAACTGTAAACCATTCCCAGTTAAATGTTTTCCTTTATAGGAGTTGCCATGGTCACAGCATCTCTTCACTGCAATAGAAACCCTAGCTAAGGCAGAAGTTGGTATCAGGGACTAGGTTATGGCTGTGATATGCTGACCATGCTTTTGTTTGGAGGAACTTGGACTTTGGGAGTTTGGGTTACAAAAGCACTAGAATGCTTTTAGCACTGCTTAATGGGTCATAGTAGTATGAGTACAGAAGACAGCGGTGCTGAGGATGATTTGAACTGTGAGGGTCTAACTCAAGAGGTTTTAGAGGAAAAGAATCTTAGTGTGTTGTCTAGAGACTGTTCTTCTGATATTTTGGTAAAAAATGTGGCTGCTTTTTGCCCTTGTTCAAAGAGTGTACCTGAGGCTAAAGTGAAGAGATTTTGATTAATTCTGTTGGCAGAGGAAGTCTCAAAACAGCCTAATATAGATTCTGCTGTGTGGTTATTAGTGGTCACTCTTATACAGATGTATAATGAAAGTATCAAGCTGAGAAAATAAAAATACAAAATGTACAATTTGAGGAGAAAAGAAGCACCAGGAAGTGGAATGGAGCTAAGTCCTATGTTCAAGGAGATAGACAGATTAAGAAATAGAATAAAGAGGTTGTGACCTCAGGGCAAGATCCCACCCAACTAGGCTTTGAACTTGTGAGAGGGGATTAAAGAAAAGCTCAGAGCCAGGTGTTGTGGGACACACCTTTAATCCCAGCACTCCAGAGGCAGACGCAGGAAGATCTTTGCATATGAGGCAAGCCTGGTCTAGAAAGGCATTTAAGGAAACCATGGAAACAGAAAGCTGGTGAAGACGTAACTGAACAAGGGGGCCATGTTCCAGCCCCAGCAAGCAGCAGAACTTGATAACTTAGGCCACATGGTTCTGGCTTTAGCATCAAGAATAGAAGAAAGGAGTTATGGAATCTTCCTCTTTGACTAAGGGAAGCTTCTGAGGCTAGACATGTGTCAGGGGTGTCTGAAATAGAGGTCCAGAGAGATCATGGTGTGAAAGTGTGAAGATGAAGCCTGGATTGCCTTGGAGACCCCCAAGATATTTGAGATAACAGAGTCATGGGATACTTGCTGAGGAAAACTGCTAAGCGGGATTGGAACCAGCCCAAAAGAAAGAAGTGTGTTGCTGTCAACCAAGATGAAAGAAATTGAAGATCTGAAGAGTGTTTTGACATCAGACATAGAGATGCAGAGTTTGGCCAGCTGACTTTCAGAATTGCTTTGCTTCAGTGTTTCCTCATTATGCCCTATGGTTTGGAATGGTAATGTATATCCTGTGCCATAACATGCTGGAAGTATGTGATCTGCTTTTTTATTTTGATTTTATATGATATTACAGTTAAGAGATTGCATGAGTCTCAGAAGTCTTTTAAACATTGTTGAGCTTGTAATAGACTATGGGAACTTTTGAAGTTGGACTAAATGCACTTTGCATTATGTTATGGCTACAAGCCTATGGGGGCCAGGGAGTGAAATGCGGTGGTCTGAATGGTTATGGCCACCAAGGACTCATGTGTTTAAATGCTTGGCCCACAGGGAGTGGAACTAATAAGAGGTGTGGCCTTGTTGGAGGAAGTGTGCCAACTGTGAAGGCAGGCTTTGATGTCTCATGTATATTTAAGACATGACCAATGTGTCAGACTCCTTCTGCTGTCTGCTAATCAAGATGTAGACCTGTCAGCATCTTCTCCATTGCCATGCATGAATACTGCCATGTCCCATCAAGATAATATGGACTAAACCTCTGAAATTGCACCCCTAATTAAATGTTTTCTTTTATAAAAGTTACTGTGGTCACAGTGTCTCTTCACATGGAAACCTAGGACAGTGGTTATGAGCCACACCACATGGGTGCTGCCCATAGAACTTGGGCTTCCTAAAAGAAGGGCCAATGCTTTCAATGGCTGAGGCATCTCTCTGTTCTCACTTTGAATTGTAATACCAATATTTTTTCCATTGGAAACGTGAAGCTCATATGTGAAAAGCTGCTGCAATAAATGAAAATTTGTAGCAATGTATTAACCCTTAGTTTTTACTTACACAGACATTAAATTTTTGCAGAAACTACCTCAATGTGAACTAAATGGTAAGTCACAAAAACCAAGAAATGAATTTATTAAAAACAGTTTCTTTGAATGTTTAGCTAGCAACATACCTTAGTGAAATTATTCCTTATAAGTACATAAATTAAATGTGAAATAGCCAAGAAATCAAAAAGAAAGGTATTTGTTTTATATACCTTATACAAAACTTAATTTCAGATTTAGTTGCTATTATATGTGCATAGACAAACATATATGGTGAATATATATATGCACATTTATGCATATTAATCTTCTAAAATGACCACATATCACATGGTGAGACAGGAAACTCCAGATTTTTCTATCCATAGACAATGACTTACTTAGCAACAGCATACGACCAGAAGATATTAATTAAGATTCTAGAAGCCAGCTAAGAAACTATAGTGTCAACGCTCCAAGAAATCACAAGCTTCATTGAAAGGACCAAGAAGCAACATTGCATTTTACCCTTAAAAATCTTTACTCCAAGCAGATATACCTCAATCTAAACAACAAAAAAAATTCCATATATATTTTCATCTTTTTAGGGAAAAGCAAAGAGTAGGGAAAATCAGTATCCTAACAGTGCTGTTTGATGGAGGTGTCTTCCCAGGTGACTGTCTTCTGTTCTACCTAACTGGATATGCTGAAGGACAATTGCCAATCTTTGGATGCCTGCAGAGCACAAAGAGGGGATTATAGTTTCTCATTGCACCAGGATATCTAAACTACTGCAGAGGAAAAACAGAGGGAGGGAGAAAATATGGCTCCACATCTGACAGAGGGCTGATTTCCAAAATATACAAGGAGCTCAAGAAGCTAGCCACCAAAACACCAAACAATGAAATTAAAAAGTGGGGTGCAGAACTAAATAGAGAATTCTCAACAGAGGAATCTGAGATGGCTGAAAGACACTTAAGAAAGTGCTCAAAATCCTTGGCCATCAGAGAAATGCAACTCAAAACAACTCTGTGATACCTCCTCACACCTATCAGAATGGCTAAAATAAAAAATACCAATGACAATCTATGCTGGAGAGGATGTGGAGAAAAGGGAACACTCCTCCATTGCTGATGGGAATGAGAACTTGTAAGACCACTCTGGAAATCAGTATGGCGGTTGCTCAGAAAAATGGGAATCAGTCTACCTCAAGATTCAGCCATTCCTCTCTTGGGTATATACCCAAATAGTGCATGTTCATACAACAAGGACATATGTTCAACCATGTTCATAGCAGCATTGTTTGTAATAGCCAGAACCTGGAAGCAACCTAGATGCCCCTCAACTGAAGAATGGACAGAGAAAATGTGGTACATTTATACAATGGAGTACTACTCAGCAGAAAAAAGCAATGGAATCTTGAAATTCACAGGCAAATGGATGGAGCTAGAAGAAACTATCCTGAGTGAGGTAACCCAGTCACAAAAAGACAAACATGGTATGTACTCACTCATATATGAATTTTAGACATAGAGCAAAGGATTGCCAGCCTATAATACTCTTCACCAAAGAAACTGGGAAACATGAAGGACTCTAAGGGATAAATGGACCCCAGGAATGGGAAGTGGCATGAACTCCTGAGCTAATTGGGAGCATGAGGATAAGGGAGAGGGAGCTGCTACAATAAGAGCAAGAGATGAAGAGTAGAGGAGAGGAAATGGAGGAGCAGAAATACTGAGTTGGGGGAAGAATAGAGGAGAGAGAGCAGGATGAGAGATACCATATTAGAGGGAGCCATTATAGGTACGAGCAGAGATCTGGCACTAGGGAGATCTCCAGAGACCTACAATCCAGACGATGGTGGAGAGGATAGCCTAAATGCCCTTCCCCTAAAATGAGATTGATGACTACTCTTTATACCATCCCAGAGCCCTCATCCAGTGGCTGATGGAAACAGAGACAGACATCCACAGATATACACTGAGCCGAAATCGGGAATTTAGTTGAAGAGGAGGAATGAAGAACGAAGGTGTCTGTACCAGGTTGGAGAAAGCCACAGAAACAGCTGGCCTGAACAAGGGAGAGCACATCGACCCCAGATGCTGTCTGAGGCCAGTACAAGACTGATCCAGACCCCTGAACATGGATGTCAATAAGGAGGCCTCTGCACTCCAGGGAGCCTCTGGTAATGGATTAGTATTTTTCCCTGGTGTAAGAAGGGATTTTGAGAGCCCATCCCACATGAAGGGATACACTCTGGCCCTGGACATATGGGGAAGGGCCCAGGCCCAGCACAGGAAGATTTGGTGGACTTTGCAGAGCCCTCATTGAGGGCCCTACCCTGCCTGGGGAGTGGTGGGTGGATGGGGTGGGGGGTAGGTTGGGGGTGGGGAGGAGGGTGGGGTGAGGGGAGGGAGAGGGAGAAGGAACTTACATGTCAAACAAGCTTGTTCCCTAACTTGAACTAATAAAAAAAAAAGAGAGAAAAAAATAGTAGAGATTAAAAAAAAAAAAAAAAAAAAAAAACTCAAGCAAAGGAATTTTTGAAAGTAGCCAGTGAAAAGTGCCACATTGCATACCCTGGGGCTTCTTGGAGATTATGAGTCAATTTTAAAGTATCAGTCTTACAGGGAAGATACGAGAGGGTATATTCAAAGAGTCAAAAACAACGAAGCCCTTCAAAACACAAATATTTCAAATCGGCAAAACTGGCCTTTGAAAATTAAAAGAGAAGCACTTTCTCGGAGAAACAACAGCTGAGGGAATGTGTCACTGACAGACAAGCCACTAGAGAAATGAAGTCAGTCCTAATGCTCACCCAAAGCGCTGTGGGATATACAGTACCATAGTAACACAGGAGTGCTGTGTAGTCTTTAGTTCTCGCCTTGAATTGGAGATGGAAAAACAAATACAGTTATAAAACCACACTAACTGATATGCAAAATTAAAAAAAACAATTTGTGGATAAAATTAAAACACAAATTATGCAAAATAACTGGAAATATCGATTGTAAGAGGAAAATTGATAACTGCAAATTCACTGGAACTTGCAAACTAGAAATATCTCAACAAATCCCCCAGTTTTATGCTCAGGGATGAAATAAAAAGAATAAGCTAAATCCAACGATATCAGAAGAAAGCAAATCAAGAAGGAATTGTATCAAAATGAGCAAAATGGAAAATAGGAAAGGAAACACAGAAAGAGGTACAAACAATTAGAGTTGATTTTGCAAATACCAAGAAATTTATGAAAGCTTTCAATTAAGCTAAAAACAAAAATGGAAGTGAAAAGACAGATTATAATAACAGCCACCATAAGGAATGAGTATTATGAGATGTAATTACATCTCAAAAATTGGATAAACTCTGCAATGTGTCTTTATCAAAAGGATCCATACATGCACAAAGGTGTTTCTCTGTGATAAATTACCTATGGCTACAAACAGAATGTTTTCTGTTCCTTTAGATATTAGTGCTTGCTTCTGCTATGTGATTTATGCATATATGATAGATTGGGATATTTATTAGGGTATTATCAATGCATTATATTAACCATGTAAAGTATCAAACATCTTTAAAATGTGATCATATATAATAACATGCTAGAGTCAGCTGAATTGACTTGAAAGTCTTAGTGAAACTATAACAAAGTTCATGTAAAATGCTATTGCTTTTTTTTTTATTTCAAGAAGCTCAATCGAATCCCAGTGCCTAACACCAGAATTTCTGATTGCTTATGAGTGCATACATCTGCAGAGTAGGAAGCTCATGCAGACGTGAGTTGGTCTTGTCTGGGCTCACTGCAAAGGCTAGCTAGTAGCCAGCTAGTAGCTAGCTTGCCAGTGAGCACGACCACTGTGATATGTCAGCTGTCACCTGGGATAACTGGACTAGAACTCATGTCAGACTCAAAGAGCTTTTTAACTTTGTTTGTTCATTTATTTATTTCATTTTATATTATTATCATTATATGACTATGTTTACTGAGATAACATGTTGCTGTGTAATCTGTGTTGGTCTCCATTTGGGGCTAATCCAGACTCAGCCTCCTGAGTTCTGGGATTGCAGGCATATGACAGCATGTGTCAGTAGAGGGCTGTTTTCAAATCAGCAAAAGTTCCATGAGCAACACAGAGTAAAAGTTACAATTGGCAAAACCTTCATATTTGTTCCTATTTAACTGGCAAAAGTAAGTGATAGGGATAGCCCAGAAGTAGGAACTGGAAAATCTCATTGCAAAGGAGAGGCACGCCAAAATGCTGATTAAAAAGCTGTGGGTGTTTTCACAATAACCACACCGTTGATACCAGTGTGCTTTCTAGATCCACAGTTAGTTTATGTAAGTATGCTGTGGTTTAGGAATAGAGAGCTGTTCAATGATTCCACATTGTTTGTGGAATCTTTACCACCATTTCACCATTCTGAAACTCCTTTTAATCCATGAAAACTCGGCACACCAGCCTCTAATTTGGACGCCCCATGATTTCCTCTATGGTGTACAGAACACATTTTTTTTGAATAAAAAATGGAATGATATTCAACTCAGGAAGCAAATAAATTTGACAAATTCTTAACAGCAGTGTGGTTTTTCAGGGTTTCAAATTAAAATTCACAGAACTGTATTTGTCCAAGATTAAAACGACAGTCCACTTGCCTAGAGTAAGTTTTGAGAAAATTAAACTTGAGATAACAGCATATTGTTACAACCAAAAGTAAGAAGTGAGTGCTGATTGAAACTTAAAAATTCTTATTTTGAAAATGAATGTAGAAAGAATTGTCTGGTTTCAAATTATATATGAAATGTGTATTGATGCCCAGTTGTCTATGGAGTGTTTCTGGGAAAGAAATTTGTTCTGTCATCAATTAAGTTTAAAATTCTAAGATTTAGGCCTCTTGTAAGGAAGGAGTGTGAAGTAGTGGATAATGGGAACTAGAACTTCAAAACACTGGGACCATGTACAGGAAAGAACAGGCTGATGAAACTTGAGCAAGTATGGCACTTATTTCTATGTGTCAGGGTAAGGTGGCTAAGGTACCTAGAAGTTTGGTTGAAAAATGGCACCAGAGAGATGACTTAGGTAGTTAAGAGTGACTGCTGCTTTCCCAGAGGACCTGGATTTGAACCCTAGCTCAAAAGCATCTGTAACTTCAGTTCCATGGTTTCTGACACCCTCTTCTTGCCTCAGTGAACACCAGGCATTCACATGATATAATATATGCATGCCTGCAAAACACCTATATACATGTACATGTACTTGTCTAAGGCCACAGTGGTGGCTCAGGGAACAAAGTACTTGCTTCCCAAGCATGAGGACAAGGGTTTGGTTTCCACAAGAGCAGAGTGCATGAACCTGTAATCTCAGAGCTTGCTTACTTTGTGTATTAATGCTCATTCTTTATTTTATTCCTATGATAACTGATATGCATGATCATTTGTTGTTTGCTGCAAAAGAATGTCCAATTGAACAAATGAGGGCAAAATCAAGTCTTTGCACACACACACACACACACACACACACACACACACACACACACACACACACACACACACTGTGTTCAGGAGGTAGCTTACTCCCACCCGTGCTTTCCCACAAAGCAAATTCTATTGGCTGTTAAGTGTTATTCTATCATATCTTTGGCTATTTGGTCTTTTTCTATATTTTCACAGAAATATGGTATGTTCTAGAAATAGTTATTCTGCTGTTGTTGAGAACTGGATACTTGCATGCATTATTAATGAAAAGGCTATATTAAATGGTTCAGTGGGAAAGCAATGCATCTCTTTCACTCCACACTAAAGCTGGAGTTTATCTAAGTGGATAAACATGGGCCCAAATGTAATGAATCTTGTTTAGCTAGCATTTCGCTTTACATTTTCATGAGCAGACAAATGGTGTTTGCCCAGGCTTGCATGGAAGCTGAATTCATTTTAATGAAATTTCCAGTAATATTAATAGAAAGAGGTTTGTTCCAATAAAAAAATCAGTTACCTATGTAAATAAGGTTATAATTTTGCTTCATTTAATTAACATTGATATTTTTAACTTAAAGTTGAAAACTGAAATTAAACATGTTGAATTCCAAGGCCTCTGCATTCCGCTTAATTTAAGCAATCCTATTCTTTTAATGATCTGGTTGTATCACACAGGTCTTCATTACACAGTGGGAAATGTAATGGAGATTTAATAATTTGTCAAATTGCATCAAACCAAGCATATGATTAGCTGCATAGAAACTCCTGATTTATGAAATAGAGGAGTTAAATTTTTTCTAGTAGTTTAAAAATATTTCTTTTCATTGTTTTCTAGCGGTTTTATAATCATTTTCTGAACCCTCCTAGGAACATGACCTCAATTAGTCAATTTCCCTAATCCCATTTACTCATCTTCTTTTGTGACCCCCATCAGAAATAAGTCCCCAACATTGTGCCTGTCTCCAACTCCATTGTTCCTTTATCCATTCCTTTTGACTTTGCCTCCTCCCTTGACCTCCTCAACTTTCCAGTCCTGGTTTTCCACGTCATCTTCATAAGAACTGTTGAAAGGCCTTCCTGGATGACCTTTTCCCTATCCAATGCTGCTACAAATATACAGTAGAGAACTGTTAGGCAACAAGTTTAGTGTTGTGAGTGCATGCTGCATGCCGAGTTGTGTATTTATGAGCAAAGCAAAGGTTACGGAATGGTCCGAGTCTCTCAGCACCGGACACTTCATGCAGTGAGTGAAACAGCAAGATTTGACTTCACACATCTTTGTAATTTTTTCCTATCAGAAAAAAAAGTGAGAAAAAAAACTTCCACAAACTTTTGAAGATACTCTATTAACTACCTTTTCTGTGACAGCTTTGTTCTATATCAAAGGCGCAGTATGATGCCAATTTCTTAAGCTCACTCTGGATGGTAAGGTTAGCAGATAATTGCCAGTTGAAAGCCAAGCAAGGTCAGTGCACAGTGGGGTGGTTCCTCTGAGTTCATTAGTAATTTAAGAGTACAAATGAATAACCTAAGATGATTATAAAATGATCATTTAAAATCACATACACAGTTCTAGAGAGATATCCCAGCAGTTTAGGGCACTGTTGCTCTTGCAGAGGACCCAAGGTCAGCTCACAGAAACCACTTCATGGTTCACAATCATCTCTAACACTAGTTCTAGGTGATCTGTTGCCTTTTTCTGTCTTCCTGGGCACCAGGCATACCCGTAGTATATATATATATATAATATATATATATATATATATATATACACATTATATATGTGTGTGTGTATGTGTGTGTGTGTGTGTGTGTGTGTGTGTGTGTGTGTGTGTGTGTGTGTGTGCATACATACTCACAGGCAGGTAAAGCAATCACACATAAAATAAAATGAGTCTATTTTTTTAACTCACAAGTTTATATTTACAAATTTATTATTATGTAAAATGTATTTAAAATTCCATTGTAGATAAAGAGTCACTGACAAAATGTATGTACATACCCTGATAGATATAATATGAAAAAGAGTTAACAGTCTTATTTCAGTTTGGCCTAAATGAAATATCTGTCTGTAATTTCAGAATAGGATACATCCTGGGAAACTATATCAGGGGCATCCCACTAGTAAAAGAGCTGGGGATTACACACATAGGAGGTAAATGAGATATGACTTGTTTTAAGAATATCTCTAAGATATGAATGAAATCAAATATATTTTGTAGTATATAACCTATTGCATTTATATGCCTTGACATTATTCAGAATAAAGCTGCATTTCTCAGACCTATCTGAAATGTTTCAAGGAACAGGAACAAAATCTTTTTGTATGTGTTTTTGAGAGACCAAGGTATATTCTTGAATATTTTTTAAACAATTGCTCCAATCCGTATTTGTTTTCCATAGAGAATTTTCAGGATGGCTATTCTGCCTCCCAGCCTCCAGTGAGTCTAGCCTCAATAACAGTTAGGACAAGGTAAGAAATTAGTTTAAGGAGAGTTACAATGAATCAGGAAATTGTTGGCTTCTACAATCTCCAGAGTTCCCAGGTTTATTAGACAGAAAAAGAAATCAATATCAATAAAAAATGTTGAGGAGTTTAAAGAGTTCTGAAGTTCAAACTGCAGCAGTTGCTTGGTATTCAGAAAATAACCAGATTTCATGTCTATTATCCAAGTGAGCCAGTGTGAGAGGTCAGTTGAGGTCTTGAGAACTGACCTGACAGGGCTCAAAACAATAGAGGATAAGTGTGATTGTTGACTCTAGGTTTCCTCTGGGGACTCCTAGGTGTACAAACACCCACTGACCTCATTAAGGACAATCTTCTTGTTGTAGCAATGAGGAAAGTTAGCCACAGCAAGCTAAATTGCCAAAGGTTATAAGGTTAGACTGTGCCAGATTATAGAGTAGAATTTAAAACCCTAAATGTCTGAGTTGTTTCCCCAGGTACTTCTATCTTCTCTTCTGTGCTGTTAGTGAGTTCTCAGCACCATTCCAACTTTGGTATAAGAACATGAGTTGGGGAGATGATAATGGTTTGAATGCAGGGCAGACAGGAACGTTTCTTTCATCCGAACCAACACATGAGGAGTACCTGAAGCATTGAACAGACCAATAGACATAGAGGAGGAGGTAGCAGCCAGCCATGCTATTGTCCTGCCCAGCTTCAGCAGCAGCTGTTTAGTCCAGAGTCTCACTAAGCCATCGCTTTCATGTAACAAAACAACCCAGAACTCTCAGGTTGAGTAGAACATTATTACAAGAGAAACTGACTCTGTGAGATCTGCTAGATTTATCATGAAGTTTTATCAAATGTGTGCCACATATGTGTCCTCATTCTAAACTCTATGAACTACTGTATTGAACACAATTTTCAGGAACTCCTGGAAGGATTTAAAACTAAATAAAGAAACAAAATGGGAAGACTGTTCATCTTCATGGCTTCAGGAATCTACAGTAAATGACCATACTACTCGAAGAGAGCTTTAGACATAAAGCAATCCCCAGAAAAACACCCCAGAGATTTTCTTTAGAATTATAGGACCAGAAGAAAGACTATTCAAGAGTTGGCCCAAGTAACACAAACAATCATAAGCAAAACAGAAAATTAAAAAGTTGTAGGCATCACATTTCCTGTTTTCAAGATATATTAAAAAGCCACAGTAGCCAAGACAGCATTGTATTAGCATTAAAAGAGATATTTAGACAAATTTAAGGTAGTAGAGATCTAAAAACAAAACAAAACAACAACAAACCCACATTCTCTACAACTAACTGATTCTCAGTAGAGTGCACAAAACATTTGAGGCAGAAAAGACAGCTCGTCAGTTGTGCTGGAATTGGGTATCAGCAAGCAGAAACCTGAAATCTGATGCTTATCTCATTGTCTGTTCAAAATAAAGTCAAAATGGATCGAAGGCATACAATTTGAAACCACTAGGGAAAAAATGGAGAAAAGATGTCAAGACATTGGTACAGACTGTGATTTCCTGGAGAGACTCAAACAGCACGGAAAATAAAGGCAAAACTGACAAGCAGGATTACAGCAAACTGAAAAGCTCCTGTAGCACAAAAGAATCAGGAAATAGCCTAGTGAATGAGAGGAGATATTTACCAACTATTCCACTGATGGAGGTTTATATATAGAAAATTTACAGAACTGAAGTAAGTCTTAACCAAAAGTAAAATCAAATAAGCAGTTGCTTTGAATAGATGCTTCTCAAAAAATTTTAAAAAACAGCCCCCAATAAGGACAAAGTTATCACTTATATCAAAGAAATTAAAGCCCAAACTACAATGACATTCATTCTCTCTGCAGTTATAATTAGTTGGGGAAAGGGGATTACTGAAGTCTTAGAGAAAAAGGAACTTTTATTCATGGTTGGTAAGGATAAAAATTAGCACAGTCCTTACAGAGAGTAGCATTTCTGGTCATTAAGAACTATATATTCTATGAAACAGATAACCTACTTCTGGGTTCATGCCCAAAGGCAACAAAACCAGCATGATAAAATATATTTGAATGCCCACATTTATTGTAGCACTTTTAGCAATAGCTAATATGTGAAATCGGGCTAGGTAGGTACTTGTGATCAAATGGAAAGATAAAGAGCACAGGGTATATACTCAATGGAGAATGGAGCAGCCAGAAAGAAGAGAGCCATATCCAATAAAATGAAAGTGGAAGACACCATGCTAAATGAAACAAAACGGGAACAGATAGGCAAATGTGGCCCCTTGTCTTATCAGCAATGGATAACTGCAAGACTCATCTGTAAGACTCTCTATTCCCCTAAAATGTCCCTTTCATCTTTCCTCCAACTAGCTGCCTATCCCAGAGCTGTTTTCATGGCAACCTTGGAACATCGAATTCATTGATTACTCAGGTTGTCTCAGTCTTTATCTGTGAAATACTGTGAGATGGCCCAGCCTACTAATAGCACTCTACAAACAGGTATATATACCACCCAGTACTGTTCATCTTATGATAAAGAATTAAACCCATCATGGTGGACATATCATATTACAAAGATTTTATGACAGTTTGGCAACACAAAAAAGGGCAATGTAGAATTCAAGGGGAGCATAGCTGAAACACATCCAAATCATATCTTTTAAGACTTTTTTTTAGTAGTGTGTGTGTGTGTGTGTGTGTGTGTGTGTGTGTGTGTGTGTGTGTGTAGCTGAACATGTGGGTGGGAGTGCCCACAGAGGCCAGAAGAGGATGTCAGATTCCCCTGAAGCTGTGAGTCATTTTACATGGACGCTGGGAACCTTTGAGAAAGCAACAGATGCCCTTAACTGTTGAACCATCTCTCCAGTCATCAAACATTGTTTTTAAGTACAAAATGCAATTTCTCTGGTAACATCTGCGATTCATAGTTATGTAGCTATAATTTGACTACTTCCTTATATCTATGACTATTATGCTGTTTTTAAAGATACAATATTCTCTCAACAATTGTGGAAAATAAAATATAGGAACACTAAAGTTTGCCTACTTACCTTTGAAATTAAAATAGCCAGGAAATTAAGCCCTTGAGATACCTAATAAGCTATGGGAGGTCATACTAGTGAAATTATATAGCCAACTATCTTTTTCTGACTCCTAATAGAATTTACAATGATAAATTATTTTCTTGTGAAATAATCATTGTTATTACATTTTCTTCTCAAATTTATTTGTGTTTTGTTACAAGAACAATGGATACTTCAAAAATGCTGAGAAGGTAATTCAATGAATTTAGAAATTAAATAAAAGTTAACTTATTTTCTTAAATTTATCATAGCAATAAATTAATTTAGTAGTATAGTAGTCTGTAAGAGAACTTAAGCTCTTTAGCCACAAAATAAATTGAATTTCATAGCTGTATAATGCATTTCAGTTAAACACATTAAATGTTCAAAGTTACTAATTTCAATTAAAGTCCAATACAAATTATATATTACATTCATTCTTATGACAGGTTGATAAAATATAATGTATTTTCTAAGATGAAATTTGGTTAACTGGTTTGAATTAAACCTACATGGAAAGAAACAACACATTTGTTTGAAACCATAGATGTGCATTTTATCATTTACTGACCACTTGTACTTATATTTTGGCATTTAAATTTATGTCCATATTAAATATGCTGTAATGAAGTCAATGAGCCAACATTAGAAAATAATGGACTGTAAGCCTGCTGTTCACTTTTCCAATTCATATTTCATTAGCTGACTGATAAAAGATAAAATTATGAAACTGTAGAAAATGTTTCTTTAGGAAGAATGTCTAAATAACAACTATTTTTTTAAATACCCATTGTGCTCAGAGTAAAACACAAATAGCGGTTATAAGAGAAAAATCAAATCTAAATTCTTAAATGTGACATTGAAAGTCACATTTTATTTCTGGATAATGTTTGCAAATTTCCATAGGTTTGCCTTCTAAGCATGTAGGTAATTTCTTCTACATATAGATGTCTGTGAGGAAGAGTCCTTTTTATACACAGAACAAAGGACAAGAAGGCTTCACAAAAGAGTTCAACAATTCAAAGTGCCATTTATAGCACTTGATTTAGATTTCTCATACGAATTAATCTGTTTATCTGCTGAGGTTTGGAGCTATATTAATTGTGAAAGGAAGTCAAAGTTCCCAATTACCTTGACCACCTTTGATCTTGTGATAGACAATACTGTTTAATTTGTCCATTGTGTTGTGAGTCCTGAGTGCCATGGTACTGTCAAGACATCATCACCATCATGAAAGCTGAGTTGTCTCTGTCACCTCTACCTGCCTGCTGTCATAAATATCACTTTACATAACAAGGCCATTTTAAGAATCATTGCCAAGAATGACTGTAGATAAAGATCCCGAAATAGTTTTCTCATTCTCATCCGTGTTATCTCTGTCTTTAAGACATTAAAATTGAATGCCCTTCAGGTGACATTACAACACACAATGCCTAAACACAATAAACAAGGAAGTCAACCTAGTCTTCCAGGTGCTGATTTTTGAGGAAATGTTTTATGTTTCGATCTCCCACTTGGATTACAGACCAGTTCAGCCATGAAGACATTAGAGTTAAATGCAATTTACTGATCATATAAATTTATAAATTATGCTTCTTTTTAGTAATGAAAATGAATAAACTCTCATGTGGATAGTATAAATGTCACAAATGCATTTTTGAGCTAAAGACATATCAGTTGGCTCAATTAAATATTTTCTAAATGCAAAGCCAAACATACAAAATTGCATATTTGCATGTAGTAAGTGTGCATATATATGCCTTTGTATAATAAAACTAAAATGTAATTCAGTAGTAAACACATAGTCCTCATTATGCCATATGTACAGGACTGGTCAGACTGGGATTGGTGCAAGAGGGAAGACATCCTGGGTTACTTAGACATCCATCTCATTTCATGCAATGGGTACCTTTAAGTTCTCTTACTAATAGTTAAGTGAATATTGGTGATGTTATTATACCACAGCATTTCTACACAAACATTTCTAGATGTCATTAAATTGGATAAATGTTATAATACTCTAACACATTTTACATATGGAATTGTTTTGCTAACTGGGACCAAATAGTTTAAATAATAATGATTTGTAATGAGCTACTACTGAATGAACTGTCAAATACATTTGCACTAAGGAGGTTCCTGGTTTTTTGTTTGTTTGTTTTGTGTTTCCTTGCTAAACAGAAAAACATGGGGCAATCTGTAATATGCTAAAGTTGACATTCAAGTTAATAAATTTGCTTATTAATAAGGTCACCACTAAGAAAAAAATGTAAGGATGTGTTTTTTTGTAAGTCACAAAAAAAACTAGTTTTACAACATTCTAGATATGTGAGCCCCCAAAAATCTAAATTATAAAACTACTATATGGCAAAAATCAAAAAATAATCATTTAGAGAAAGAATGCTGCTAAAATTCAAGGTTATGATAGTATGACTTGAATAAGGAAAGGATCTTACTCATCTTGTTCAATATAAAAAGACTCATTAACCAAGGTGATAATTTAAAATACTGTGCTTGCATACTTATAAACTGCTTGTTAAATATTTTAAAATAAAAAACTAATCATAAAAACCCATGGTGAGTGAACTACCAAAATTTTTATCTAAAGAAAAGATTATTATTTAATTTCTGAATTAAACCATTGAGAAGCTCACCTGTACCTTCTTTGTCTGATGCTGGCTAAGTTTTTGTTTTGCTTTGCTTTGGCTTGACTTTTGATGTATTATATGTCAGAAAGAAGCAGTAGCAATTTATATGCTTAGGACAAAGGCACCCATGATATGTGCCTTGAAAGCAAGATAATATGAACACTGGAGAATCAACTAAAGGTTAGAGGGAATGGCTCAGAAGCAAAAGCACTTGCTATGCAAGTGTCATGGTTCAGATCCTCAGTACCCACATAAACTCGGGTAGAATTCCTACACTTATTTTATATAATATATTAAATCTTATACTTCTCTTGGTTAGAGTTTCTATTGCTGTGAAGAGACACCATGGACATTGCAACTCTTATAAAGAAAAACACTATATTGGGGCTGGCTTACAGTTTCAGCTGTTTTGTTCATTATCATCATGGCAGGACTTGGTGACATACAGGAATACATGATGCTGGAGAAAGAGCTGAAAGTTCTGCATCTTTATCCGCAGGCAACAAGAAGAAACTATGTCACTAGTCATAGCTTGAGCATAGGAGAACTCAAAGCCTGCGCCCACAGTGACACACTACCTCAATAAGGCCACACCTTCTCCAACATAGCCACATCTCCTTATACTGCCACTCCCTATGGGGTCATTTTCTTTCAAACCACCACAATATTAAACGTTAAAATTTATATTATATAATGTTGTATACCTATAATTCCTAGATCCAGGAGGCAAAGACAAGGGTTCCCCCGGGAAAGCTACATAGCTAGGCCAGCCATATTGGTGAATTCTGGGTTTACCTGAAAGACCTTCTTTCAGTGAATAAGGTGAAGATTGAATGAGAAAAACACCTAACATCACTTCTGGTCTATATTCCCACACTCGTATAGACACAGACTCACACATATACATCCCACTCTTTGACACACACACATGTGAATGAGTACCCACATATGTGAACACACAAATATATATACATGCATAGTAAACACAGGCATGCAACAAAAGATTATACCTAAATATAATCACAGGTGAATATTCACATAGTATTGCCAAGCCCCTTAGATGACTGACCTATGTTTAACACCAAACAGAATGTATACTAAGACCTTCATTACATATTCATTCCCACCATATAGCTTTTTTAAAAATTTAGGCACAGTAAGAATCCAACAATTATAATAGAAAACATAAAAATTGTAATAATAAATTATGATAAAGTTATGAGATGATGGTTTCTCTCAAAATATGATTTTTCATGGTCACATCTTTGCTTAGTGGGATTGCTTTGAGTTTGGTTTGTTGTATTCTAATTGTCAGATTACCACTCTTCTACTATTTAAAATAATGGTGAACAGACCCCAAGCATGGGAAACCATGACAACTAATAATGGGCAGCCCAAGTGAATAGCTCTCACCTGAACCTACAACTCTTCCATGCAGTCAGTATCTCCCCAAATTGTTCCAGAGATTCCTGTTTCTGATTCCTCAGGGTTGAGGTTACTGCAGGCTATCTTGACTATAGAACATTTATGTGGTTCCTGGAGGTCCAAACTCTGGTCCCCACGCTCATGCAACAAGCATGTTTGCCCACTGAGCCATGCCCAACTTCTCAAATGAATTCTTGGTTACAAGTCAGTCTTCAATGGCAGGCTAAAACTACTACCAACGGAAAGTCAAATGTCAGTACTGAAATAGCTAAATTCAGTGGATCTGTTGATGTCAATGCAATCCAAAACTTCTTCAGCACAAGACTCCTATAGTGACATTTAAAATAATGATTGTCCACATGTGAGAACAAAGATCCTCTCCTAATTTGTCACCATGCCTTTTGTGTAGGGCTGTGCTGCTTGTACACTGTCAAGTTGTCTCCTCCTTCACACTTTCCTCTGACATTATTTGCATTTTGTCCTCCTCGAGGAAGTGCTTTGTGAATAATTTAAGCCCATCACACTTGATAGGTACAAGAATTCACAAGAAAGTTGAAAACGCTAATAAAATCAGCTGTGTGGTTAAAATGTACACAGATACAGCAATTATTTTAAAGCCCAAAGGGGTGAGAAGAGCAACATGTTCTGTGTTTAAAAACGAAAGCTACTCTGCAATAGGACCTGTTTGGAAAGACAGAAAGTAAATGATACAGAAGGTAAATAATTCAAATAAAAACAGCCAGCGATGGTTGAAAAGGTAATGAAGTACCAACATGTTTTAATGTGGGCCTTTAGAGTCATCAAGAGACAGGCTAAAGTATAAAATGTTCATATGGAGCCAGTTTAAGAAGGTGAAGAGTTTGCCTGCTGAATGGCTAAGCAGTTCTGTGGAAAAATTTCAGGTTGCCAGGAGGGGACGCTACAAGCCTCATTAGGAACCTGAAGTCAGACCATAGGACTCTATTTCAAGAAAGAAACATATGCTGGGTGCACCTAAAGACACAGTAAAGGTAGGTGTTCCTGATCTGGAGGATTTGAATGACAGTTGCATTTTCATTTGGCCTAGAAAGTTGGAGCAGCCATTGGAATGAACTTTTCTCACATAATCAATGATACAAGCACAGCTAAAGACCAAATGAAAGTAGACACAATGTAACATATTTTTAATCCTTGTATATTATAATGTAGCTTGAGCTAACTGTTACTGTAAATAGTTAAGCTCCTGAGGGGAGTTTAACTTGGCGGACCCCATAACAGTGGACAAACATTCCACTAGGCAAAACTTACACGGGAAGAAAGTTTTATAGGGGGAAGGGATGTGGGGAAGAGAGACAGAGACAGAGACACACAGAGAGAGAGCGTGACAGAGATCTGTCTGCCTCCTCAGAGAAATGTCAGAGAGAGAGAAAGGAGATGGAGCTTGTATCTTAAAGAGACCTTTTGCTCCTGCATACAGAGATGAGGTGACTCTGCCAGATCCCAAGGCAAGGGGTAGTGATAGGTTTGCCTGGATGATAACAGTAAACCACCAATGTAGCTCATATCTTTTGAGGTAATTATGCACCCCTTTGTAGTTATAATAATACATCCTAATAGATTTAGCATTTTTCCCTTTGCTCATTCCCTTGGTGGTAACATCTTCCAAGACAGTAGCATAACAGAGGAAGGAGGACACTGGTACAGGGCACTGAATGTCACAAGCCACTTGGTGTTACATCCATTTGGGCTACACTCAGAACCCCCTTATCCTCGCTGACATAATCTCTGGCAAACACTACTGTGTATATTTCTGTAATCTGCATGTATTCATCATGTCATTTTAAGTACCATGCAGAGAAAAGATGCCTCCCGGTTGGTGGCAGAGAGACTTGGGATTTCTTTGCCTAATGCTTTTGTTTTTAATGGAAATTCCTCTTCCTCTTCTTCTGCTTCTCCTCCTCCTCCTTCTTCTTCCTCCTCCTCCTGCTTCTGCTTCCTCTTCTTGGTCTTCTTCTGGAAAAGAAAAGAGACAAAACAGGGCAGTGAATAGAATCTAATAGGTGGTGTTGGTGGGCATCAGTATTTCCAGGAAGGTTTCACACTCAGGGATTCTTTAGGCATGACGGAAGTTCTAAGTCTTCCCTGAGGAAGAGATGCAGGTACATTTGTTTACCTGTTTATTTGTGGTTTTGTTCTTGCTCATTGTTCCTTTATGAGAACATCCATTCCCATCAATGTTCCTGCAGAACAACCATTCCAGAACATTCTGAGGAGATGTGGACAGTGGCAGATTAGTCTTGTAACCATAATCTGTTTACTCTTAAAAGTATGCAAGATACAGATTCATATTTTTATAGTTTCATTAAACATTAAAACATTTAGTAGTTAATATTTTTATTCTTTATCCATTAAAACTGAAGAGCTTAACACCATATTTCACATCACCATAACAAAAATAATAAGCCTATTGAGCTATTCTTTAGAGAATATCCAAAGCTATAGGATCATGTGGCCATAGACCTGTCAGAGAAATGTACTGCTTCCTAACTTAATACCATCAAAAGATTCAAATCCTCAAAAAATTCGAAGCCAATTTCAATCCATAAACACATCTTCTTAGTTTCTTTAAACTAGGCTTGTAGGTAAAAATAATTATTAGGAAATGAACAATTATTTGGATACTGTAAGTTCAAATTCAAATTGCTCTGAGGGAACAGTAATTATTGTTTTGACATTCATACCCTGTCATTTCAGAAGTCACTGTTGGAATTCTTCCACCAACGCACTCACATGCTTCTTTATTTCATGTCTCCCTGTCTCGCTCTGAGGCTCTACCACCAACACCCTCTTCATAGTGTTAAACTATGTTTTGCCTAACAAATGTATGTCTCTATTAGTCACATTTATCCTGAATGGCAAAGAGCAAGACCAAAGATGATGAAAGTAACAATAATGCAATTGATTTTTTCCCCAAATGCAATGTAGAGAGAGTTGAAATGCCAATAATAGACTGTTTTATGAAGCTCTATAACATATGGAACCAAAATTATTTATTATAATAGTCAGTATTTAAGATTTCTGTAAGTTAGTGCCTTCACTGAAATACTCTATCAATCCTAGCCAGCTTTGGCAGCCATTTATTGGCAATTGGCTTGCTGAGTTAGGTTATGGCTGGCCTAAGTCAGCCTGTGCTGAATAAATGGGCTCTTCTCTTTGCATTTCAGTAAGAAATGAGATGCAAGCCCTCCTGCAAGCATGCTGGATACATTCTCATGATAGTGGCAGATGTCCAGGAGAACATAGAGGTGAGTAAGTCATATTCAATCATTTGTTGCCACCAAATGTGCTAATGTACTTCCCAAGCAAGTGACATGGACAGACCACAAAGAAAGTGCAAAGGAACTGGAGAGTTTCTGAGCCACACTTCATGAAAACCCTGATTAACACAGTAAACACACCTCAACAGAAACTATTTTTACAGTAGATATAGGCTATAGTTTTTCAGTCTTATTTATTTCACACATAAGATTAAAAACTTACACATTTGGGGCCTGGAAAGACACCTCAGTGAGTTAGGTCACTTGTTGGCAAGCCTGATGACATCAGTTTGCTGCCTGATACCCATGTGTGTGTGTGTGGGGGGGGACTGACTGCTCATGTAAGCTGTTCTCTGACCTCCAAATGCACCTGTCCCCTGACCCTCACACATGGCACGAGGGTGCCTGCATACACGTATGTACGAGTGCAAACACATAATAAATTCTTAACTAAAACTCTAAAAGGATTACAAGTTTTAGTTCATTTAATTTTTACCTAAGTGGCATTTTGATAACAGAAAGATTGTTATATAGCTTGGTTTAGCATTTGTGAGACTGAAAAAATAATAATTTTTAAGAATTTTAGAGTCAGCTACAAAAGTAGAGAAGTATTAATGCCTACTGACAGAGTCTCTAGGGACTCTCCCTGATAGGTTAATCAGTCCCAAGTAATCAGCTCTAGACACATACATGAGCAACACCAGATAGACTTCACATATATATATATATAGATATATATATATATATATATATGTATATATATATATATATCAAACAATAATAATTAAAGAAAAAGCGATTATGAATTTGGGAGAGAGTTGGAGGACATGAAGGTTGTTGTTTGGAGAGAGAGGGGTGGAAGGGCTATAAATACAGTATTCATGTATGAAATTCTCAAAAAATCAAATAAATATAAAAATGGATGGGTATTACAGAATTACCAAGATTTATTATTATTTGCTTAAAATTAAAGTTTTCCTTTATGTAAAATGTACTAAGCTCTTGTGATAAAAAAAAACACACATAATAAAACATGGCCTCAAGTACTTTCAGTTACTGTTAACTTGCCAAACAATTTTTGTTGTAACATATGCATTCCACTTGTTCTTCATAAGGAATTTTATAATAGTATAAAATATGAAGTAACACCAAATGATGATACATACATTAAGTAAAAACAAAAGGCAATGGTTTAAGCATCCACACTCAGATTTAATCTAACAAAAAAGTATATATAGTAATAGAAGTATGATTGGCTGAATTGAAAGAAATGAAAAAGAAACTTTTAAAGAGTAAGTAATAGCTCAATGTCTCAAAAGTAAACAAACATTGAATCCAACAATACCCAGCTAGGTTATTGACTTGGGTTTCAAATTGAACTCAGCAATGGATTTGGAAGGAAATTCCATCCCAGTGAGTGCTTTTTAGTAACAATCACCTTTAAAATATCCATCAGCCTTTGCAATAGAACTGGGGTTTTGTTCCCCATTCTCTACTTCACTTTGAGACAAATGTGAAATAGGTTTTCTCCCCAAAGATTAAATAGAGGAAAATTTGGCAACTTTCCTACCACAGGAACAGTTTGTAGCTGAATTGAAAGCCTAAAATAAATTAAGTATTCATAGACATAGTAGAGAGAGTTTGGGTGGAAATGATGTGCGGTGAGTATGAAGCACTTATTGAGAAAAATTATCTTTCACAAATGATTCCATAAAGCTAGAAAGAACACTAATCTAATACACTGAAAGTCATTTTTTTCCTTTAAAACTGACAGCTGTGATGTAGGCAATATGAGCGGTTCTAGTGCATCTCAGAAACTGTCCTATGTATGTAAAATAAAAATAATTATTCACAGTGCTATGTTGTAATGTCATTATCAACCTTGACTGCATTTTCTGCTTCATGGGGATAAATTAAAAAAATTTAAAATATATCATCTTTTTCTGCACTTATTTGATGTAAATGGTATCTCTAAATATTCCTTCCATGATATATAGGCACTGTCTCCCTTATGCTAAGATTATAACCATTAAAGGCTGAAGAGCATGTCTGTCTGAGATATAATCATCTGTCCTAAAATGTATGTATAACTGATGAAAAACAGGATAATGATAAAAGAAAAAAATTAGATTATAGACATCATATCCAATTTGTTAAAATGGAGACTGGCTCAAATTAACAATAATGAGACTCTCTCACGCTTATGATAAGGTCATTAGCAATACTCACATTGAAAAAAAAAACCTCTTTAGACAGAAATTGAATATGAACTTTTGCCTCAGGGATGATTTTATCAATTCAGTTTAGTTAGTTCATTACCCAACACATTAAAATGAACCTGAGACATTTTGTGCATTTGAGTACATGTATCATCCGCCAATGCAGTAACAAAATACTCTTGTATATTGTTCATATAGTGATCACTGTGTTTATCAAATACAGAGTACTTCGATAGTCTATCCTGTCTGTTTCCAAGGATATTTTTGTGCTTCAGAATATATTTCCAGGGAGCCTGACTATAATAGTGTGTAGAGAAAGTGGTCCTGTGTTTTAGAATCTATGATGTTAATTTGGTCTTTGGCTACCTGATGGCCACCCAACCACGAGGACCTCATATGTGTTATGAGGTCTATTAACAGAAGGAATGTTAAATATCCCCAAGCTGAGGACTGGATAAACTATTAACAGGAGGATCCACTTAAAGGATGCAATTTATTCTGTATAAATAGCAAATACCTGGTTATGATATAAGTAGCTTTAATTGAGTTCAATAATGGTGTACTGGTGAATGACAAAGGAGGGGGAGGATTCTTAATCTACAACTCAACAGAAGTATGAAGGGAACAGGGCCCCTGCAAAGCACACGAAGAGTCCCTTCTGAACACATAGAACAGAAAGGTTGACCTAAGTTTCCTTAACTATAGGGTGTCACAAATAGTTGCATGGTTTGAGTAGTAAACTCCCACATGTCCATGCTAAGGCTTAGTTGGCAGCCCAGGCAGAGCTGGGAGCTTTGTAGCCCCAGGAGGTGAGACTACTGCAAAGAAGGATTAAGTCTAACAGGTATGTCTTCAGGGGGATATGGAGATTCTAACTGCCCCACCCCTAATTTCTGGCTACCACAAGGGTAAGCACCTACCCCCCACCAGAGGCTTTTAGAATCTGTTTATGGGTTCTAAATAATTTGGAAAAGTTTGGAGACACATGCCAAAAATGCCACAAAACAGAAGCAGAGCTGAATAGACAGATCTGGTAGAAATTCAGAAAGCCATACAGCTGACTGCAGGGCCAGGTTAATAAAGTTACAGACAGAAATTGGGACTCTGTTGGGAATTAGAAGAGATACACCCCATTCTGTTCCGGCACAAAACTTCTCTACATATTCTACGTGGCCTAAAACTTTGCATGAGGTTGAGTTTATAGGGGACAGATTAATGAATCTGATGGAGGAAATGCAAGGCCACGGGAGCATGGTTATTGCTGCTTGCTTTTAGCCATATTTACAGTGGAATTGTAAGTAAAATTCACAGCAGAAATATTTGAATAACTTAAGACTTGGGCAAAAAGTAGTTAAACACATAAAGTTTCAGTGGCCAGCAAGGTTGTACTTGTTACAGGGATTAATGCCACTGAACAGTAGCCATTGCAGTGGGATGATATTAAAGATATATTTTAGGGCATTTCAGGAATCTGTAAGACCCAGAATGCAGGAGCTGTGGGGTCATGGAAGCTTCTACTAACATTCATGTTCAATGGCAGACAGGTTGTAGCAGTACTGGACCCTCTGAAAGCAGCCCTAACAAATCAATGCACAAAGCTAGGAAGGTGAAGCCAAAGCTGGGATGAAAGATAAGGATGCCCAAGACATGGAAAGCTTGTCATGAGAATCTTCAGGAAGCTAGAAGATCCAGTCCAAGAGACTAGCCACATGAGCTCAGCCAGTGTGACCACAATACAACGATTTCTCACATCCTTAAGCCTTCCAGTATCGCCAACAAGTGTCTTAAATCAAGACACACAGAGGATTTAATTTTTATAGCTGCTGAGTTTCAGTCTCATTTTGGTTCAGCATCCTTTCTTTACTTTTCCTTCTTCACTTTTGGAAATGGTAGTTTTCACTCTACGCTCTTGGACTTTGCAAGTATGCAATTCATTTAATAGTTTTTGACAGTAACTCACAGTTAAGAATTTCTCTTGTGTCCCAGAGGAGATTTTGCACTTGGGATGTCTCCCTGAAAATGTGAAGACTGTGGATGCTATGATATTGACTGAATGTATTTGTATTGTGAGGAACAAATGCATGCAGGGAATGGGGATGTCATTTTTATGGTTTTGATCTTAAAATCTCCTGAAGCCCATGTGATGGCTTGGTCTCTAGCCTGTGACACTATTGCGAGGTAGTAGAAACTTTAGGAGGTTGTGCTTAATGAACAAAAAGTCATTAGAGGAGAGTTCTTGAAGGACATACTGGGTCCCAGCCATTTCTTTCTCCTTTCTGGCTTCTCCATCATCATGAGGTAAGTAAACCCCTGTGCCATGAGTTCTCTGACATCTCCTTGACATCAGTCCAAGGAGAGAGTGTCAAACAACCATTGACTGAAACCAGGAGCGAACACAAAACTTTCTTCCTTGCAATTTTGTTTTCATGGGTATTTTGTCACAGAAGTAAAAAGCTAACTAATCAACATGACAAGAAAACCGAATTTGTATACATGAGCAGGCTAGTGTCCTGGCTGGCAGATAATGGTACCCTAAAGCTTGGATTAAAATGCCAACAATGAAATCCACAGACAACCTGGCACCTCTATATCCTATATACTGTTCCATGATGAAGGCTAGCTATCCCTCCTATGAAGATAATGCAGACCTCTGCTTTGTGGGAAAATATACACCTACTTTACATGTTCCAATCCCCAACCAGATCACATGTAACTGCCCTGCTGGAAATGGTAGATTTGCCAAATGAGAAAGGACTCTGTTCTGGCAGAACCACTAACCACATGCATTGACCTGAGTAGAAGAGTCTACATTGGATGACTGTCAAGAGCTCAGGATGGGGGTGAGTCAATATACAACCTGGATAATGGTGTTTATCCAACAAAGCACTCTTTCATAACACTGGACATAACTACCCAACAAGGAACCTGGCATGAGTGATCTGCGACAATGTCTCTTGGGAACTTGGAAATTGCAATGAACCATTTTAAATAAAGAAGAAATGACAGAACTATGTGGAAGATAGTAGAGAGGGACAAAAAACAGAGAGCAGGGGATGGATCTATGAAGCTGAACAGGCTACCACCTAGTATGATTTATGTAAGATGCTATGCAACATTCTTTATCAAAAGCAAAAGAAGAGAATGTGCTGGCATTGTAGAGACGTGCATTTTTAAAGAGTAAAATAGCTCAATGAAAGAATAGTGGCTTATACAAAATTATATAGATTAAGAATACAGACTAGACACATGTATGAAAAGACAGCTTCATATTTTTGGAATGTTTAATAGCCATCTTTAAAAGGTGCACAGCATATATTCAAACATTAAACAGTTTCTCAATGCTCTGATAGAAATAATGGAAGAGTTACAGTAAAAGATGCTCAGAATTCAGGAGAAACATGCATCTTGTGAGCAAAGAGAGGGGGCTTTTGTGTTTACTTTGAAGGTCTGTTATTTAACAGGCCAATTTGCAGCTTCAGAATGTGATTGCTACATTACACACAAGCTGTGTGAATATGAGCTTATGTGTATACAAGGTGTGTGTGTGTGTGTGTGTGTGTGTGTGTGTGTGTGTGTGTTCTCATATGACAGTGATCCCTGAAATCTGATTCCTCTGTAGGGGAAACTGCATCTGCCCACTTCCCTTGCAGAGAAGCATGGCCAGGACATGGAGTGCTGGCTAATAGAAATGTTAATAAATATAGGAAAGTGTCACATTCTGCTTTACAGATCTAGCCTCATTGATCTTCTGTGTGTGACCCTGAACACATTTCCTCTCTGAGCACATGTGGCGTCAGGTGCATGCTTGAAATAGGAAAGTCACTGTCTACCTGAGCAACTGAATGACTGTGGCTGACAGAGCTCCCAAAGGCCAGTGCCCAAAACCTAGTCTGTTACTTCTTTATATGTGTCTCTATGTGAGTGTGTAAATGTCCATATTTGTTTATGGATGTGGGTACAGGCACACACACACACACACATCACTGCACACATGTGGGGGTCAGAGGACAGCATCCAGGTGTCCTTCCTCATTGCTCCTCTTTGTCTGAGACAGTCTTTTTGCTGTTGCATAAGCTCCCTGAGTTCTGCCACCCATGGAATCCCTCTGTAGTGGTGTGCTGGAATTACAGATGCTTGCATAGTTGTGCCTGGCTTTCTTGTAGGTTTTAGGAACCCCAATTCAAGGTACCAGACTTATGCTGCAAACACTTAACGACTGAGCCAGCTCCCCAGCCCTAGTCCTGTATTTCTCAGCACTGCACATTCAGAAATACTCAGTATTGGAGTCTAGATCCCCATTTATACAAAGAGCCAACTGATTTTCAGATTGTCTCAAATTGAAGTGAATTAATGCATGAAACCTGAAAAAGTTTTGGATTATTGATGACAGCTAGCCTCTAATTGTTAAAGTCAAAGTATGATACAATGTATAAAAATAGGACAATGCCTATAACTCTTCTATGCTTTATAAATAAACTTCAAAATAAATTAAAGAGAAACTATTTTTTTATCAGATATCTACCTGAAAAAGGAAAGTCTACTTGAAAAAAAGGAAAATGGAAGTTTTGAAATGCAGAGGAGAACATTCACACACTGGAGTATTGAAAACTTATGTACACATTAATAAATCATTAATGCTAGCATATAATACATTAGTATTTTCTCTGAAAATTGAATTTTCATCATTAAATTCCTTGTGTTATTTGTAAGCCCAATATATTTTACAGTCACTCTGAAAAGTAATTGCAGAACTTCATTAGGCTACTTTGAACAATTCAGTGGCCTTCACATGTTTAATAGAGTGACATTTCTTCATAATTTCCCACTACTCAGAAAACACAAATTTCAAAGTACTAAGGATTGGCAGATAAATTATTAGCACAGATAAGGCATGCTATGAAAAGTTGTAATATTTGCAAATCTCAGAATATTTCTTATTTTTTCTAAGAAACATAAATGCATATCAAGTTTTAACTTCACACTTGAAATTGGAGCCATTCCATATAGACTATAATGTCTTATAGACTCACAAAGGCCAAATTCTCTAGCAGTTCATAGATAATTCGAATTCTGGTACATTTTTTAAAATCTATGTTTGCCACAAAAATATCAGTAGGTTTTATTTACTTCAGTGTACCTGATGCAATGATGAATGGACTTATTCTTTAATCAAGAAGTGAGGTTTTACAAACTCTTTTTAAATGTATAATTCCTACCCACTCATTCTCAGAAGCTCCTCCTAGCTGAAGGTTCAACCAACTGAATGAATTTTCCACTCATGTTGTCTTCACTAAGACTTTATTGATAGGTAGCACTTCCATTAGACTCTTTCTTACGGTTTCTCACTGAGGAATTCCCACAAAGTGTATGTATGTGATTTATTATTTTTGCCAGATACTCTATAAAAAAATTCCAACTGTAACATCACTGCCTACTCTGTTCCACTTTTGGAGCACTTCCCTTTGTTTTGTGGTCTTATTTCTCAAAACAAAAGCCAACAAACACAAATCTCTAAGTCATCCCAGAGGAATAAAGTCCATCACAGCACAGGTGGGAATTGAAAAGGGAAGAGCAGAGAGAGGCAGGCTGATGACTTCCTCCAGTAAAGCTCCACCTCTTTAAGGTTATATAACCTTCCTAGTCAGCATGACCAACTTGGGATTAAGAGCTAAAACCCAGAAGCCTATGGGGAACATCTCCCATTTCTTGAATGTTAGATCTGGTATCTAGTAACCACTATGAATGTCTGAAGACAGTGTTGTCTACGTTAGTAATAGCATTGACACAAAAGAAGCATGGTAGGATTGACTTAGTGATAAAAGGAGTAGAACTTGCCTCCATTTTTATTGCTCTTAGGTTAATCTTTGGGGGATTGCACATTTAAATCTAAGTTACAACATTATGTTTAGAAAGACAAGATAGGACACCAGGACAATCATCACTGCCTGCTCCTTTCCATATGTGAGCATCTAGTATGCCTGTTACTTAGAGCCATTTTCTTTCTCTTCCTCAGGCTGTATATTATGCTGATTGTCTCTGAGTGTGTGGCTTGTGAGCAGGAGAAGCCCCTTTGTTGTGCCTCTTATAGCAGGCCTTGTGTCCCTTTGTCCCTACCCCTATATCCTGTGGCAGCTAAACTCTGCCTTTGACGTATAATTGATCTTGGGAATAATTTCCTTTCTTCTCCCACAGGGTTAGCAGACATTTGATTGCCATTGGAGCACAATCCTCGCCTCTCCAGGGGGAGAGCATGTTTTGTGTTTACTTTCTTCTGTCTAAAGGCAGACAGGACTGTGGGTCTCTGTGGAGCAAGAAGTGTTTGCCTCATCCAAATCAGAAAGGGGATCTGGAGACAGACAGGGCTTTGCTTCTCCTTCACAGGTGCTTCCAAGTATTTCCTGCCTGCCGGAATCCCCAGAGGGCTTTTTCTTCTCCTCTGCCCTGTCCTCTAGCTTTCTGAAGGTGCCAGCTATAAGTGAGCGGCTGAAAGCATGAAGTCTTTTGTATTTGGGGACTGTGTTCAGGATTGTGCTAGGATACATGTTTAGGATTGGAATCTGACATGTTTATTTACAATCTGTCAGCCCCAGTAAATTGTGGTTGTTTTTTTCCCCCTACCTACTTTCCCACATTCTTCTACTGCTCTCTGTCAATGATGAAACTGCCTATGTTTCTCATTTCTCTTTGGACTGAATTTACACTTTGGGGAATTTAATTCTACTGGTTGCTTAGCTACCTCAGCTCTCTATTAGCCTCCAAAATGTTACTTCTTAGAGTATTTAGTTTTCCTCATTGTTTGAGTAGGAGAAACACTTCATAGCCCTCCCTAGCCCTAATCAGACACTTATTATCTTTTGTGTCTATAGACTACAGTGAAACCCCACTTCTTGTCCTCTTGACAGGGCATTTTAGAAATTTATCAATCTTATTATTGTCTTCAGAAAAAAGTAATTTTGCCTTCATTCATTTCTTCTAAGGCATAGTTTATAGTCCACTGATATTTGTGTCTCTGTACATTTCCCTTCCATTCTTTTGTACTGAAGTGTCACTTCTTTTTTAAGATTTTAGAGTTGCAAACAATGTTGACTTCAATTTCTCCTCCTTTTTTCATAAAGTTGATAGGAGTTAAGAGCAAGGGAAACCCATAGTGGGCTGGCAGGATTGCAGGTCCAGGGAAAACCAATTGTCTATCTGTCTAAATGGGACTATAAGTCAGTTGTAAGAATACTGAGGCTTTTCAAAACCTCAATCCAATCCGTGAGCTCAGAATCTGAAGCCCACAATTGTGGTTCACCAAAATCTCAGCTAACAGCCAGTCCTACTTTTTATTTTCTACCCCCCCACTTGGACTTTGAGTGTGTGTGTGTGGGGGGGCTGCATCTTTCAGCATGACACCACCAGTGAGTGGGCTTTCTTGAGCCTTCACACTTTCACCAACCCATAGAACAATTGGAATTCCCCGTATATTCAAATTAACCACTAGACACAGTCCAACTTGATTCTCGGTTTACTTGCAGGAGAGATGGTATTGGCCCTTTCCCAGAGTATAGAAAGCACTGCTCTTAAACTTACTTGGCAACTCATTTTGAGATCCTTCCTTCTATAAGGAAGCTACTACTCTGTTCTCAATAAAACTTTGCTTGCTTGCCTTTCTTCTAGGGTCCTTGTTCATCGCTCTTAGCTCTGAAGCCACTGTCTCAGCTAAATGCTCTAGACACTAAGAGAGATTCCTTTGCACTCAACCTACAACAAAACACTGAAATCTAGAAATTTCTGGAAAAACAAGTTCTTGCTACATGACACAAATTATGTTTTAATAGCATTGAATTTGAAAACACTGTGAGATATTTTTCATGTAGATTTGTTTTTAAATACGTTTTTAGTTTTTAAGAAAAAAGTAAAAATTGCTTCTTATTAGATTTATATTGGTTCATAATTACATGTGGTGGTCTAAGAACATATGGCTTCATTGCCACTGAGGTAATTCTTCAGGATGCAGTCTGTTAGTAAACAGTCCAGGGACAATGTTATAAACAACAAATCTGTACATGAGTTCTCCTTAGAATCTAAAAAAATGTATGTATAGAGCTGATTGTCATGCTAATGAAACTAAAATACAGACTGCAACTATACCCAACAGTAATAAGATGTTGTTACAATGCATGATAACAATACTTCATATCTCTGTTGTTTCTCCTTACACACTGTTCTAAACACTCTATTAAGTTTTCATTCACAAAATACTTCACAAGAGTCACCTTTATTCACAAGAGTCAAATTTATTCTAATTTCTCAGTGACCCTGGCACACATCCTAAACACTATAGTATGAGAAAGTTATCAACATAGTCAGTATTTTGTGCTGGACCCTGTTGCCAGGACTGTTTCTCACGGATGCATCAGGTGTTGATGATGTTTGAGAAAGCTCAGATAAATTGTAGTTGAACACAGGGTCTCGGTGACCTCTAAAGCCAGCAGAGTTAGGATCCAGCTCAGTTCAACACAACTAGACAGGTAATGTTGGTTCAAACTTTGACCCTGAGTGTTTATTTTAGGCATATTTAATCACAGTAAAATTTGGTGAAGACTTTTCTAGTGGTAATTAATTTAACCTTTATGTACAATAAACTGTATAGAAACCTTGCAAAGGAAAGGGAAGTGTTTTGTTTTTATCTTCACAGGAAAACTCATATCCAGAAAGCAAAAGGACACTGCATAGGTGGATATTTAAAATAGAAAGGAGAGCTATTCAAAAAGAACTATCAAATAAAAGGAATTTGCCATATGGTAAACTCTACAGCTGTATCTAGGTAAAATCTATCTCTCTTTACTTCCTAGTCCCTATTCAATTAAACAAATGCTGGCTTTATAGTTGGATTTGGCTTTCCTCCTCTAAATCCAAGAATGTTGTTAAAATAAAACTCAGAGTTTCTGTACTGTATCAAGAAGCCAATTGATGTAATACAGAATAAGAAAAAAATTGAGGACTATCATTTGTCTATTCTCAGCTCTTTCTCTGAAACTATAAATTCCCTCATAATTATTTATTATTATTATTATTATTTTGGGTTTTCGAGACAGGGTTTCTCTGTGTAGCTTTGGAGCCTATCCTGGCACTAGCTCTGGAGACCAGGCTGGCCTTGAACTCACAGAGATCCACCTGCCTCTGCCTCCCGAGTGCTGGGATTAAAGGCATGTGCCACTAATGCCCGGCTCATAATTATTATTTTCCCTATTGTTGCCCTTCCCAGTATACATACATATAAAAGTTAAAATTTCTCTGCTGACATTAATGTTTAAGTACCCCGCAGCAAGTAAAGAACTTCCTAACAGCAACTTCCTTTCAATTCCCCTGAAAGAAAATGGGGTCCCACCTCATTGAGTCTACTGGATCCAACTAGACGCGTTTGAACTGACAATCTCCACTCTAAACTTGGTTTGGACTACATCACTTTAAACAACTCCAGAACAGCTAGTGGAGATGGTATACATCCTAATTACACTCTGGCCAGAGCTTCAGATAAGAACTTCAATCAACACAAGGACTTCAATCAACCAAGACCTTTAATCAAACATCTCCCGCCAAATACAGACTGGATACATGTGTTGCAGATAATCCACTCAAGACTTTCACTACTCTAACATTTTCTTCCTACAGGACCCCATGAGGCTATCATCATCCCATTTCAGCAGCAGGAAGTAACTTGGAGAATACTATGGTCCCTTTCCCCACTATTGACATTAAGGATAATGTACACCAAGTTAGGGCTAGTTTCCTATTGGTTAGAGTTGGGTTTGGAAGGAAGTGTTCAGGCTTGGACATCTCTTTCAGATGACTTTAGAGTTTAGATGGAATAGATATAGTTAGGATGTGATATAAGTAGATTATTATATCTTCTTGTGATTCACCTTTATGATTGTTAATTATAGATAACTTAACACTGGTTATAGATCCTTGTATGATGTAACCTATATATAATTTGTCACACATTGTCTTACTCTGTAAAGCCTTCTCTCTACTTAGGATGATGTATGCTCTTACATATGTTAAGATGGTTTGTACACAATTTAGTTTTGTTTCAAGTTTAAATCCTCTTTAGACTAAATGGGAAATTGTAGGGAGAAACCCAGATTACAGGTACTGCTGACCATGCCCATTTGGGTGTGGTCACAGGTACGTAGCAGGGTGTATAAGACCTAGAGAGGCCAGCATGCCACCCTCTCTCTAGGCTGAACCACACTGGGAAGCATTTCTGAGTCCATCCTGTGAACCTGGTCACTGGTTCCCTTGTGTGAGTATTCCCCCTAATAAATTACTCATTATTAACCTCTCTTTGACTCTACTTGTATTCCTCAATAATACCCAAATCTTGTTGAGGAACAAAGTAACTAAATAAAGATCAGATATGACTACATCAATTCAAGCCTCTTTGTAAAGTACATATGGCACCTTCCATAAAGATGGTGTCTGGAGCCCTTACCAGGTTTTGACCTGGGAAGAATGATAAACTCAGTGAGTTGGTTTTGAGTATAAAAGTTTTACTTCACACTTATGTCAAAGTAACACACAAGATAAGCAAACAATCCTAAGAATCACAGACAATAGGCCAACAGCAGGGGGTACCTCTCCTGCAGCCTTCAGGTTCAGGCTGGGGACTTCTGTTCTTCTGGATTCAGAAATGAGTCTCCTGAGGGCCTGGTATTGTGGTTGAGAAGGGGCGGGCAGCACTCAGCTTGATGGACTGGTTGTTTCAGGTTAGCTAAGGAGAGCTCCAGGACATAGAGTCATGGTACCCTCTAAAAATTCCAGTTCTGAGCTAAATAGTTTGCTAAATTTTGCTAATCACACTTTGCCACCCTCTACACATTCTCACTCTTATCTACAATGGCCAAGTAGTGGGCCTATGCTTCCTCTCTTATAATCTTTCTTCAGCCAGGCCTTTGCCTGCCAGGTTGTAACCTTTGTCTTAATCTTCCTCCAGCCAGGCCTTTTGCTTGCCTGGTTACAAGGCTCCTTACAGTTGGGTTCTACAGATTGACTACATATAATACCTTCCATAAAGACAGGTTATATGGATTGACAGAGAAAAGCAAGTTTCTGATATGGATCTGCATCAGTGTCTGGCATGGCTTCCAGCCACACAGATAGTGCAATGGTCACCAGGCTAGAATGCACTTCTGCTCCCAGACTTCCGGGCAGATAAGAGGTATTGTACACCTTCTCTTGAAAGAGCAATCCTGGATACTAACATTCCAGGTTCCCCTAGTACTTATCTGTGAGCACAAGAATCTTTGTACCTACTACATTTGACCAGTTTACCATTAAAACCTGCTCTTGCCTTGGGTTCAAGATTCTGCCTATTGTACACCTATCTACAACGTGCTTCTCTCAGTACTACTCAGGATTTCGGGTTTTTTGGGAAAAAAAAAAAACGAACAACCTTTCAAGCATATCTACTATGGTCCATTTTCTTATGCAGCTTGTTTGTTTTGTTTTGCACATTGCTTCCTTATAAAGTCTACAAAGGAGGAGAATAAGGTCTTCAAAGCTGTTGAGATACCTGACTCTACTCACAGGCGGTGATCTTGTTCTCAAGATCCCTTCTTTGATTATTTGTATGCTTTTCCAAGTCTACGTTATTCCCTGAGAAGACTAAAACAGGTGCCTGGTAGTACAAATGGCTGCCTATGGTGAAATACAAAAGAGATGGCTGCCTGGATGCCAGAAGACATGAAGCCTCCTGAGCCCTGGCTTTGGAAACCACTCTGCTGAGATAGACTTGAGTGGTAGCGTCTCTCCAGCATGCCTGTACAGTTTTAGAAGATTAATTTGTTCTGAACAAAGAACACCAAGAGTTTGTATTATAATAACATGATCCCTTCCTTTGATTTCACACTCTATGAAATCCTAGGCATTTGATTTGACAAAAAGGCATGGTAGGCATATCATTCAAATTTTATTGCTTGGATTAAGAAAACCCAAGGTGTATAAATTTTGAATCATGTAAAACTGTAGTTTAAAAAATAAAAACATAATTCTTTTTATAACTTCTTTTACTTTGAACTCAATACCCCAACTCTTTATTATTAAATAAATGTATAATAACATCATGAGATTTAGAAGGACCCCCTAGTGTTATTTGCAATGGAAAAAAAGTAATGTCCAAGACATGAAACACCTGTCAGAGACATTGGTCTAGAGCATGGACCAGCCAGTCTCTTGCTAATTTTCTAAATGAAGTTTGATGGGAACACAAGCCTATGTGTAGCTTGTGACTAGTTTTGTGTTATGAAGACCATGTGTTACAGACATTATAGAGTTTAGATAAACTCCAAAACTTTGCTTCATCTTAGTCTGTTACCCAGAATATGTGCTAACTTCCAACTACTATTTTGAAAAGGAAATGAAATGGAAACATATTAGCTTTTAAGAAAATAAAAACAGATTGTTATAAATGCAAAAGAAAATTAAAGCATAAATGGTAAAATAAATGTTGGTGTAATTCTGGTATAAAAACGGCTTCTTTGTAGGTAAAGAGTTAAATATTTTCATCCTGGCATTTGACTGGGTTGGGCAGCAGGTGACAATCTCTATGCTGCTTCCTAAAATCAGGAACTAAATCCTATGCATGAAAAGTGGCTCTCTGTACTAGGAGAAAAGGTAGTGTCCTCATCTTCAGAACCACACTGGGAACAAGAGTCTATTGAGCAAACCTCCTTAGGGTTTCACCTTTCAGGTCTCTTTTTCCGTTTGCTGTTTTTGTCCAGTTTGGCATCTATAAAATGTCTCTTTGACTGGCTCCTCAGGTCTTTGCTTCCTTAGGAGTGTCCATGTGCCACTCCAAGCTTGATTTGTACTGTGCTCCTCTTAATCTATGCGATATCAATTTAATTCTCAGTCCTAGCTACATCCTAGGGTAGGAGAGACAGGGCTTCTTTCTCCTTTGTGGCATTTAAGGAGGAGATAAGGTAAAAGTAATGTCATGACATTAAGTCTTGTCACTCACTGTCCTTTGTTTTCCAACTTTCACATCTCTCTTTGCTTCGCATATCTTACTACTTATAGCCCCATGATGCATAGCTTCACATGTGAAATGCCATGATACAGTTTCTATGCTCATGGCACACTTCTTTCTGTATCTGTTTATGTGCAAATCCTTCAGCAGGGCTGTTCTGACTGGGACGTTGTCTCTGGCAGGTGATTCCAATTCTTTTAGTCAATTTTCTGCAAGAGCTCCAAATTACTAATGAGTCATTCTGGGACAGGAAGGAATGGTACTCAGCAATCAGGCCTCTGGGACTTTGCTCCAGGCAGAAGAGTGCTTTGTTCTAGAACACATTCCTGCTATACACAGAGGGACTGACTTAACAATGAATTGTTTTCCATAGACAAAGGCATGGAATACTCATGTGAACCTTTCTGAGGCAAAGGTTGAGCCTGTACCTGGATTTCAACTGCAAACACAAGAATGGATCTTTATGGTTTTCACATTTTCATTATAAGCACCTTACATTTTGCCAACAATGTGAATTGGTCTACTAAATTTTTGAAGCCATGCTTGTCAGTTAAACTCTCATAAATAATAAAGCAATGCTTTCTATTTCAAGTTTTCATGCCAATCATCCCCGCCAAAATTATACCTGAACTGTAGTTATCAAAGGATATCACAATATAACTTCAAAGCATAATTTATCTAGGGGGATTCTGGAAATAAAACATTTATTTCAATTCACATTTGCATACACATAGCAAACAAATGAAGACCTATAAGTACATTTATAACATGGTAGACATATCAATAAGGACATAGTTATTTCATATAAAATTAATATAATTATTATCTATGTATTTTTATTTTATGTGTATGGGTGTTTGGCTTGCATGTTTGTGTACCATATGAACAGAATGCCTGAGGAGCAGAGGAGGACATCAGATTCCCTGGCGCTGGAATTATGTAGTTGTCAGCTGTTACATAGGTGCTTAGAATTGAACCTGGCTCCTCTAGAAGAGCAGCCAGTACTCTTAACTGCTGAGTCATCTTTTCAGCATCAACCACTGTTCTCCTTTAGCCCTTCTGAGAGTACTTGGACCAGTTTTTAAAGAGCTTTCCCTGCTTCTGCCTCAATTTCCTGCTTTTTCCTCCATTACTCCTCTCTTCCCAGCTTATAAAGAGATCTTCATTTCCCTCTCTGCCTTCTAAAGAAACCATCTCATGGTAAGACATATTGTTGCTAGTAGACTATTTAGAAATGTGCTGGCTACAATAGATATGGAAATGTCTTTTGTTATAAATACTCAATTCAAGTTCTTTCCAATTGGAGTGGAGGCAAACATCCAGACATGACTTTCAGTTCTTTGTTATACATTATTTATTTCAAGCAAAGCTGAGCAGAATTCTCATTGGTCAGTGAGCTGTAAGGATAGCAGGTAAAGAGTAACAGGGATTTTCTTTTTTGTATCACAGAAAATTTAAATGATTTTTCTTCTGATTAGTAATAATAGTATTTATTAATTCTTTGGAAAACTTCTAGGTATATTTTTCATAAGGAAAGTTATCAAGGAAAGAAGTAGAACATATGAAGATACATGAATTATCCCTATTCTAATGGGCCATACATGTTCATTTAATGAGTGTGGTGTGATCTTGTTAAAAATCTTGTGTTACATAAAGTCACGCTCTCCTCTTATAAGTTCACAACGTCTCAGCATCACCACACTGGGGCCCACACACCCAGGACATAAACTATAAGGGGACAAATCACATCCAATTCCTAACATTTTCTTCCCATTCTGCAAGATTTATGTTGCAGTCACAGATGTTATATCCAGTCATCTCTTTCCATCACCAATAAATTACAGCACTGCTCAAAGGTTCAAATCCAAATTCTCAATACAGACTCAACACAAAGTTAGATATAATGGTGTCACTGCTGTGGAGAAAGAAGCAGGGAAAAAGAACTAATACTCCTAATTTATAGAAGATGCAGCAGGGCAAATGTGAATTCATAAAGCTGCAAATGCAGTGGAAGTAGAAGCAGACACCCACAACTAATCACCAAACTGAACTGGAATCCAGATGCAGAGGACGAGTGAAGAGCACAGGGGTCCAGACCAGGCTGGTGAAACCCACAGAAACAGCTGATCTGAACATCGGGGAACTCTTGCTCCCCAGACTGATAGCTGGGATACCAGCATGGGACTGAACCAGACCCCAGGAACATGGGTTTCAGTGAGGAAACCTCGGAAGTCTATGGGGCCTCCTGTAGTAGTTCAGTACTTATCCCTAGGATAGGTGTGGACTTTGGGAGTCCATTCCACATAGAGGAATACTCCCTGAGCCAAGACACATGGGGGTGGGCCTAGGCCCTATCCCAAAGGATACAATAGACTCTGATGACACCCTATGGAAGGCCTCACCATCCAGGGGGAGCAGAAAGGATATGTGATAGGTAGGGTTTTAGTTGGGAGGGGCTGGTAGGGGAAGAAAGGTGGGAGAAGGGAACTGGGACTATCATGTAAATCAATCCTGTTTCTAATTCAAATTAAAAAAAAAGTTGAAAAAAAACTGCAAATGCAGCATCCTGCTCCTGCTGCAATAGGAGATTCATGCAAGAAGTGCAACATCCTGCTTACACTGCTAGAGTAGAGTTCTGTCAGACAGACAGATCCACCCTCAGAGCTGTGATGACTGCTGCCAGCATGGCTGATTTCCTGGGCTGACTTTGCATACTACCCATGCTTCCCTAGGTGAGTGCCGCTTTCCGTTAGTGACTCTACCTTGCTGGAGCTCTGGAAGCGGAGGTCTTCCTCTCGTGATTTCAGTGGACATTCTGGGAGAATCTGCAAGAGCTCCACCTCTCCACCAGTCAACCCCCTGACCTCCAAGGTTTTTCTAGACATTTTCAGTTCAGGTTGCATGCCACCATAACATTGAGATTCTACATGCCTGTTGAATCAACACTATGTGGATGGCACCAAGGAGCTGTGTGAGTGAGGAACCCAGGAAACAATGGTGTCTGTTAAAACAACTTCTGCCCTCTTATAAGAATTCACTAGAATACTATAATGGCTGTATTGATTCATTCCGGGGTGGTGACAAAAATGACTTCATTATTTTCTACTGGGCTCCACTTCTTTTTTTTTTTTTTTCTTCAAGACAGGGTTTCTCTGTGGGTTTGGAGGCTGTCCTGGAACTAGCTCTTGTAGACCAGGCTAGGCTTGAACTCACAGAGATCTGCCTGCCTCTGCCTCTGCCTCCCGAGTGCTGGGATTAAAGGTGTGCCCCACCAACACCCTACCTGGGCTGCACTTCTTAAAATGTTATCAATGTTTAGCATCTCCCACACTGAGGATCAAGCTTGTAGCATATGAACCTCTAAATGAAAAGCAATGCAACTTACAGCAGACATAAGGCAATTAGCGTGCTACATAGCTCACAGGAACATCCTTCTGATAGTACAGAAGAAAAATTATTGCAGTCATTTCTAAAATTATTTATGATGCCATTTGACTCAGTGAGTCTCAAAGTTGAAATTAAAACAAATTAATGAATGAGAAGTAAACACAGTAAAATGTTAGAAGTGTCCATAAGTGAGAAAATATTTTAGATGTTAATTTAAGTGTATAGACACTGCAGTGATGTCTAGACAAACTTCTGCTTAATAATATGGGAGGAAAGTAGGAAATAGTTTTGAAATTGTTGCTGTGTGTGTGTATACAAATAATTGAGGAAAGGCATTAAAAAATAACAGAATATGAAGTTATGACTTTATAGCAGTTTTGAAATATTCCTTTCTATTATTTTGCTATATTAGGTTTGTACTCATTTCTTGTTTTAAAAACATAATTCATCGACTATGAAGTAATGAAAACCATTTCCCTGATGTGGTCTCAATCACATGAATGCATGGTTTAGAACAAAACCCATGAAAGAAAGTAAATACACTTCATGGGATAATGTATGTAAGTCTTCGGCAGCATGTCTTTCTAAAAACATGTGAAGCTATTATAAGAAACTTCATCATATTGTATGACATTCCACAAAGTTTTAAAAGGCTGCCTATACCTCTTGAGAAAGACCATTTTATTATTATAGTAGCTCCCAATACCAATAATACACTTGAGAGTTATGTCTTGTATTGTTGAAAATCCAGTAACACATCAGGTCAGTAACAAAAGCTTGAATCTTTGGTAAAGACTGATATGAAATTGAAAATTTCCAAAGTTTACAAAAACAGCTGTTGTCCAGTTCCATCTGTGGTGGAAAATATATTTTAAGTTGTCACATATATTTTTACATTAAATAAAGTCTGAAAATCAATTATTTGTATTGATACTTCAAGAAGAGTAAGGTCAAAGGAGACTTTATTTATGTGACAACTTAAAATGTATTTTTCTACACAGATAAGTTGTGCCTCCTGGCACCTAGAGCTATAGCAATCAGTGACATCAGGTCAACTCCTGACATAACTCTTCACACCAAAGGACCACTGTCTCACCTGCCTCCTTAGAGTAGTAGACAGTATGTGAGTCTCATGAGGGCTGTTCATCTCAACTTCATTTATTTAATAAGCATTCCTTCCTTCCAACTAAAACTAGAAAGGAAAGAAGAACTATCAAAGTCATAGACATAGGAATCACCAATGTGGAAATTATTAGGTAGACAATTTGAAAACAGACACCATTAATATGGTAAGATAATTGATGGAAAAATCTATAGGACTAGATATGAAACAGCACATGGCTGGAGTGAGCAGAGACAGAGATTCTGGCAAACCAACAGATATTGGAAATAAACAGGTACTGAAATGATTAATTCTCTCAAAGAGCCAGTCAACCTGTTGACTTTACATTGAATAGAAGAGACACAGTAAGAACTAGGGAAACATGAGTTAAAGCAATGATGGACTATCTTCTTATCACAGTATGGCTGGGAATTAAAACGATAGACATTTATGGCAACAAATGATGAAGAGAATGTGAAGGAATATAGACACTGTTGATAGCATGAATTAGAAGCCATTATGGAGAATAATACGGAGCTCCCCCCCCCCCCCCAAAAAGTATAGGAAATGTATATATACACAAATAAAATGAAATCAGAATATCAAAGAGATACTTGTACTAGTCTATATTATATCACTATGCCCAAGGGTAAAGACATGGAATTAGCCATCAGTGGATGAATAAAGAAAACAATATATTCACAGTGTTGTGCTGTGGTACTGATGTTCTGAACACTAAAAGTAAACTAGGGAATACTCTGAACAGTGTATTGATGATGAACTAGATAATTTCAGTGACAGGAACAAATTCCTAGAAAGAAAACAACCTAACAGGCTAAACTGAAGAGAAATAGATACACAACCAGACACATGACTCCTAGAGGAATTGAATCTATTGCGATGAGCAGCCTAGATGCCATTCCATTTCAAATCTTGGGAACTCTGAAACCAGAAGCAACCTCATTTGAAAGGCACAGATGTGTTCCACATCTGAATACACTCAGCCTAAGAAGATATAAGTCCATTTATAATGGCAAAACACAATATTCTTAACATTCATAGCATTGGACAGTTGGTAGCTGCCCTCAGGTGGCTCCTGGCAGGGAAGTTATATGCAAATGCCTTCATCCTGCACTTTTAGCACACTCCGTGGAATCCATGCATTCCTTCTCTGATGAAATACTTTTTTAGAATATCTCAGTCTTTTTCCAGTTTTCAAAGGGTCTGAGAATGTATCCCAAAAGCCTATTCAACAGTTTCCCATTTTAATTACACTTCTAACCCATTATACTTTCAAAAGAAGGGAGAAAAGCTTTCTGTATTCTTAAAATACATTTATTCAAATAACAACATTTTACATAAAAATTTCAGTAATACAATTATGTCACAACAATGAGAGTTGCCCTTGACCTTCACAGCTTTGCCACTTTCTGGTTGAAGATTCTAATGAAACTTACAGCTTTGCTGTAAATGTTAACAAGCCCACTTATGCAAAGCTCCTTGGTCAGAGGTCTAGGTGTGATAGACACAGTGATAGCCCGATTCCACTGCGTGTCCTCAAAAGTTCATATGTTGACATTCTACTACATTCTGAATTCTAAGAGATTCAGAAAGCAACTATATTTGAAGATATTTTAAAAGGGGTTGAATGGAGTCATAGGAGTAGATCTTAATCTAATATGTTTAATGTCCTTAAAAGTTTGTATGCAAACATGTACAGAAAGAAAACACTGTGAAGATATGCCAAGAACTGCACAGACCTGATTCTTACAACCCTTGGAAGGAGTCGACCCTGTGACTCTTTGGTTTCTGATGTCTACCTTCCAAAACTCTAAGAAAATAAATTTCTGTAGTTTAAACCACTTAGTCTGTGGTACCTTGCAAAATAGCTACAGAAACACAATAAAGATAGCGTTGTATACTAGCAGCTATGATTACCAATTTCTTCATAAAAATAGTCCATATGGTCTTGCTGTGTATATTTAATTTTTACATATGAGGTAATTAGTATATGCTACTCTTCTTTAGAATAAATTTTAGTTTGCACCTTCAATAGACAAAAGACTTTCCATGAAATATGAGGTATCTAAAGCCCATGATGGATATAATAATTTCATTTCAGGTTGGTCAATAATCCTCTTCCCCTGACTTCTGTGGTTACTTCAAAACCTGAGTGTTAGTCCCATGTCTCCCATTTATACTATGGGCTCTCCTTGAAATCAATCCATTTGTTGGAAGCTATAAAATACCTAAATGCCAAGCTTAAGACCCCAAGAGTCAGTCTGTAACTTTAGCAGAGGCTGATTCCAGATCAGAAATCATGTTACAATTCCCCCAAGCATGTCCAAAGAGTCACATTATGTCACAGTATTTGAAGTTGCATGAACTCCAATTGTCTTGATTTCTGAAATGCGCAATGTAGGTTCAACGCTTTTAAACAACAACAGGTGAGGTATTAATAATCATAGCAGCATAGACTTAGAATTTAAAACCATCTTAATAATCACATGATTTTGTACATCTGACTGATCTCACAGACAGGCTACAGAAAAGGGGAACAACCACCTTTACCAGTTACCCAGTTTGCATAGAACAGCCAAGGAGTGAGCTCAGCAACCCTGATTGACACCTGGTCCTTGTACTCAGGAAACATCAATAATGAAAATAAAATGTGCTTTAGGACAGGAGGGAATGGAGGGATGTGAACACTTAAAGTATTTTTTCCAGATCAAAAGAAATTCGACCCAGTGTTATTTCATCTTGTGTATTGTCTGAAAGGACCTCATCCATGGCTGTAGTCAGTCTCGAAACTCCCAGGGCCTGAGCCAGCAGAGAAGGAAACCATGGATGCTGGTGATGTTTACGGAACCTGTGCAGTGGCAAAACAGCTATCAGCACCAAAGGTAGAGCAAGATATATGGTCCTGGAAAAGAGCAGTCTTTGATAATTTACATTGTAAAAATGATTTTAAACACCCTTCCCCTTAAGTTGTTTTCTTCACCGTGAACTGCCCGCCACTCACTGAAGCAGCCGTCATCACTGATCGTGTCAAAGGAGTAACAAGATGGAGACTGGCCATCTTCAGGTCTTCAGGAGGAAGACAAATTTATGTTCCTGCAGGGTCACGCATCATAATTATGCTGCATTATGTTTTCTTTGGCAACAGATCGGCTGAAACTTAAAAAGAACTATTGAAAATATTCTGCTGCTTTCAGCGTTTTTAAATGTTTATACATGTGTAAAACACACATATGTCTTGAATTTTTAAAAAATCCATATTGTATTGATCTCCATCCTGGAAGCTGCTCTGCTGACAATATTCTGTGAGAAAAGTGACTCTCAAAGGAAAATGGTGTGTTCTCCTTAAAGAGCCTCTTACAGGGAAGAGCTCTTCTCTGGTGTTCCTTTAAAGACAACAAATAAACAATCCACTAACCACAACAAAATACCCACACTTCTCTCATATTAAGTCCAGAATTTTGAATATGCTGACTCGTCTAGTATTTCAGGATACCATTGATAGCATCTCCATGAATGAAGCCATTTCAAATGTGTTTAAGTCCCTTCCCTGATACACTAACTGCCTACGGAACCACCCAGTTGTGAGGAATAGGAAAATAAGTGTGACTTTAAGCCCAGTTTTCTTTTGTGGTTCATTAAATAAACAAACAAGAACATAACACTCCTCTTCTAGGCCCCCCTACACACTTGGAAAAGTGAAGGCAGACAAATCTAAGAAATCTTTCATGAAATAATAGTTTGACAAAATTCTATAACTTGATGTGTGTTCCATTGTAGTGAATGGACGGAGATATTTCCCAAATGGTGAGGACGTGGTTATGGCCCTTATTTATTTGAAGTTTTCTGGCAGCACGAGAACATCTTTCTTGCCCAGCAGTCGTTTGCTCTGTGTGACAGGAGAGATAATCACATCGACTGAGCTGAGCGGCAAGCTTAGAAAAATCGATCTCCAGAGAGAAACAGCAGCTCTGCCTTCATGCCTGTCTCACATCTAGAAAGAAATAAAGTGAACCAGTTATCGAGATGGATTCTCAGATTCAGTGCATTTGAAACGGCTCCATTTGATCGTACTCTTCTGTATATGAGTGACGTGCCATTAATGCCAGCAGCATTAAATGTGCGTGGGCGATCGGCAAAGCTATCATAGAGACACTGAAGACAACTGGCGATCGCTAACCATTTTGGAGACTAAAGACAGACCCAGTGAGCCGTGATGGGCAAGTCCTTGGAGTGTTTGTGGTTATTTGCAAGATGACTTTTTACCCATCCTTCTCTTTGAAGAGGGAGAATTCAAACTGTGAAAAGCTTTTTAATTATTTAAGACGGGGAAGTAGATTAGGTAGTTATGGATGGTGGAGAGGGTTCTAGAATGGGGGAATAAAACAGGGAGAGGGAGGAAAGGGAAGAGGGGGTTGGTTGAGGGAGGGAACAGCAAGAAGGGATAGCTAAAACTAAGGCCTATTTGAAGGATCCTATGGAAACCTAATCGAGTAGAAGTTTTCTATAATAGACATATATAAAGGCGGTCTAAAATGAAATCACCAAATAATGGTGGAGGTAGATCAGTCCTACCTGGACATTTCTCATCACCAAATGAAGCTTCTAGTATTGGGAGTGGAATTTTTTTATTTAAGTTTGAAAACATGCTGCCACTACTCTGTGGGATTTTATATATTTATTATTCATTTATTATGATCATTGTTGCATTCCTCCAATTTTATAATTTGAGAAACAGTCCCTTTAACTAAGTATCAAATTATTAATGAAAAAATGTTGAAAGAAGGATGCGTTCTACAGAGTTGCGCAGCTCTCATTGGTACAAGAGTATCTTGTGTGGTGATGAGACATAAGCTGTCAAACAAATCAGTGCTGTTGAATATGGTATAACAATATCTGGGACAGACAAAATGTCCTGCCAATGTGATTCCAAAATGAAGCATCGTGCTATCCCAGCCACTAAAGAATGGGGCCTCCCTCAGTCTTTAAGTGTCTAACCTCAGTCATAGTTGAGCTTTCACCTACCAGGCCACATAAGAAGCACTGTACAAGTCACGCTATGCACCCTGGGTCTATATTGATCAGTGGTCACTGGAGCTTCATGTTCTTTCTTAGATGTTCAAGGGGGCATTGAATTCAAGTATATCCATTGGTCCAAAGAGCAGCATAGGTAGTACATGCAGAAATTTTACAACCCTAAGAAAGAGAGAAAGAGGTCCTGGAAGATATTTCATATTTGACATTTCTGGATAAAAAGTTTAGGTGGATTTTTAAACAAGAAAGCTTATTCATCTATTAAGAAAGCCTTCATTTTACTAATTTATAAAAATGATTGATCATATCTTTGCAATGTCTGACTATTAAGAAATGTTCTACTTTATTATTAACTCAAATTTTATAATAAAAGCAATTACAGAGCATGAGAAAAATTGATCTCTTGGCTTCGTGTATATAAATAGATTTTTAAAACCTTGATTATACCCTTTCTACTCCTTTCTTAAAACTGCACTCATGACTTCTGGGACTTTCCTTATTATAATTATAATGTCAAAGGTTTTCAAATTATATTTAATAGTTCCTATATTCATAGCAATTAAAATATTTTTATTCTTTTGTGTCCTGAGATATATATTATTATCCATCTTACAGAGTATCATAAAGAAAACATAAGGAGATTATCTTAAAATCTTAGCAAGAGTCAGCAATCCCCTCCCACATGGTTCCTAAAATGCTTCTTAATCTTTTGGATTGTGCTTAAATTATTAGCAAGCAATAAACACTGGGTGCATTCCCACAAATGGCCCCATTACATGAAATACAAATCTTTCTAATAGATTTGCACTCCTATAAAGATAACTTGACAACTTTTATATAAGAATTAAATGAAATTGAAACATGCTTGGAAAAGAAATTGTGGTTTTTAACAAAGTATTAGCTGGTTAAATGTTTAAACCTAAAATAGGTTAGAGAAACGAGGAAAATCCCTGAAGTTTAGACAGCATGAGGAACTGGGGGAAGAAGAAGGAGGAGGAGGAGGAGGGGGGGAAGAAGAGAAAGAGGAGGAGGAGAAAGAGAAGAAGGAAAAGAAGGAGGAGGGGTAGGAGGAGGTGCTAACCTACTTGAGCTAAGAGTACAACTACTTTAATTATTCTATAATATCTATTCCTAGGTCCCTGGAAATCTTATTCTAGAACCCACTTTGTTTGTAAGGAAGATATGCCACATTCTTTCCTAAATACTAAAATAATACATGCTAGTAAATCCTAGACTCTGTTTTCTCTTTTTATATTTTTTATTTTAAGATTTCTGAGACAGAATCTTATGTAGCTCAGGTTGGCCTACAGTGTACTACATAGCAGAGGATGACCTTGAACTTCTGATGTTCCTGTGTCCACTTCTCAAATGCTGGGATTACAGACAGGTGCTATCACGACAGGCAGAACTCTAATTCTGAAATTTTAAAAGACACCCCAGAAAACTTCCAAGTTTCCCAGGCAGCTTTTAAGTATGACTTTCCTTTTACATAAAATTATATTTTTCATATTTGGAAATAAGAAGAACGTATACCATCATTTTCCTCATTTTTAAAACCAATCAAACAGATTAGTGGTCTACTGGGGTTATTGTGAAAGTGGTATTAGATAAATTATCCAACCAGCTTCTATCATCTGTTTATAACATGACCCTAAAAGCAGAAAAACTCAAATTGTTTGCTTGTGTGTGTCACACACACACACACACACACACACACACACACACACACACACAGAGAGAGAGAGAGAGAGAGAGAGAGAGAGAGAGAACTTGTTCACCTATGTGCTATAAAATATTTAAATACATTATGATAATTTGACCACTGATCACTTTTTGACATAATGCCCAAATCAGGTCAACTATGATTCTATCTAGAATACTTTTTAAATAGAATAAAATAGTTTGGTCCAAAAGTATGGCTAGACTATCCTTAGTAAGATTCAGTCTTTCACCTATTGGCAAGCTTAGTCAAGGACCTACATTGGTACTGTGATCTAAAAAGCAGGTTCTCACAACTCATTTGTATATGTTTACCATTGTAAGACAATGAGAGACTCATAGTCCAAACCTTGTATCTCAGACATTAGCGTGACAGCATTGTGGATTCCTCTCTACTGTGCTAGGTATAGAAGATGAGGTTAAAGAGTTCCGGGGAATCAGAACCAAGTTGAAACCTACGGCTGTCTCTTCAGAGTTCCTATATTGAGCAAGGGCACTTAATAAAGCCATGCAACATTTCTGACTAAAATGTTTTAAATAACGATCGCTCATAGAAACACATAAAGTGCAATAAAAATTTATAACCTATGCCAACAAAACACATCCAAAGACAAATGACATACTCTAGACATTTCTCTGAAGTACTACAAATTTGGCCCATTTCAAACCCTGTCTCAACATCAATCAAAGGAATTCTGTGTAATGCATATGAGCTCGAGACAGAAGACCATTATCAGAAAATATTTAAAACCGAAAGAAATTATTACAGTTCACATTTGAAAGGTGAGGAAGATCATTAATTTTAATAAAACCCACTTTTCATCTCACTCACTTAAAGAGAGTGATTTAATTTGAAAAGATCAAATGAGTTGATGGAAATAAAAGTTTGCAAATACTCTACGGGAGGTTACTGGTAATGAAAAGAGAAGTGGCTTTCTTCTTTATGATGCGTCAGGCTTCACTGACTTGATGAATAGGACAATATATATGGAGTCAGATGTCTGCCATTTGATATGAAAGGTCACTCTTTCCAAAAGGACCATGTGTTCTCAAATTATCTCTAACTTTGAAGAGTCATGGTTGTTTGTCTTTAGAAATTCTAATTCAGTGTCAAATTCATAATAGCATTTTCCATACTAAATAAGGGGCAAAACTGCCACATAAAAGTCATACTTTCGCTCCACAATATTTTAGTAGCTAGAAGTGTCTCTTTGTGGGTAGTAAAACTAGAGGCCTTTAACAAAACCATTGTTCATCTTTTCTTTCCTCAACCAATTCAAAGTAAACTTGATTTTATGGGAAGGCGTGGTTTCAAAATTGGTTGACCCGGCCCACCAAGGTGTTAGCTTAGTCTAAGTGCAGTCTCCAAGATGGTTAAGGCTGTAAGCTTCTCTTAGATCCACAGCTTTTCCTTGGATGGCAGTACAGATGTCTGTGGAAAGACATGGGGCCTGCCCCTCTGAACTGAGTAATCTGAAGATCTCATTTTACAAGTCTGCTTTCGTTACTTTTTAACTATCTAACAAAGTACCTAACAAAAGCAATTTAGGGAAGGAGTCGCTTATTTCTGACCGAGCTCAAGGCTTCCTTCAGTCCTGGCACCAGGAGCTTGAGGCATCTGGTTATACTGTATAACCAGTCAGGAAACAGAGTGATGAATTTCGCTCTCAGCCTTTCTTCTTAATTTTATTCTGCACAGAATCCCAGCCCAGAGAATTTCAGGATGAGATTTAGCACCTCAATTAACCTGATCTAAGAAAGCCTTCACAGAGATTTCTCCCTTAGGTGATACTAGGTTCTGTCTACTGGATACTCACTATCAGCCACCATAAAATTGATATATTGAGTTTATTGAAATTGAATAGTAGAAAAACAATAGAACTATCCATCTGGATGACTCCTAAGATATGCTGTTTATTATAGTAATTAGCTCCAGAGAAATGGGTATTGCATTTTTACTGGAAGACATAGTAACTAGAAAATGAGTCAGATGTTTATAACTCTGCATCTTTTAGTTACAAAATAGGAAGTATTAAAAGGATGACTGATAGAACATCATGCCACTCAGTTTACTATCAAAGAAGAGTATGTCTCATTGGCACATTGAAACTTGTGATCCACTATAAATGTAGATTTTCCTTTTGATCTTAGAAAAATTGTGCTGTGTGACCAATAGCTATGGAAAACATGATGAGATGTCACTTTCAGAAATAGCTTTGTCTTGACAACTTGTTGTATATTTTATTTGAACTATTACTTCTAGAACAGCCAGTGTAGCAGCACCCTATAGGAGAAGACTATGTAGGAAGGTCTAAAAGCTTGATTCCAAAACTATGTGAGTTCAGTGTTTTTAACTGAAGTCAAGTGCATTCCTGAAAAGTTTCTTGCCATCAATCCCAGGAAAGACCTTCAGCCGCAAGAATTTTTTTATATTTCTCCTTGACCCTTGACCTTCAAAAAAAGCATGAGGTGGTAAAGTTAAGCTCATAATTAGACTGGATTTGATTTATAAAATTCTAATGAGAAATGGGAAAAGAGAGTATGGGGTGAGGGAAGAGTAAATAAAACTCCTTTGGAACTATAGAAAGAGATAGAAGAAATCTTGGACCAGGAGATTTGAAAAAGGGCTGAAGAGCAATGGTAGGGTGTTTGTAAGTCATAGATGAGCACAGGTACCCATGGTAAGTGGAAATCAGCATGGGTACAGGAGAGTTGAACTACTATGGGACAGACTGGTACATTAAGAAAAAAAAGCAGACAATTGGATAATTAAAAGAAATTGATCTAAATCTCAAGTTCCTCTGAGCTTGTCATAAATACATATTTATTTGCAAGAATCCCCTCATGGGAAGTTGTTGTCTTTGAGGCAGAATGTCTGTGGTAATTTCTCATTATGATGGATTCTGATAATGAGTCTACATTTAGACACAATCTGCAGAGACAATATAGAAAAGGAATAATGACAGTCTTTGATCAGGCTAAAGAAAGACTTCACTGAGAAAATGTTCTGTGAGATATAATCTTAAAACAAAAAAATGGAAGAAGTTTGAGGTGACGACACAATCAAAGACTGAAACCATCTTCAAGCAGACTGAGGAATGGCATCAGAGCATGAGAGAATGAATGCATTTGACGATGTTGAAGCTGCTTTGTTTCATTAGAAAAACATAAGGAACAACTAAGCAGGGGACAGGTGGGCATCAGATTGGAGGACAGCATTGGAGTTTCCCTGAACACACAGATCTGCTTAACATTTTCCCGGAGTGGACTATGAAATAGTGAACTAAGACTGGGGCATTATGACTTGAAGTACTTGAAAGGAATAAACATAAGGGAGCTGAATGCTCCACACCCAAGTGAGAGGAGATGAAGGATGAACTGAGCCTGGGCAAAGAACACAGAAGCATATGAATTATTTAGGGTCAAAAGTAAGATTGAAGTAAATGGATGGAGAGTAATGACCACCTTCCTAATTATTTTTCAGTAAAGGATATAAATGCAGACTTGTGAGCCTCAATGAAAAGGCTTCTGAACTTATGTCTGAAGTCCTAACCTATGTAAATGGGAAATATCCTGGAGGATCTTACATTGTGCTTTTAAAAGCAGGAGAAAAATTTCTCCAGGAGAGATTTTTTATTATTATTATTTTGTTGGAAAGATGGAAAGCTCAGTCAGATTAAATTGGTAGGTTCAGAAGAACAGGGGCAATTAGGAAAATTGAGTACATATTTGTGCTCAAAATTCTGATGCAGGAGAGCTATAGAAAACTATGACTTAATAAGCAGCCATGCGTTATGAAAAATGAGAGCAAAAAAAAAATCAGAACATTGAGTGAGATGAGGAACACCATGAAATGTGGAACAAAATAACAAAATGAAATGTATGTGTGGGATGACTGCAGGCAGGGCAGATCACCCAGTGCAGGGTGGCTCTTGATAACAAGCAAATCTGTTCCATTATCTAATCCAGAAGCAAACGGCATTGAGAAGGACGTGCTTCACTTCTCTATAGAGGTTCAGAATTCCCTCCTGGGCTCATAACACTCTCCTCGGCAGCCTCTTTGTAGATAGTGCAAATCAGATGTTCCTATCTCTCAAGGTGCGCATGTGAGCATCTCTGGCCAGCCATGTCTATTACCCTTAAAACCTTCTCAGAGACACAGGACTAAAGCAAATTTGATTCATTCTTGCCACTTGCAGTACAAGATATTTCTCTCTTATCATTAATGTTTCATTTTGAAATAAGTACAGAAAAATATCTTCTCTTCATCTTTAATTATGGTAAGCATACAGTATACATATACATAGTGTATACATATACATAGTATATACATATGCATACTGTATACATGTAGTAGTGTATACATATACATAATATACCTATATGTAGTATACATATACATAGTGTATGTATAGTAGGCATACAGTCTATGGTGTATTCATTTGCCCCAAGATTCTTGATTGATCTCAGCATACCAGGCATTTTCAGCCTCAAGAAGGATTAAGGGATTAAGTCCATTCTCAAACACACAGCTAATCAAAAGAGAATTTCTCTTTCTTCCATTACATCTTTGTACATTATGGTGCTCCACATTCCATGTTCCCAAAGTCAACTTTATCTAAGGCACAGGAGACCAAAGATTTGGTTTGCTTTGTTAGTCAAGAGCTAGACCATTATTTCTGCCCTTCAATCTATATTATGAGTTGTTTAAAATTAACACCTCAATTTAAGACAGAGAGCCTTTTTGTGTGATAACATCACTTTGGGGCTAGAGATTTTCTCTGTGTTTGTAGCATTGCAGCAATTAGCAAAGCTGCTTTTACCAACACACTTACTGGCAATATTAAATGGGCACAGTGCAGTATCATAACACAAGTTTATGGCACACAGAGATCAGTTCGGAATAACTAGCCACTCCCTGTCCTTACTGTTCTTTATACTTGAAGACTTAGAGCAGATCTCGTGTAGACTTTCATTCATAAAATATGTAATAGGTTGTTGTGATACATTCATCGATTATTTCTTCTCTCACCTCTTTTAATTCCATTTATCTATGTTTTCTCTCTCCAACCTATTAAACTCACTTTTACATCAAAGTTGACATTTTTAATCTTCTATATGAGATAAAATATGCTATTATGCTTGTGTGACTGAGTTACTTTATTTAATATAAAATCTTATTTTTTCCATGCAGTTTGCTGTGAATTTCATTTGGGATTTCATTCTTTTTATTGCTTGAGAATTTAACACACGTATTTAAAGCATTTTGATCAAACGAATCCATATTCCATCCCTTCTATTCTTCCCCATAACCCCACAACTTACTTTCCTCTCCAGGATTTAGGCTCTCTTCCTTCCTCACCCCCCCCCCCGTGTCCTTTCTTTCTAAACCCTCTAAATTACTGCTTGCATGTACATGGCTATAAGGCCATGCACTGGAGCATGGGTAATTCTTCAGGGGCTGCATCCCTGGGGAAATCTTGATTTCCCTTTCCCAGCATCCATCAGTTACCAACAGCACATCAATTGTTGGTTGAACTTCATGAGTCTCTCCTCTGGCTGACTTGATCTCCTGCAGGGATTGTGCACACACTCACAACTGCTGAATCCATTGTAAAACAGCCCTGATGTGTACAACAGATAATGTTTCACTGTAGACATCCACTACTTCTGGTTTTTGCATCATTTTTATGATGATCCCAGAGCTTTAAGGAGAGAACTGTTATATACGTTCCATCTAGAGTTTGTTACTTTCTGTATCTTATTCTCTGCACATTGACTACTTAGTTGTATGTCTCTATATTAATTTCCAACTAATGCAAAAAGAAGCTCCACTGATGAGGGTTAAGAGATGTGTTTATCTATGAGTATAAATTTAGGGGGCAGTTTAAATTATACTCCTTTATTAGAATAATAATAATAATAATCTGCCCTAAAGCTTACCAACGGGTCCTTCTGGTTTCTTTTATTTTGTCAGAATGAAATTTCTTCCTGTTTACCATCTGAAAGCTCCAGAGAAGGAGAACTATAGATGATTGAGTTGATAAAGTAAAGTAGATTCATACAAAAAAATAGTATTCACTGAAGTTCTAAATCAACAGCTTTGCCAGTATTTTCCTACTGGAATTTTGACTCAACTGTGAAATTGAGTTTGAGGAACTTTCACAAAAAAAGTATAAACATTTGACATATGACTAGGTAATCTCACTGGTTTTCAAACAAAGGAAGAAAAACATCAAAATAATTCAACTTCAAGTAAATATTCCATTAGTTTTCGATTTAAAATTTTGTGCATGACACATTTTTATACTCATGAATACTGTATACTGATGTTATTACTTTCATATCAGCCTTGTGTCATCAATCACCTTTCTCTTAGGATTTAGATTAAAGGGGGAGAGATTTGGGTTAAGTCTTTATTCGAGCATACCAAGATATTCTATGTCAAAATAATTTAATGTTCAAAATAAACCAAAATATTAGCCTTACAGTTTTTGAGTAATAACCACGGACATTCTATAATAAATACATCAAAAGTGTGATCTGTATGATGGTAACAGTGATGTCAGATACACAAGGGAGGTTACAGGAAATGGAAGGTATGGTAGTGTTTTAGAGAGACTTATATTTCTTTCTTCCACATATGGAAATACAGTTTCCTTGTCACTTGTTGAAGAGGCGGTCTTCTGATTGTTTATTTAGACAATGAGACGCCTTTGAGAGAAACCAGGTACCAGGCAATTATACTATGGGTTCGTTTCTATTTCTCCATTTTTTTCATCATAGAATACTCCTCCCTTGTTTATTCATAGATATTTTTTAATAGTAGGAAAACTACTGATTTTGTATGCTGATTTTGCCAGTCTGCATATATAAACTGTTAAAGACAAGGAAAATTTGTGATGGTATATTATTTGTGATTTATTAAAGCTTGCCTGAGGGTTCAGAAAGCAAAGCTAGATACAAGCCATAGAGGTCAGGCAATGTTGATACATACCTTTAATCCCAGCAATACTAAGCAAACCATAGAGCCAGGCAGTTTTGGCACATACCTTTAATCCAGGACTCAGGAGATGAGCAGATGAATCTCTCTGAGTTTAAGGCCACCCTGGCCTACACAAGAGTGAAGAGTTACAGAGCTCATGTCTTTGCTCCCATCTGGGTTTCTCACAGAATGGTCTACTTTAATACATAAAAGACTCCCTAGATATGGTTCTGGTCTACAATAGCTCAGCAGTCATTCCACAATTGTCACTAAATAACGGAAGATTTTAGGACATCATGCTTTTAAATAGCATGTCTCCTTTTCAGGTTCACTAATCAAAAAAAAAGTCAAGTTCCAAAGATCCATTACTCACTCCTTGTTCCAGTAAAAGATGCTGGCCTCCCTCACAAGTCTTTATTAGATTATCCAAACAACAGAGGAAGGACCCAGTTCTTTTTTATCTGCCTGTCTCACTAAGAACCAGCATCCTGTAGTGTCCACAGCCCTCTGCTCTCTGCCTCTATGAGTAAAGAACTCAGGTCTGAATCCACTCATCTACTTATTAAATGCTTCAGGAATGACAAGAAGAAGATATATCCATCACTTTAAGATTTACTCCTTAATATGTGTGATTTAACATATTAATTGGTTTAATTTAGCCATGCAATTGTGAACATACTGTATTCTTATCATAACTGTGCATGACTTTATTTATGAGCTAAATAAATGAATGGAAAAAAAAGATTTACCCCTTAATTTATGCCTGCCATTGAGTTTCTTAATATATGGCTTTTATGATGTTTAAGAATATCAGTAAGCCTACCCATGTTTGTAACTATAGAATATAATATATGAAAATTAGAAGATGTAAAATGCACACATTAACAGCTGAATTCAACACCTAAGTATATTAAACTACAGAAAATTGATGGCTACCTTAAAGAACTCTTAGATTTAAATTAATAGTTTTAGAGTCTATCACAACTGAATCCAACTTAATGGTGTTCAAATTCAATAAAACAGTTCCTGTTTGATTGATATTAAAATTACTGAGGATACAATTCATATCAAAATCAATTAGGAGATTTGCAGAAACAAGTTCGGAACATGCTGTTGCATTCAAGAGTCCTGATACTCTATCAGGCACTGTGCCAGAGAGTAATTTAGAATCAGCACAAACTGTATACTTAGAGCTATTGAGCAGAGAACCCAATGATGGTTAAGGCAGCAACAGGACAACAAAATCTTCCAAAGTAAGTCACTTGAGCACTTTGTTCCATATTAGGCTGTACATCCCCAACACAAAGACACAGCAAAAGTAATAACCTCAGATAAACATGTGGCCCCAGGGGCCAAATTTTGTTGAAGATACAGAACTTTAAGTCATTAAAAAAGTAAATTATGAGAGTGTTGACCTTTCTAATATAATCCATAATATAAAGATCAATATATCATCAAATAGACATTGAAATATGGAAAAGTGATCCTGCTTAAAGATGAATTTCCAATGCAGAAATCAACAAAGTGTTTGTATGTATGCATGAACATGCAAGTGTGTGTGTGTGTGTGTGTGTGTGTGTGTGTGTGTGTGTGTGTGTGTGTGTGTAGAGTCATGTGGTGTATTTTCCTAAAGGCTGTGAGAGAATAAAAAACTACTAATAAAATATATGCTACAGTGTAAAGGCTAGCACAGCTTGTCAGAAAGTCTTTTGAAATCTTTGCTGGCCTGGAGCAGCTATTCAGTCATCTAGAAATGCTACTCCAGTAAAATCCCTAGTACTGGCCTAGTCAGTCAACAGTTAGTGTAAAAATGTATGATGAATACCAACTGGAATGCTGGGTCTGGATTTGGCCAGAGCAAGTCTGAATATATAAACTGTTAAAAACAAGGAAAGCTGGATTCAGAAAAAGCATTAAAGGAGACAGGATCTTTACACACCTGGAAGGTAGAGGATCCTATAAATGCTATAGAAAATAGTGACAGTGTTTAAAACCTGCAGAGGATACATAAGGGGTTGGATCTTAAGACGGGGTGCATCTCAGCATCTGTTTGGAGACAACTTGTTCCATAGCTCATGCTTTGTCAGGGGCGAGTAATGAAAAGACATATGGAAAAGTAAACCTAACTTCCTTTACTTAGTAATACCAGATGGCAAAATAAGCAAAATATTTAACCATCTGTTAAATGATACATGAGGAAAAGAGGAAATAAAAAGCTACTTCTTGGACTGGACAGATGGCTCAGTGGTTAAGAGTACTTACTGCTCTTCCAGAGTGCTGGTGTTCACTTCCCAGAACCAATATCAGGCAACACACAATTTTGCTTGTAAACTCCAGCTCCAGGGGACTTGACATTCCCTTTTGACCCTAATGGGTACCTGAACACACATGAGCACACACAAACACAAATAAGTTTAAATTTTAAGGTAATCATCCTGTATCATAAAATGTGACATTGTGCATTTTCATGTCACTTAAGTCTACCTAAATTCTCTACCTAAGTACCCATATCTCATGAATACTTATATTAACTCTTGAAGCATTTAAAATTGTTTACATATAATTTGTAGCATTACTTAAATCTAATGTGGGAAACACTATACTATATACATATTTGTGGTATTTTTTAAATCGATATCCTATGTTCGCCAACCAGATTGAGAGACAATTTTCCCTAAATGTATTCAACAAGATATTTATCATTCCTCATTGGCTGCTTTAACCTCTAGCCTGTTTATTAGCTAAATACTGAAATTAATTTTGTCCCTTTGTTCACTTTACTATTTACAGACATTCACCTCCATTGTATTCATTAAGTAGGACACAACTTACACCCTTGTTTAGGACTAATTCAAGTGTTATGAAATTTACCTACTTTACACATGCATTTAAATGACTTTCACTTGATTAAAGCTTTGGGAAACTGTTTCTCCACTTTGAAACAGTTCTATCCTTCCCTCAATTTCTTTTGTGATGATTTTCAGTGAATCTCTGTATCTACCTGGATTCTCCAGCATCCAGACATCTGCTTTTGTTTCTAGAATTTTGACCTTTCTGTAGACTTTATCTGTGTGTGAGAGCACATAAATTCTGGGTTGTGTAGGGCTTGTTTTCTTCATATGGGTTATTTATGTCCATAAGTACTGAAGGATGACTCAGTGGTTCATTTTTTATGTTGATAACATGCCATCATATAGATATACATATTCATCATATAGATATACATATTATTTTCCCCTTTCACCAGTTCACAGGTGTACTGCTTCAGTGTTTGCAACAGAAAATCTGAATGAGGGAATGGGAGAAGGGTGTACTAAAAACTGACCTGTCTTTTTAATATTTTTACAACGATGTCTAAAATGTAAACTATCAGCATATTATGACTGCAAGCACAGAATAAGCTAGAACTGGAAAACTACATATGTGCCCAAGTGTACATTAAAGTGGAATGTCATGTCTTACCTAAACTTCAGGCACTCTCTGTGTGTGACATCTTGAGAGATTATCAAATAATTAGAACAGAGTGAATCAGATTATTCTTCTGCCTCACATATTTTAACATTTTGGGCTACTCTTCAAAACCTGTAAAAATGCAAGGACAACCTACAAATGCTTTCCAGAAAAATTAGGATTCCTCTTGACACAGGCTTGTTCAGCAAAATTTAGGGGAGAAACTGTTGTTAAGGGTGTTTGGACATTGAAAGTGAATCAAGTTCTTTTTGCTTTCGCATTCTTTTTATTTGTGCTTCAGGATTGAATGCTAGTGTGTTTGTCAAATACAAGAGAGTTGGGTGGTCTTTGCCTCATTTGTAGAGTCTCTAATAGGAAGAGTGATGCTAGAGAGAATGTAGTCTTTAAGAGGTCTGGAATAGTGAAGGATCCTTGGGGGATCTGTCTGTACAGGGAATCCAGGCAACACTCAAGGGACTCTCCAGATTTCACTAGAGAAAATTGTTGCATGATCCCAGTCTCTTATCACTCTCTTGCTACCTGTTTGATTAGTGACTCTCCCTCTGAAGCATGGTTCTGCTATTAGCCATGATGTCCTCACCAAGTTCTTAGACACAGTACCTCAGGTATTTGACTGTGGTAATTAAAAAAAAAAGACTAACAAATAAAGGAGAATATCCTCCTGGGTGATTTACTGAAATTTGTTGTAAGTCCTTTGGCTTTACATTGTACTCACTTCTGAGATCTTGGTGCCCTGTTTACAAGCTGTTCATAGTCCTAAACAATTTAGGAAATAAGGTTTAGTCTTACAAAGATTTATCTACTTCCAATGTTGTACAGAATTCCATCTCTCTCTCTCTCTCTCTCTCTCTCTCTCTCTCTCTCTCTCTCTCTCTCTCTCTCTCTCTCTCTCGGTCCATATGTCTCATTCTCAGTGATACTAAACTCCATCAATAGTATCTATTACAATCAGTGATTCCTGGTGCAGCTCTCTGTACTCCTTTCCCTGTGCTGCGGTTCCATTTCACCCACCTACATTGTTTTGGGGAGGAAACCAGGGCTTTTCCTGAAGGAAGACTTTCCCCATCATTATTCAATAAGTGGCTGGTCTAGAAGCTACTTAAAACACAGTTCATTTTGAAGCCATGACTTTATGTTTCTGTGATTTAAATTAGACATTTGTTGCTTGACCTGAGAGTTTTTTGCTTAGATGTTCCCCTATAGCAGCTAAGAAGAAAAAAGAAGGGATGGATCTAGGCTCCCAGCATCCCTTTCAAATGCATGTCCCAGTGAGCCAACCTCCCACTATGCTCTATCACTTAAAGTTTCCACTACCCCCTGTAAGGATTAAAGTCTTTTTATTCAAGAAGACACCAAGGCAAAGCACAGGCCAGAGCTAGGTTATAGAACCCAGCAAGCGCGGCCAGAACAAAAGGGGCCCGGGTCCCCACGTGCAGCCCCTTAAGAAGCTCCCTTATGTCACCCCGGCTTTCCTTCACCACGCCCTTATGGGCGAGTCCCGGGTCCACCTGGTACCTGTCCCAGGACTATTGGGCGGGGCTAGGGTGTCTCCCTACAACCCCCTACCCCCAATCATGCTACGGGCTTCTTAGCCAGAATTTAAAATATAAACATTTGGAAAACTCTGAAGATGTTAACTGTAGTGGATATCTCTTTTAGACCACTATCCATGCATTCTTCCTATGGCTTTGCAGCCTTTTCTCTCTAATATACCAAGGCATCTCCAACCTACAGGCAATCATCTCTTGATTGATTTTGCAATCCACCAACCAACCAGTAGCAACTTCCCCAATTCTTGGCGCTGAAGCTTTAGGTTAAAATGTTAACTTAACTTCCTCATATCTTTCTCTGCCATCTACTCAGGTATATTCCAGTCATCTAAATTCATATTGTTTCCCTACTAGGGATTTTTTTTCATATTTGCATGGATAAATTAGAAAAAAGAAGCCATTCTTGTAGTATATATTACATCTCCTGATGAGTCATATTTGATATTGGGGCCTGTAATTATTGCAATTAGAATACATAAACAAGAAAAGTGATATGTTGCTATAAGCTCTTGTTTCAATGACACCACTGCTATGATGGACTGCACACTCAAACTGTAAGCCAGAATAAACCCTTCCCTCCTCGACTTGCTCATATCAAGTATTTTTACTCAGAAATGATTAAAGATAATTAACACCTAAGATTATAACTGAGAAGGGGAGCCAGGTGCAGTGATAAATCTGATCAACTGTTTCTTAGGCTTCTAAAATTGCTTTGGGGAAAGAACACAGAAAAGTTTAAAACTCAGGGCTGGAAAATATCTAGAATACTCTAATCAGTACTGAATGGTCATTCTTGGAAGTCTAGAAGATGAGAATGCTGAGAGAGAAGAGGGCAGTAGAGAGCCAGCTAATGAGCTCCGAGAAGGAAACATGGATTCCATCTATGGTAAACTGGGACAACAGCAAAGGTGCCCCAAAGATAAACCCCAACTACTGAGGCCTCAGTCTTGTGAAAATCCAGGTTAATTTGGAGAGTCTAAACTGATAATAATATTAATGGGGTTCACCACTTCAAAACAAGCACCTAAAAATATCTGCAAGGTAGGTCTGAAAGTCACACAAAGGCCAAGGCAACTGTGTCCCACGCTACGTCTCTAGCTGGCCGCAGAACTTGGCAGCATCATTCAGGTGGGACTGGTGTTGCCAGCATGAATAAGAAATATTGAGAGTGTCATGGACTCTGGTACCACTGTTCTAAAGAGTAGCTGAGGCCAGTCAATATATGGCAGGGTCAGGTACCCCTCAAAGGGACTGGTAGAGGCTATTGCATAAACCTATAAAGAAGAGAGCTTTATTTGAAACAGAAGAACAATTTTGGAAGTTGATCATCATTTAAAGGACAATCTCTTTTTTTCCTATAATTATGGGAGATTGGCCCTAAATGTGCCTTTCTACTGGCTAAATAATAGAATGTACAGATAGGTAGGTGGGTGGGTGGGTGCATGGATGGATGGATAAATGATAGATAGATAGATGTGAATGATTGGTATATGTAGGAGTAGCAATATTTACATTAAATATAACTGTATATTATAGATATAGACAGATGTTAGATATCTTTAAGAGTATTTACTAGGGAATTTGTTCACTTGATTCCAACTTAATCTCAGATTCCTAAGTTCATATTTTCTAGCAGCACCCTGTCATGCACACTCAAGAATAATGTTATACTAGGCCTGCAGTTGTTCTTCATTACAGTTAACACCTACAATTAACCAACACAGTTCCAAATAAGAAAGTAATGCTTCTCTTTAATAGTTAGACACCTGACTTCCTCAGCATGATTTGTGAAAGAGTCTGTCCTTTCCCCATTGTGTGTTCTCAGCATTTTTATTGAAAACCAATAGGTCAAAATGTGTAGACTTATTTCTAAGTTCTCAATTCTATTTTAGAGTCATTCCCTATAGTGTGACATTTTATACCCTGGTTACTCAATTACCACAGATTCATATACCATTTGTTCCCAGAGAGCTTCCAACCTCTTTCCAAACTGATTGCAAACAAAGTTTGCACTGTCATCTTAATTTTTGTTGCATGGGTACTTATTTACAAAGTCTCTCATGTCTGATCTCAGAATTGATTTTTTTCCCAAAATTTATTGCACTATGATGAAATTTAAAATGTCATTCAAAGCTTTATTTTTCCACAAGAAATGTTAAATTATTAACACAATTTCAATCTGAAATGTCCTTATAAACCAAATATCTTAGTGAAAATTTTCATGAGTTAAAATGACAATATTTGAGACTTCAATTCTTCAAGCCACTGAAACTTGTCATTCTCTTGAATGTTCTCTGTAGTGCCTGAGTTGACAGCACACTGTCTTCAAGGGCTTTGTGGTAATATTTTTTCCACTTCCATGAATGTGTGCTCACTGATTGCTTCTGTTCTTTCTTTAACTGTCAGATCATGAGGCAGTGAGTAAATAGTTTTTCTGTACACTTTCTCCTCTACTGTTGAATGAAGCATGCACAGCTAGAAGCAGAAGGGATTGTCCCTTTACAAATGCCCTTTTCATATCCTAGAAATACTTAAGAGAGAGCTGTTGCTGGGGAAGGGCCTATTTGGGTTATTATGACACTAGGAACAGTTACTTACAGTGAGTGTGTTTGTTTGCAAACCTGTTGTCTTGCACAGTTTAACTCTGAATGTTGCCCTGATGTAGTTAGATTCAGAAGTTCAAGCCTGTAAATGACAATGCTGCTTACATATAGTAGCTGTTAGAATCCCAGACCAAATACTACTCAACTGATCCCTGTCCTTGGCTCTCCATCTTCATAGTTCATTCTCAGATGGCTGCTGTTACACAGAGAGATAGACACCCAACAGAGAGTCTGTCTAGGAGTCCGTAAATAGACTCTGAGGACATCAAAAGGCTTCTGGTTGTGCACCTATATAAGGGTGCACATCAATAAATGTGTCCCTTTTCCTCACTTCCTCCCTTCTTAGAAGAAGACACATTCCTTTCTTGGAGTTCCTTTCCCTGCCTGAGTCACCCAGGAATCAGAGGTAGCCTGGCTTCAAGCATCTGGTGTGGAGATTTCTCTCTTCCTCTGAGGCCTACAGGAAGAGGTCCTCAGTCTGCCTCATGGGCCTGAACTCTTAGCAAAGTCCTTTCCTACTGCTTTGGGGTGTGAACTCTCCTCAGAAACCCTCCCCAAGGACTTTTATTAGCCTGCTTTCATGTTAATCCAGTCAATTTGCATTTTCATTTGTGAGCCTAGCCTTCAACAGCTAAGCCATCTCTCCAGCCCAATTCCATCAATTTGTATTGTGCATAATTTGAAAAATTTGCTGCCAATCTTTCAAAGTATATTCAATTTGCATGCTGTCTAGACCTAAGGTCTCAGTGGATTTTAGTGGCAAAGCTTACCTTCCATGGGTATGGATGAGATTTGAGCCATTGCTCTATGGCAAAACAAAAAACAACAACAACAACAAAAAATCAAAACAAATAAAAATTGTATTTCTACAAATTGGTCATAAATAATATAAATTTACTAATATTCAATTAAGCTTTCAGTACTGTATGAAAGCCCTTATAGGACTATTTGTTTGAAAATTTCCCCAAGATACATGTATATAGAATCAAATATATTTCAAATGCCCCCTTATCTGCTAACTTAAATATATGAAGTAATTCTATAAAATAATACAAAGCTCAGGATGAAAAAGGAGATTATGTTAAGAAAGTAAACTGTGAAAACATTTGGGCAAAAGGCATTGTTCATGGCCAAAGATTTTTCAATTAAAATGCAATTGAAAGTACCTAACCTCAAAATTTTAGAGCTGAACAAGAAAAGAAAACCAAAATGAATCTAGTGCCTTCTCCAAAAGGAAGCTTTGAGTCATGGCCGAGAGTTGGCATCTGGTCGGCTCCACTCTGGGGATGTATTGTTTATATTCTGGCACCAAAATTCATCCTTTACCCTTAGCTTCCTAATGATTTCCTCTTTCATCTAGTGACTAATCATTTCAGTTTTGCATGTTGGTCTGTTTCAGGAACTGGCTTTAAACTTCCTGGACCTTTAACATTAAATATTATGACAAGCCATCCATAGAGAATTCAATGTCTTAAATTATACATTTATCTATTAGCAGACAAGAGGTGGAAGGTTTTATGTCCTGGGGTGGAACCAAGGTAAGTACAGAGAATTCTATAACAGACTAGTAACACAGGTGGGAGAAAAAAAAGCCCTGATACACATATGACAGATTGAAGATGAGAATGGAAAATATGAATGCCAGAGCTGCTTCCATAATGTATAATATACATGAATTTTCATATTACAGAAACAGAATGAATCATATGTACAATAAATAAAGACAAACCCAGTCACTGGCTACATTATAACAAGTAAAAAGGCAGTTAAAAGCCAGAACAATGAAGCAAAAGCAATACTATCCTAGTTACCATCCAAACAGAAATTATAAAAGCTAATATACAAAGAGATATGGGAATATAAAATATTCATATATTATGTAAATTTTGTCCATTCAAGACAGTGACATCTTCTTGAAAAGTTGAACATGTGTTATGGTCATGTTTGGCAATTATGGCCCTTTGGGAGCATTTATCCCAGAATACTGAAAATTTGTTTCACACAAATTATTATACACAAACATTGAAAGAAAAATTTTTTGAAGGGGAGTTAATGTTGTAATTCTTAAAAAGTGGTGAGAGAGAGAGAGAGAGAGAGAGAGAGAGAGAGAGAGAGAGAGAGAGGAACAAACAGAGAGAGGAAGAGAAAGAAAGAGAGATGGCAGGTAGACAGGACCCTTTTAAAAGGAAACATAGTGAATGTGCACAGGTGGTGCTCTCAGTGGCTGCAGCTGAGGGTGTATCCTGTCAGAACCCTAAGGACAGGCCAGTACAGATGCCTGAATACTAACAGTTAACTCATTTACTCCTCACCAAAAAAAAAGAAAAAAAACTTTTATTGGTAAACAAATATTTTCATGGTACAAAGAGTATGTTAGTGAAAAAAACAATAGGAACTGCAATTTTATTGTAAGTAAACTGACAGTAAATAACATATAAGAAAATGTACATAAAGAATTAGAAGCAATATGTGCCTTGACAAAGGAAGATAGTTTCCTTTTATCTTTTATCTTTTAGTTCCCATAATGTCTCCTCTTCCATAATGACTCCTAGAGGAGGTGGGGACAGTATGTGTGTTCCATTTAGGGGTGAATGTTCTGCAACCTTATTCACCTTGAGGGTCTCAACTCTTAAAGGGTCTACTAACCTTAATAGTTCCAAATATGTTAGCATCCAAGCCTTTAGCATATGAGTCATTTGGGAAACATCTAAGAGCCAAACAACAGACATTGTCATAACCTGTCTTTACTCTTATCTGTCTCTCATCAGCATTCTCTCTTGTCAGTTTCTGTCTGGCAGGATAATTACTCTAGCCTATTGACCAGTATTTATTTCATACATTGTTTCTAACATTCTATATGTTGAGTTGAAGAAAAATGCCAGTCAACCTACCACAGACAGAAAAGAAGTTCTCTTTCTGCCTTTATTTCTTCTCAACATGCTTTTATCTTTCTATGTAGAGGTCTTACATGGAATTTATTTCTTCAAATACATTGGGTAGTTTTTGAGTTCTTATTTTTTTAATACTTAAAACAAAATTTAAATTTAAATATATTTTAATCATATTCTTCCCTCACCCCAAGTTCGTCCAGATCTCCTTCTCCATACCCACCCAACTCTAATTTCTTTCTAAAAAACAACCCAAAACCCAAGACAATTACAAATGCCCAAAACCTAGAAAACAAAATACTAGCTCACCCAAAAAGAGAAAGGCAAAACAAAAATCCAAGCAAACAGAACCCACCAAACTGTAACCAAATAAAAGTACACACACACACACACACACACACACACACACACACACACACACACACACATACACACACACACACACACAACACACACAGACACACACACACACACACACACACACACACACACACACACACACACACACACACACACACACACACACCTGTGGTGTCCATTATTTGTTGATCAGCTACTCCTGAACATGAGTTTTACCCTGGAGTGGTTGATATACCCAGTGACATTCCATTTGAGAAAACTCCCTCTTCCATTAGGTATAAGTGAAAGTTTGACTGTTAACCTTTATCCTAGTTGATAGGCTTGTATTCATTCATTCATTTAAAAAATATAACAAAATAAAATATAAAATAAAACAAAAACTATCACATTGAAATTGAACAAGACAAATGAACAGAAGGAAAAGATCACAGGAGAAGGCACAAGAATCAGAGACCCACTCATTCACACACTCAAGAATCCCATAAAAGCGTTAAACCGGAAGCCATAATATAAGTGTAAAGGATCTAGTTCAGACCCGGGGAAGGCCCTGTGCGTGCTGCTTCAGTCTCTACGAGTTCATATGAGCTTTGTTCGTGCTGAGTCAGAGGACCTTGTTTTCCTGGTGGCCAAAACTTTACAATAGCCAAAACCTGGAAAAGAACCAAGATGTCCTTCACAGAGTGGAACTGTTTAAACAAAATGTGGGAAACCTACACCCAGTACAACAGTTGTTCTTGATTGTCAGTTTTATGGGAGTAGACTCACCTCAGAGACAGATATCCTTGTGTGTGTGAGAGAGAGAGAAGAGAGAAGAGAGAGAGAGAGAGAGAGAGAGAGAGAGAGAGAGAGAGAGAGAGAGACAGAGACAGAGACAGAGACAGAGACAGAGACAGACTGAACTGAGATGGGAAAACCCACTTTGAATGCAGGCAGCATTCTTTTATCAGCTGTGGTCACAGAATGAATACAAAGGAGACATCATGAACATCAACACTTGTGTCTACTTCCCAGTTGCAGACACAGTAAAAGCAACTGCCTCAAGAGAAGTCCCAGCAACTGCTGGGACTTCTCGGCCACAATGGATCGCATTCTCAAACTCTGAGCCAGAATAAGCTCTTCATTCTTTTTTCCCCTTTTTTAAAATTTAAATTAGAAACAAGCTTGTTTTACATGTCAATCCCAGTTCCCTCTCCCTCCACTCCTCCCCTGCCCCCCTCCACTGACCCCTATCACATCCCCTTTCTGCTCTACAGGGAGGGTAAGGCCTTCCATGGGGGATCTTCAAAGTCTGTTGTATCATTTGGAGCAGGGCTTAGACCCTCCCCCTTGTGTCTAGGCTAAGAGAGTTTCCCTCTATGTTGAGTGGGCCCCCAAAGTCCATTCATGTACTAGGGATAAATACTGATCCACTACCAGAGGTCCCATAGATTGCCCAGGCCCCCTAACTAACATCCACGTTCAGGGTGTCTAGAACATTCCTATGCTGATTTCCCAGCCATCAGTCTGGGGTCCATGATCTTCCCCTTGCTCAGGTCAGCTGTTTCTGTGGTTTTCACCAGCCTGGTCTTGACCCCTTTGCTCATCACTCCTCCCTCTCTGAAACTGGACTCCAGTAGTTCAGCTCAGTGTTTAGTGTGGGTCTCTGCTTCTGCTTCCATCAGCTACTGGATGAAGGCTCTAAGATGTCATGTAAGGTAGTCATTAATCTCATTGTTGGAGAAGGGCATTTAAGGTGGTCTCTCCACTATTGCTTACATTGTTAGTTGGGGTCATCCTTGTAGATCTCTGGACATTTCCCTAGTGCCAGATTTCTCTTCAAACCTATATTAGTTCCCTCTATTATGGTATCTCTTTTCTTGCTCTCTATACTTCCCCTGATTCCATCTTCCTGCTTCCTCATGTCCTCTTCTCCCCTCTTCTTCTCACCTTCTCTTTCTCCTAACTCCCCCTTCCCTCCCCCATGCTCCCAATTAGCTCAGATAGACATGCCAATGAAAGTGGAAGCTCTTGGCTCTTTAAGGTGGTGTCATCAGACATTTGTCACAGCAGTGAGAAAAGGGAACATATCATACTATTCAGCTATTAGCACTCATGAACTATATGCACAATGACTCGTAGATCTTGAAGAAAATAGGTGGAGCGGGGAAAAGGCTGCCTCAAAGGTTGTTGCTTTGTGGTTGTTTTCATAAGAATCTAGCCTTGATAACATTGTAACAGCTCAGAGTCAGTAACAGAGGACAGTCATTGCTGGGGCAGATTGTCATAAAGATTCTTCATGCTGAACTACTCAGGTTTCACTGTATTGATGGGCAGCAGCGATACACACATTCTGATAGCAGCCATACACACTGAACATTGCAATGGCATACAACAAAGACATGCAAGCAAGTGCATGGGAAGTAGCTAAAACCTAAGGAAGATCAATGAATTGTGTGAAAGAATGTCTACTTTCTCCTCTGCCAGTGCACTGACTGAGCAGAACATCAATATTGAGGGAAAATGAGTCATGAGAACATAAGAGCATGCTATTATATGGTTTACAGTAGTATATAATTCTCAAAACTAAAAGCTTTTGTCACAAAAAGAAAATTTTAAAGATTAAAAATGAGAACAGAGGGGCTGAAGAGATGGCTCTGTGGTTAAGAGCACAGACCACTCTTGAAGAGAACCTTGGCTCTGTTCCCAGCACCCACATAATGTCTCACAACTCTAGTCCCTTCTAGGAGATCCGGTACACGTTTCTGGCCTCTGCATGTACCAGGCATGCATTCAGTATACACACATACATTCAGGTAAACAGCCACACACATAAAGTTAAAATAAAATAAATAACTTTTAAAAATTGAAACATAGGCTGTCAGCTAAAAATTTGAACTGTCAGTTTTGCATTGTCAGCCCAAACTGGCACGTGCAGAGAGGATTATCAGATATTTTAGTGCTGAATAACAGTGAATACAAAGCTGGAATTTTATAACAAGCACAACTTTCACATACATATTATAACAGTTTGTTTTGATTTAAAAGATAACCTCCAGATAATTAAATGCTGATTATGGCTCTGAATTCTTTGCTGCTACAGCTAGAATTGTGTCTCTGCCAAAGACAGACAAATGCTGATGCTCTGACCCTCACTAGACTTGGAGAAGTCATTCAGTGAAATCCCAAGCAGGCATTTTCTTATGTAATGGACTTATATCCTTGTAAGAAGAAAACCTCGGGGTCTCTTCCATCTGTGAGCAAAAAATGGTTCATGTTATCACAAAGTTAGAGGGCTTTATCCTCAAAACAGGAAGAGAAGGCTCATCAGGAACCAACCTTACATGCCCATGGTCTTGGGCCCTTAGGCTCTAGAACATGAAGAGAGAAACAACAAGGAATGTCAATTAAACATATTATCTTAAGAGAAATCGTTTGACAGCAAAGACAGCCTGAAGACAGAACGTTAAGGCCCAGGAATTTCCAAGAATGATCAAGCCACAGAGTAATCCTATCAAAACTTAGAAAAACATCAGCCTGAGTGGGAAAGGGTGTGCCAGAAATGTCAGGATGACAGATTTCCCTCACTGGAAGGAGAACAATGGATACTTCTCCGCATCATTGGAAAGTGAATGACTTCCTGGAAAGAGAAAGTATTTTATAAGTAAATAAAAAGGAAGACATATAAAATAACCACTGCTGACTGGGTATCCTGCAGAACAATCCCAGTTTATAGGAAGATAAACATTTAGGAGTAGGATGCAGGACGAATTCAGCTGGAGAAAAAGAATGGAATTAAAAAGGATTATCGTCTATTTGGACAACAGAGTTACAATTATAGATATTTTCTCTTGTTTGTTTTATGTATGTATGAAAGTCTGTCTTGTAGATATTGGGGCTTACAAAAAAACTTAATGACATTATTAATGCCTGAGATCCTACAGTACAGTGGTTCTCAACTATCCCAATGCTGTGACCCTTTAATACAGTTCCTCATGTTGTTGTGACACCCAGCTATAAAATTATTTTCATTGTTACTTCATAACTGTAATTTTGCTACCGTTACAAATTGTAATGTAAATATCTGATATGCAGAATATCTGAAATGTGACCCCTGTGAAAGGACTGTTTGGCCCCCCATGGGTTTGTGACCCATAGGTTGAGAACCACTGCTATAGTCCTTGAGGAAACAAGCATCACTCTCTGCTTCCTCTCTTTACACTGCTTCTCTACTCTCTCTCTGTTTCTTCTTGGCTCTCTCTCACCTATGTGCTCTCTCTGTCTCTCTATGGTGACCAGCCATGGAGGTCAGCCATTACCCCGTTCCTCTTCTCTCTTAGTCTCCCTACTCTGCCGGGCCATATAATAAACTAGTCAACATGTCCCATCCCGCAGCTTTCTCTTTTCCTCTTTTTAAATAAAAACATAACATTGGCGCCCGACTTGGTTTAGGCTCTCTCGGTAAACTCTGTTGCAGCTTGCTGGCAGAATAGGCTTTCTCTGTAACTTCTGCCATGGACACAGGAAATTTCAGGGATCCTAAATCTGAACTCATCACCCACTTCCATCTCGACTTTTCCTGGCACTTCCTCCTACCTGCAGCAGCCTGAGATGCTGGAACTCTGTACACTTCAATTTGCCGCTTTTCCAACTAAGGATCTCTGGAACTCACTCATCTGCCTGTTCGCTGCAATCCGGTAAGATATCCCTTTTCCCATGGGGCAGAACCAGCTCTCCATTTTGGAGTTCACTGCCTTTTGGTCTACTGGGTCCATTTTTGCAGTTTCGGACTACTGAGCCTCTTTCGGGCTTTCTGCCGGGTGCTCTCAGACAGAGCAATCTGTGCCATTTTTTGCCTCGCCCACGGGAAATACATTTTACGGGATCTTTCAGTTACTGCCAGCGAGTAGGTAAATGAGCGGAGTTCTGCCTCCCAGTAGGAAATTTCTTTCACCTGGAATGTCCCTCATTCTTTTGTTCTATCTCTGACTGTGTTTCTTCTTGGTTGGCAATGTCTGCTCGAGACGCTCTGAGAGTTTTTTTGTTTGTTTGCTGGTTTTCATTTTTCCACACGAATGAGGTTTGACTCATGGAGAAAAACTTCTGGCAATTGAGAATGTGCTTATGGGGGCCGCCATCTTGGTCATGTTCCATCCTAACCACGTGACCTAGCTTAGGCCTGCCCACTCAGTTCAGTGACTTGCACAAGCAAGCACTGCCACCAGACATCTTACTTTTTATTTCTTCTTTCACATTGTTGGGTGCATTTCCTGAGGGTCAGGCATGGGATCCCGCTCCAGGAGTGGTGCTTTTTTTGCTTTTTCAGTTCAGACCGCTGGGTCCTTTTTTCGGTTTCGGGACAGCCATGTCCCCTTCGGGGCCAGGCCCCTGGCATCTCCCACAGACCAACGGGCATCTGGAGAGGAGCTTTTTGCCGGTTTTCCACTTGCCTCACCCATGGAAAATGCATAGAGGAACCTTTCTGGTTGCAGCCAACATTCAGGTAAACAGACAAAAAAAGCAGCTTATGGTCTGCCGCCATCTTGGCCATATGGACTGACCTGGGGGCCACCATCTTGATCATGTGACCTACCTGTAGGTATGCCCACTCCAGCAGCCTGTACCAGCAAACTTGTCTGCCGGGTTTTTGATTTCTGCCAGATCTTTTTGCTTTTTATTTTATTTTATTTTATTTTATTTTTTGTCTGTGATTTCTTTCACTAGCTCTGTTGTTCATGGTTTGTTTACTAAATACTGTGCCTTTCCAGGGCCCTCTGTTTAAGTCTACTCTGTCCCTTTAAATCTCCTGTCTGTTTGCTACAATGTACAAATCAGAGATTACATTCTGGTTCCCCCTTTTACTGTTATCCAGTCCTGCTTGTCTTTGTACCTGTAATTTAACTTTATACTTATCTAGCTCTATATGCAACTTAAATTAAACTGTGCTAAGTCTCATATTTCTAAATTGCTATGTATCTTGAAATGATGGTAAACATTCAAAGTCATAAAGGTCTAATTTAACTATATTTAAAGTATAAGCTAAGTCTATACAACTTAAATGTAACTCATGTATCTTTAAATGATGATGAAAGTTTAAAATCATAAAGGTCTATTTCAAACTAACAAAATATTTATACCACTCAGTCCATCCTGTAAGACATTTACAAAGGTACAGCTTTTATTACAAAAAGGGATTTTTCTCTAACTAAAGGCAAACTTTTAACTGCTGAGATACTAAACAGACAGCCCTCAAATGCTCAGAGATCTAGAGAATATGGCATTTAAAATGCTTTGTTAAAAAGCTTTTTATAACAGAGAGATAGGCCAGCAGCTGGCCCCACCCCATTTCCTCCAAGAAGATTGATGGGCACAGAAGAAACTTCATCTCAAGTCAATGACAACGCTAGTCACTGCTCAGTGACTAGCCCTTCACCTCAACTGCTACAAGGTACTCCAGACCGTGGACAAGATGACAGTGGAATTGACTTTCCCCCAATTGCTTGGGCCAACAGTAGGTGAATCTTCCTATAGTCTGTAGTCCACAGGTCACATGCTATCAGCAAGAAGGCAGGTGTCCTGCAGCCCGCTATTATGGATGGAGGACTTGGGGGTGGCTGTCCATGCAGCCTGCTGACAAGTCTCTGTTATTCTTTAATCATTTATTCGGGTAAAATCTTATCCTTCTCAAGAACTCTGATGCTTTTGACGACTGGTAGTCTTACTAGCTTAAAGCAAAACAGATTCCAGGAACAGGTATTGTAGGGTTTATCTATGTGAAAATAGGAAAGTTTAAGATGTATGAAGGTCTGCGAATGTAGTTACAAAAGTCTGAGGATGGAAAGGTGTAATGTGGTGGATAAATGCAAGTTATGAAGGTCTGAGGATGGAAAGGTGTAATGTGGTGGATAAATGCAAGTTATGAAGGTCTGAGAATGGAAGGTCTAAGATGGTAATGTAAAGTGTATGAATTAAAGTTATAAAGGTCTGAGGATAAAAAGGCTTAAGTGATGATAAAGTGATTTGAGACATTAAAAAGAATGAAATATGTTCCTGATTTCTCTATTTCTCATGCTACTGTTCATAGTCAGTTCTACAATACCACTGTATGATCATAACTACAAGGTCAAAATTAAGATGCTTTTCATTGTCCTAAAAAACAAATCTGTCAATTTTAAAATGGTAATGCCAAGTTGCTTCTAACATGAATATGCTGCTAATGGGTCTAACACTTACGTTTCCACAAACTCTAAGGATTCTTGTAAGTTCCAGGGAGCTGAATTGGATCCAAACAAACAGGTCTAAGAGGTATCAGGGAGTTCTGTACAGCCTGGACTGCAATGAAACAACCAGATACCCCAGGACATGGCAGCACTCCAACCTTCTCGGGTCCCTCAAAGATGGTCAACGCCCCCCACGTCAGCAGGAAGCAGTCTTGAGAATTCGACGCCCTTATTCCTTAACCTGCCATGTCTAACACCCCACCTTTTTAAATAATAAGTAGAGGTGGAAATGAAGGGTTCAGGCTTTGACGATGATCGGCTCTACTTCCTTAAGAGGCAGACCCCGTCCCCTGACAACAGTTGGGGCATGCACAGGAAAACTTGCTAAGTCATCGCCATGTCACCCACCATGCATTACAGCCTGCTGAGGACTCTGGGCATGCATGGAACCTCAGTGCGCATGGGCAGTCTTCCCTTTAAAAGCTCCAACTTTCCTGCTTCACTCTCTCTCTGCTTCCTCTCTTTGTGCTGCTTCTCTACTCTCTCTCTCTGTTTCTTCTTGGCTCTCTCTCACCTATGTGCTCTCTCTGTCTCTCTATGGTGACTGGCCATGGAGGTCAGCCATTACCCCTGTTCCTCTTCTCTCTTATTCTCCCTACTCTGCCGGGCCATATAATAAACCAGTCAACATGTCTCATCTCGAATCTTCCTCTTTTCCTCTTTTTAAATAAAAACATAACACTAGAAGCTTCTTGTTTCCCTCCTTCTGACAAGGCCTGAATGCAAGAATGAAAAATATTCACCCATCCTTTCTGCCAGAGGGGTCTGGGGACATGAACTTCTGACCTGGGTAGTTTTCCACCGTGCCTGCTGACTGGTATATAAGCCTTCCCTCCTTTGTAATAAACAGCATTCTCCTTGAAAAAAAAAGAAAGAAAGAAAACAAACATCAAGAAACACAACTATATATTCATGGCTGCAGCTTGGCCATACTCATTTGACATTCTGTTGTTTTGTTTTCTTCACTCCATAATTTTATAGTGTGTTTCGTTCCAAGAGAACCATAATGCATAATTAGCAATTCAAGATTGAACAAATCAACAATCTTCCTTAAGAAAGACATATCTTTTCACACAATAAATTATTTTTCTTTAATTTTAAGAGCAGCCCTGAAATTTGGCATCTGTGAGTTGCTGGTTTCTGAGATCAGTGAGAATTCTTGGAAGAATTACACATAATGAACGTTTAAAGAATTGTTCGTGGAACAGTGAATTGCAATTTAAGGTTTTGTGATTTCAAAGTGCTGCCTGCAAACTAAAAATATAGGCTACTAAACATACTAAGATATGTTGGGAAGCAATTCTTAATTAAATTGTAAATAGTGAATTGAAACAAGACTTCTGCATCACTATCAATAGCACACAAAGTTCTTACCGCCCAATAAAGGAACTAATTTATTGCACAACTGTATGAATATATATTCTGTTCTATTTTGGTTTATTCTTTTGATATTCTGTGATGTACCCAGTCATAAATTATACCAGTGATAATATATTAAAAACAAGTCACTTCGTATGTAATGACTTCCATTAAGCTGTGGATATGTTGGGTTGTGTTTCCTAGAGTTTTATGGCTCACAAGCTTGTGCCCAGTATGGTAATACTGAGAGGTGATGGTACCAATAAGAAGTGGGCTTGGTGAGAGGTAATAGGACGATGAGTCCTGACCTTGGAAGAGGTTACAACCAGTCTCTCAAAGGAAGAGAGTTCCTATCCCAGCAGATGTTGTAAAAGAGCAAAATTGGTCCCTTCTACTACTCCAGAACCCTGTCTTTTTGTGTGCTTTCTCATCTTGAGTGTTTTTCCACCATGATACCATCTGCTGTGTTGAGAGGTAGCCAGTGGGGCCCTCAGCAGAGCCAAGAAAAATAGCTAGAATTGTGAGCCAAAAAGCCTCTTTCCTTTATAACTTCCCAGCATCATGGATTTTTCAGGACAATCAGAATTGGATTAATAGAGAAAATTATTTCCAAGGAATGGGGCTACTACTGTAACAACACCTGAAAATGTAGAAGTGGCTTTGGAACTGGGTAGCAGCCAGCAGTTGGGAGAGTTTGGAGTTTTGTGAGGGCTTGAAGGAGGAAGAGACAAGGAAACTTATCTCATATGGAAATGAAGGTCCTATCAGAAAATGGATGCTCCAAAAAAGGGTTTTCTTCTCAACAGATAGTATATAATTTGGTTGAAAAGCATATTCATCCTGAAATTAGAAAAAATAAATTTAAATATATATAGACTATTTATCAGTGGAGGATATTTCTCAACAAGAAAGCTTTGGCCTCTTTTAGTGAGATTCCAGACAAAAGGGACAGAAAGCTGTGTGGTTAATTTGCATCCTCAGCAGGAGAAGAGAAAATGGGGATTGCATGCAAGTGGACAGCTGAGCCATCACTTGCTAAAGAGGCTGACGGATAATAGGTGGCCAGTCACTATCTGTTAGGACAAGGGGGAAAGACTTCAAGGGATCATAAAAGGTGTTCAAAGCTGATTCTCGCACCCAGGTGTGGGGACCAAGAAGTCCTAATCATTTCAGGACTGGTCTGAGGGCTGCCAACAATGCTCTCAGGATTCTGCTTTTTGGTTCCTGTCTGACTCATTAGCATCCTCCCACCATGCTTGAAGGAATCCAATCTCTTTCTGGTAAGCAGACCTTAGTGCTACTTGTGGGTAAGCAAATACAAGAGTGGTGAGTGGTGGTTTCCAGAAAGAATTCAGAGACAAACTTAAGAAGCCAGAGGTCTGCAACTGAGGTAGAGTTACTGAGGAAAAGTCTCAGCTGAGGCATGAGAGTATAGTCTAAGCTGAGTCTCCAGAAGGTAGACAATATGCCCATCTACGGAAGTCAGAGATATGGGAACAGCTGTAGGAGCAACAACTAACACAGGGTTACCAAGGCCCCGGGGGTTACACCCCTATCTCACTGCAGTGTACACAGCATGAATTTCAGTCTTACTATATTACCATAACCCTTTCAGGTGGTATATAGCTAGGGATATTTACCTTGTCTTTCCTTGGGCTGTATCTGGTAAGCATATAACTTATTTGTTTATTTTGTAAGCTCACATTAGAACAGTTTTTCAAAAGTCTTAAAAAAGACTCAAACTCAGAGTTTTGAACAAGGTTGGAATGAGTGAATGCTTCGAAGCTGTAGATGCTACTGAATGTATTTTGTAGTTTGAGTATGCCAGGGAACTTGACGATCAGGGGCAGAGTATCATGGCTCGCATACAGTGAGTGTCCCCTACAGTGCATGTGAGGGAAGCATGCTACCCTGAAAAGTGGTGGAAGCTTTGAGGGATGGAGCTTAGCAGAAGATAATTAGGCCATTGTGGGTGTAGAAGAGTGTAGTGGTCTCTCGGAGGACGTTAGTTCCAGAGTTAAAAGGTAATGCTGCTCTCCTCACTTTCTTTGGCTTCTTTCATCCTCTTCCCCTCTAGCATGTACTCCAGCTATGCTAACTTCTTGCTGTGTTGAGACATAGCCAAGAGAGTTTGCATCAGAGACAAGCCAACCTCGGTGCCATTCTCTTGCATTTCTAGAGCCGGAAGCTTATTGCGTATTTTTTTTTTTGAATAACCAGCTGCAGGTATTTTATTATTGCAGTGGAAAACAGACTAATATCACATACTTCCCTCAAATATGTTGAGAAAGTTCACAGAGCCTCAATCACAGCCATTGCACAACATTAGTGTCCATTGTGTCCTTAATTGTACCTTCCTTGCAACTGACCATACTAGGGTCTAGATTTCTCACTTCACGCTAACGGTTCCCTAAAGTGCATGCTGGGTCTCCATTGGTCTGCTAAGGGCTGGGCAGCTTCTAGGCAGGACTCCACTTTCTGATTCAATCTTATTTCACCAACTTTCTAATGACATGTCAAAGGAAGAGGAAATTGCCATGCTCATTTCTCCCACGCCATTGACCCACCAAAACATAATGACTTGCTTCACTTAGTTCTGCTTTGTTCCTAGTTTTATATAACTTCCCAGACAAGTGGAAAGAACGTTAGCTCTAGTCTCTTTGCAAAGTCCAGAACTTCCCAGAGACTTTCCCACTCCATGTCCTTATTGAAATATTATTTTGTTCATGTCTACTTTTCCATCACTAAATTATCATCAATATGTAGAAGAGAGATGTCAGTCTTTCTTGAAACTGAAGTAAGAGAGGATATAGGAAGTTTCTGGATTATCAGATAGTTCCTAATACTACTGTGTAAGCTGTTGTAACCTACTTACTTGGCAGTGTGGATATGAAATCAGCATCACATACTAAATCTAGTATAGAACACTTGGCACCTAATTTAAGTCTAGTGGGCATGTTGCAGGAGTGTTTGGTAAAACTAAAGGACTTCTGGAGTCATAGTCCATTGTGAATACTTGAAGACACATGTAATTCATTTCAATATGTTCACATACAAAATAAAAAATAGTCTAAATGGGGCTGAAGAGATAGCTCAGCAGTTAAGAGTCCATAATTGTCTTACAGGGGACTGGTGTTTAGCTCCCAGCACCCATGGAGCCAACACCCATGTCAGGTAGCTCACAATGATCTGTAACTTCAGCTCCAAGGAAGCCAGTGCCTTCTCCTGGACTCCTGAGTTATCTGTCCTTATGTGTACTTACACAAACCAAAACCAAAACAAAAACAATAAAAGAATAAAAACAAACATAGGCATTCAGGTATGCACACGAATAAAAGTTAAAAATAAAACACTGAAAAATAATTTATATAGACTTTTAAAAAATCTTCTCTGCTATACAAGTGCCCGTTAGTTTGACATATATATTAAGATATTTTGATTTTTTTTATGGCAGATTAGCCTCCATTGTCAAGAAAACAGAATACCAAAAGAAATTCAGCTCTTGTGAAATCCCTGTTTTTTAACTTTATATATTTATAAGGAAATATGACATCTCAAATCATTTTATGTTTTAATATTCTTCAAATTCTACTTGAAATTCATATGATTGTAAATACCATGAAGTCAAAAACAAATGTCAACCAATATTTTAAAAAGCAAGACCTGAGACTTGATTTTAAAATGGGATTGAAACTTGGTTCAACCTTTACTGAAACTTTGGTTCAAATCATTATTAGACACTTTACTAGTTAGTTTTTTGTGAACTTGACACTAGTTGCCGAAGAAGACACCTCAAATGAGAAAATGCCAGCATCAGAATGACCTGGAGGTAAGTCTGTGAGGCATTTGCTTGGTTGCTGATTGATGTGAGCATTGCCATTGCCTGCTGGGCTGGTGGCACTGGGTGCTGTGAGAAAACATGCCAAGCAAGTTATGGGGATCAGGCCATAAACAGAGTTCCCTCGTGGGCTCTGCTTCAGTTCCTGCATCCCTCCTGGGTTCCTGCTTTAAGCTCACTTGCTTCCATAGAGGGCTGTAAGCCATATGAGAAAATAAAATCTTCCCTCCCAAAATTGCTTTTGGCCATGGCCTTTATCATAGCAAAAGAAAGCAAACTGGGGCAGTCACCCAATAAGTCAGTGTGAAAAGGGGAAATGCAGGAGGAATTGACATTTCTTTAAAAATTAATAACTTGTATTTTTCTCCTCTTTCCTAGTGGAAAATCAGGTGCTTATGGCCTCTTTGTAAAGAACACTCATAGTCTCAATGGTGATTTTCAAAAAAAATGGTTGTGAAAGATTCATTATTCGATGTTGCAGTAAAGTTTGTTTTGAAAGAAACTAAAAGATGGAAAATTAAGTAAAAAGTATAGGAATAACTATTTTTACTGAACAGCCACTTAAAATTAAAATAAAAATTATGTGCTTCTGCCTTCTCATTTCTGTCAGTAATTGGTTGGTGGGAGTAAAACTATCACATAATTTTAAAAAACTACAAATAATATGCTCTCACAATGAGAATAAATGGCATATTTTTTCTCTTCTCTCCCTTGAAATCCAGCCACGTTCTTCCACATCTACAACTTGTTAGAAAATAGTGTGATCAGAATATTACAAATAGAGTGTTGAGAACAACTGATAAAGTAGTGCTTTGCAAACAATAAAAATTGATTTCTACATTGACAACGACCTTCGAAGATAAATACTATTCTATATTTAGTGAAGTCAGTCATTAGCATGATGTCTAGAAAACCTGGATTATCTTGAGCTATCAATTACCAATGCACTTGGATGACAGCAGTATGGTCCATCAGTTGATTGCTCATTGAGGAGCAGGACTGTGTGGGTCATGTGAGCCATAAATCCACCTGAACTTGCAATGTGCACCAACAGGCTAGTCTGTGAGCCTTAATGCATTCTAAGTGTGCACAACCCCCATACCTCTATAACCTTCACCAAGCCCTTTGTCCACCATCCTCTCTCCTCTTGGAAAGTTGTTAATGCAGAATCACAACAGCACTTACCACCCAGTCCAAATCCCCTTCTGCTGCCTTTTAACACCAGGTGTTTGCTAAACTGTGTGCTATTTACTCACTTGTTTTTAATGCATTGATTTTTCTCATATGAAAAATGAACTAAATAAAAACATTAGTGTCTTATGTGGGTTGATAGAAAATATCTGAAGTCATTGAAGCCTTGCTCGGTTCTAAGCAAATGCTGACTTAACACTTGTGGGATGAGCAGGCTGGCCACTTGATTATGTGAACATGTTCTTTAACTGTTCATGGGATCAGTAGAATTTGCTTTTTCCATATGATAGGGAGAAGCTTGTAGAGGCTTAGGAGTTTACAGAAGACTATTTGCTATCTGAGTTCGGAGCTGGGTCTGAGCCAAATCCTGCCACATTGTATGACACACAGGCTCTAGGTCACTTCTAGTCCAGAGCCACACAGTACCACAAGTAATATATGGAACAGTGTATATCAGAATGCATCCTCTCCAGGTGCCATGTGAATATGGAGGTGGGGTGGGGAACCAGTGAATGGACAAATAGGTAGTATTTGGTTGGCAGTGACCAGGTAGCCAGACTGGTCCAGCAGAAGCTCACTCACTCTGTTTCCTACCAAAGACCACAGCAAACATGGAGGTGAGCAGATCTCATGGGCACCTTGCCATGGTCCTGTGGCTCTGTGTGGAAGAATTACACAGCATGAGACAGAGTTGCTCTCTCCCATCTCATCATGCATCAATAGTTCTGTCTTCGCCAGGCTGTGTTTGAAAAGCTAACATTTGGAGAGGTGTTTGTGGTAAAAAAAACACTAACAGTTAAAGACATATTTGATCAGTGCTAACAGTTTCTTATCCTCAAAATCAGATGACTAAGTTGCAGCATCAGCCCACAGGAGGTTAGGTTGTTTTATCCTTTCTACCTCCTGAGAAAGTACACTTGGATAATTGTCTATTCCATGACATCCCACCAACTATATCCCAAATAGATGGTGAACACTTTCTAGAGCTTTCAAAGAATTACAGTGGCATGTGCAACTTGTGTTTCCACCCTGAAGTCTTACTAAAGTTAAATTTATATCAACACTAAGACAATAATTGTCAGTCTATGATGGGGAATGTACTGTGTATGTTTATCTTATTGATTGTTAAATAAAATACCGTTTGGCCAATGAGACAGCAAGTTAGACGGGACTTGGAATCAAAGAGGATTCTGGGAAATGTATGATAATTAAGACTGAGCTATCAGATGAGAATCCTAGTCATTGGCCAAGCAGCTTTGAACCTAATACAAGTCTCTCTGTGTATTCATTTGGGCCCTAACTCAGGTGGGCGGCTGGCATAAAGCTCACACATGGCGGTGGGTCTCAGGCGGCTTTGGGCGGAAAAATTTATCGTAACAAGTCTACCCATGCACTTTACTCATGTATACAGTATTTAACATGTGTCTGGGACCATTCTAGGCATCGAGGATGTAACAGAGAACACAGAAGATCTTGCTCCCTGGAAGTTTTTATATATTTACTTATTTTTATTTGTTTATTTGAGGCAGAGTCTCAGACCCCAGACTACCCTCAAACTGGCTGTGAAGTCAAAGCTAACCCTCTGCCTCAGCCTCCTCTGGATTCAGCCTCCTTGAAGTTTAATGGAACAAAGTTAGAAAATAAAACAGATATAAGAAATAGGTCCATGTTGCAGAAGGTATAAGATGAACAGTCAAAAAAAAAAGCAAGGCACATAATAAAAGTTAGAAGTGCTGAATGGAGAAAGATATGGGCTGCAGTTTAAAATACTGGTCAAAATAAGACCCACTGGGAAAGTGATACTGAACTAGAGCTGGAAAAACACCGGCACTTGAGCATTTGATGGGAGCTATGCCAGAAAAAGGCAGCTAGCTGAGGTGAAAGATCAAAGTTTGGAAGAACAGCTAGGGGCTGAGAATGGCAGAGTTGCTGAATAGAGAAGATCAGAGGCCAGAGTAACAGAGTGGGCTGAGACAGACAGGGCCTTACCCAGATCTGAACTTTCCCACAGAGCTGGAAACTGCTTTCAGAGGACTCTTAAAGAGTATCACAATGTGACTTATGCTGCAACGGAATGACCAGGCTGTAGGTGAAGGACTGTCCCTAGGTCCTGTACAGATAAAAGTAGCTGATAGGAAGTAGTCGTGTTTCACAGAGAAACAGCCAGGTCTTTGCTTTCTCGAAGGTTTTTATCTGGATCTTTGTGAGGTTTCCATTGTTTCCTTCTGCAAATTGCTCTACCATTCTAGATATAATTTGACTTATTTGTAAAGAGAGGGGATGAGTTTAAAAGTTTTCTAACTCTGTCTCTAGCTCTGGCAAAGTCCTGATGGTTTTAAACATCAATGTTTAATTTTGTAGCCTTTGCCAGATAATCAACAACCTCAATCAATAAGAGCTGGAGGAATTTCTGCGAATCCATTCTTAACTTAATAAACACTTGCTTCTTTGAAAAATAAAAATACCTCTTTCGAGTTTGTGGCAAAGGAAAAGAAAGCTAAAGCTGAAGTTGGGCTAAATGTCTTCAGAAAACTGTAAGCAATCTCAAAAGAAAGTAAGGATGCAAGAAGTCAGAGAAGTACATTTACTCAGAGGTGTGAATAACTTAGATTTCACATGGGAAAGGGGAAAGAAACCATAAAGTTCTTTTTGTTCATTTATTTTTTTTGAGACAGTGTTTCTGTGTAGCCCTGGCTATCCCGGAACTCACTCTATAGACCAAGCTGGACTTGAACTCAGAGATCTGCCTGCATTCTGGGACTAAAGGTGTGTGCCACCACTGCCTGACTAACAAAATACTATTTTAAGAGATTCAGATCTGATGTTTTAAAATCAGCTACTAGAAACTGGGAATGAAGACATTAGTTGCTTTCAATATGATAGTACATGCTACACAAAGTTGTTGGAGGGATAGCACAATCAGTTTTAGTTTTCAAATAACAAGGGACTGGTCATTCAACATTGAAATGTGACCAGATTCCCCCGGTAGGGCCTATATGCAACATGTGAAGTATAAATATCTTTTAGTCTTAAATATTGTACACTAAGTGGAATTTTGAGTGCATGAATTGTTGATTGCTTTAGAAATTTTTCTAGCAGTTTTCTGAAATTAATTAGCTACTTGGGTAATGAGGAAGAGACTAAAGGGGTAGCCTAAGCAACAGTTCAGGACCTGGAGTCATGGAGCTTTCTGATAAATCATGATCCTGAAATGTAACAACTCTATGATCTTCAGAAAAAGTTTTACTGTCATCAGAGGCTCAATTTCCTTCTAAGATATTTATAATGGGATTAAATAATATAATTGCTGAAGTGCTTCACAAAATGTCCAACTGGCTCTTGGAAATCCTTCTTCTTACACTTATTAATTCTCTGAGATTCTTCCTAGATGCTCATTTTTGTCTGTATATCCTTGGAAAAAGATGCTGGAAGAGATTAAGTACAGGAATTTTAAAAGTGTTTCTTCCTTACATAACCTCAATCATTGTAGGATTTTTTTTAAAGGAAGAATGGCTGTGCAATGCAGAGAGAAATAAGAGGTATTTTAAGCTTAGTATTTTATTTCACAGGATTATTTTCACATTGACTGGTAGCACAGTGGGAAGGGTTTCACTGAGCTTCACCATATGATGAACAGCAGGACAGGTGAAGCGGTTTAGCTGTGTTTTCATTTCCTTTGACACCATCAGGATCACAGCACATTTCTTTTCACTAACTTTCTTCTGCTTCCTCTCAATTTGGCTCTCTCAAATTCCTTCAACTCCCATAACTAGAACAAAAATATCACAGTGTTCTCCAACTAAGCTTTGAGAGTCTGACCTAAGCAAATGCTTCCTAGTGTGGTGTCATCAGTTAGTTATTGAAGACTATAATACATCATGATACCAACAAAGTGTCATGGAAATGTACAATAGAAAATTTTACTTAATTTTAGTCACACACACACTCACACGTATTAGAGAATGATGGCACTAGGAAAATGAGGGTACAAAGTTATGACAAAGGACTTTAAGATTGAGGTAGCACTTACTTATTTAACTGGGCATGTATTTATTAAGCTTCTCATACGTGCTGGACAAACTACTAAATACTAAGAACATAGTAATAAATAAAAGAGACAAAAATTAAAAACCCGTCTCACAGAGCTTTTATTCTAAGTGCAAATAAAGACTGTAAAAGCCAGAAGCAAATTGCATGAGATCTGTGAGGTAATGAAAAGAACCAAAAAAAAAAAAATGGAGGAATAAAAAAGGTCCTGAGGCAATTGAGAGAGCAAACCATTCCACAGGAGACGGTAATGAGTTTCAAAGAGGGAGGTCAGAAGATGACTGAAAAAAAAATGCAAAGTGAAGAACTAGGCACTGGAAAGAGCGTCTACACAGAGATGGCAGTGAGCCCAGTCTTCCTCATGAGCCTGGCATGTTCAGGGACGGTGGCTTTAGTGAACCACTGTGAGATACAGAGGGTACATTAGATTGGAAGGACAGTCACATAAGATAGAGGGCTTGGGCCCAAACAGAGACTATAGTATTTACATCCTCTCCCCTCTTCCTCCTCTCTCTGGCCTTCCTCCCTTCCTCCTCCCCCTATCTCTTCCACACACTTTATTTCCCCTTCTTTTCAGACATAAAGTCTCATCTAGCTTGAGTTGGCTTAGAACTCACTATGTGGCCAGTTAATGACCTAAAACTTCTTATCTTCCTGCCTTTGTAACAAGTACTAGGCACACAGGTGGTGACATCACACCTGCATCCCTTCATGACAGAGAAATCCATTCGAATCAATGTGGATAAGTCTCAACTTTATTCATCAGTCATCTTCCCTTTGAGACATCTAATTACCCTCCTTAAAATGAGTTAGAATTTTCTTCAACATTCTCAGCCTGGAAGTGGTTGGAAAGTAACTAGTTAACAGACAATTGAAATACCAGACATGAAACTTGATAGCAGAGTATTATCAGTAAGGGAGGCCAAGGGGGTTTGAAAAGACATGAGGACACCAATAATTGATTGGTCATTATCCAAAACACATATAGGTCACAAGAAGTAAATGACTAGAGCGGCTGGGAAGATGGCACAGTGGGTAACAACACTTGATGGTCAAGCGTGAGGACAAACATTAGTTTGTACCCCAGGTGGTGTGATTTTAAGAAAGCAGGGAGAGAGAGAAAGACACCATGCAACACAGTTGAAGCAGAGGGTTTTTTTATTAAAGGAAAATGATTGTAAAAGTGGAAAGGGGGAGGAGGAGTCTGGCCTCTGGGGACAGGAGCAGTGGGAGAGAGGAAAGAGATCAGAGAGAGGGGGAGGAACAGACAGACAGAGGGAGAGACAGAGAGAAAGATGGGAGGTGGGCAGGGCCCTTTTAAAAGGGAACATAGTGAATAGACACAGGTGGTGCTCTTAGTGGCTGCAGCTGAGACGTGTCCTTTCAGAATCCCAAGGGCAGGCCTAAATACTAACACCAGGACCCACCTGAAAACCTTGGCGTGTCCATGCCTGACATACAAGGGGAAGGGGTGCAAAACAGGAAGTCTACTTGGGCTTCCTGGTTTTCATCCTAGCCAAATAAATGGTGAGGTCCAGGTTTAGTGGGATTCCCTGTCTCAATATGATGGAGAGTGATGGAGGAGGACACTTTATATAATTAAGGTTGGAAACTAGGAACTAAGGATTATGTATTTTTCCTTGAGACATGTTAGGTAACTATATAAAATTATTCTGAGCAAAATTATTCTAAAATGTGGAATGTTACAATTTAGAACCAGGACATCTGGACATCTTCCCTAATGGAATGTTTAGCTGGCTTTCATACCTTTAAAACAGCGATTTCCAACCTGTGGGTTGTGACCCCTTTAGTGTTGCATATCAGATATTTACATTGGAGTTATAACAGTAGCAAACTTACATTTATGAAGTAGCAAAGAAATACTTTTGTGCCTAGAAGTCACCACAGCACGAGGAACTATATTAAATGGTCACAGCATTAGGAGGGATGAGAACCACTGCTTTAAAATGTATTTATGGAGACAGGACTGGATTGAAGACAAAGATTCACCCACCAGTCACTGCTAGGGAGGTGGCAATTACGAAGCAATGGGTACAGATGAAATCACTGTAGGCGTGGACATGAACAAGAGAAAGGATTAAGACCTGAGCCCTAACTCTGAACATGGTGGATTAAAATTGAACAAAATGTTTCACAAGTGCAGCAAGGTATTTGAGCCAAACAAATGAGTCTGGAATGGTGGCACAGATCCGAATCAATGCTAAGGCTCAAAATGTTGTGTAAAAACAATCAGTGAGTTCAAGGGCAGCCTGGTCTACAGAGTGAGTTCCAGGACATCTGGGGATGTTACAAAGAAACCCCGTCTGGAAAAAAGAGAAAAAAAAATCAATCAAGATAACAGCAACATCAAACCTTAAGAGAACAAAGACTCTTTTTTGTTAATGGGTCTCATAGGTTTCGGTTCATCATTGAGGGATCAAGTTCCTTATTTCACACAGCCAGGAAGAAATGCAGATATGCTGTTTTTATCTGGCTTGCTTCTTTTCCCTATTTTATACTATAGGGATCACAGGTAGCCTGTGGGATAGTGTCACATTCAGGAAAGATCCTTCACTTGAGTTATTCTTCGTCGAAAATGACCCCAGACATGTGCAGAGTTAAGCTGTTCTAATTGCCTGGGCACTTCTCAATCCATTCAAGCTGCCAGTCAAGATTAACAAGTACACATATTTTAAAAGATTAAATAAAAGAAAAAGTCAATGAGATGCTTCAGAATCACTCAGAGTTTCACTTGCTAATTGCCTCTAAAGATGACATTTTCCAAAGTTAGAAGACAAAATCCCGAGGTGGAATATTTCAATGTTTCTTCTAATATTTGGATGGTACTAGAATATATGTGGACCCTCAGACATATAGCAAGATTTTGATCTATGTATTTACTGTTTTATTGATTATTCTCATTGACTTAATTTTATTATTGAACATAAAAGGACATAATACTTACCATTACTGAAATTATTTTTTAACTAATGTGTTCATGTCCAGATTAGAAATAGTCATTTGAAATTATGGAATCTACCATCCAATGAAAAGGAGAATAAGATACAAGAGGCTATAGGAATATAAAATATTTCTATAAAGTTTTGAAAAATCAAAGCAGAATCCCAGAGATTGGCAAGCATCTAGTGACCTTACATTTAAAACAAGCACTACCTTGGTGATTGCAGGTGAGACTTTCTGTCAAAATGGCTGCCTCATCATTGGACATCTACCCAGTGTATTTGGCCTTGAATTTTTTTCTTTTCCTTCCTTCCTTCCTTCCTTCCTTCCTTCCTTCCTTCCTTCCTTTCTTTCTTTTTTTTGAGAAAGGGTTTCTCTGTGTAGCCCTGGCTGTCCGAGAACTCACTCTGTAGACCATGCTAACCTCAAACTCACACAAATCTATCTGCCTCCCACATGCTGGGAATAAAGGCCTGCGCCACCACTGCCAGCCCTTGACCTTGAATTTTAACTTTTGGATTTTCCTTATTCTTCTTAGCAACAACGTTTCCATGATGAAATCATCTCATACTGATCTGGCAAGAGGACAGTCATAGTGGATGATAAAGTATCACTCATTGCTGAAGTGGAAGATCGGAACCATATATTAACTACGTTTATTTAATAAAAGCTATGGACTATCATGGGAGGTTGGAAGGCTGTAAAGAATACAAGAAAACCCGAAATTGGAAGTATCCATCAACTGTGGTAGGAAAAAGACATTTACAGTATGTTCCCAAGAGGGCTGGTGTGGCTAAGAATTTCATGTAGGCACCTGTTGGGAAGGGCTGTAGAAAGACTACAGATCTATTGGTCATACCTCAGGGCTCTTTGGGAAACTGTTAAATGGTGCATAGCTATTGTGCAGAGGCTGGTTCTTCGCCTGGTTCACCGCCAAGCACTGCTACATGAAGCACATGAACTCTAGGAAAACCCTTCCTCTTGAAACCTTCTGGAAACTTCCATGCCAACACCTCACTGGCATTGTTTATCATCCTGCCAGCTGGTCTACTGATGCAGCACGTAGCAAAGCAAAGAATCATAGTTTGGAATTGAGAGGCAAGTGACTGATAATTGGCACAAACCATTCTTTTGGTAGATCAGCAACAGACACTCTTCTCTGTGATAGCAGGTGTGAGCTAACTCTAGTCTTACAGGGACTTCAAAATCTTGTTACTTTCCTTCACATTCTAATGTATACCCTAATCATGTATCCTGTCTGGTCACTTTTATAACCTGAGACTGTTTTCAGAAAATGTGGTCACCAAAAGTTTGTAACCTTGTTTCTTAGTAGACAGAGGCAGTAGGGGTTCTGTGAGTTCTAGACCAGCCATGTGCTACATCAGTGGTTCTCAACCTTCCTGATGCTATGACCCTTTAATATAATTTCTCATGTTGTGGTGGCCCCAATACAATTTCTCATGTTGTGGTGGCCCCAATACAATTTCTCATGTTGTGGTGAACCCCGACCATAAAATGTTTTCCGTTGCTACTTCATAACTGTTATGAACCATAATGTAAATACCTGTGTTTTCTGAAGGTTTTAAGCAACCCCTGTGAAAGGGTCATTTGACAACGCAAGGGGCCTTGGCCCACACGTTGAGAACCACTTGCTACATAGTAAGATCCTGTCTATGAAAACAAATGCACAGACAAAAATAATACAGCCAAATTGCTTTAATTCTTGTGGTTAGAAATCCATGAAGTGTGATTAAAGTTTGCAGCAGTAACTGTTTTGGAAAATGCAAAGCAGGTATTTTAAAACACATTTAATAATAGTCTGAAAAACACTTTCTTCAACATTTAAGGGGGCCCTAGAGCCCTTCTCATTCTAGCTCCAAAAACATCTGAATGGCGTTCATGTAACCTCTACTGATCAGCAGGTGTTTCATAAATGCAAGGTTGTTATGTCATGGAAACCATACAGATGACAGCAGGAAGAGTTGTTTCTCACAGGAAGTGCTGAGCAGAGGTTTTAGCTGAGCTGCAATTTCAGCTCTGCCTTTTCCATTTTCAGAATAATCCACTGTGCATCGGTACCTTGGCTTCATCTGAAAGAACTGGAAACATAATTAAACTTCAAGTGGTGTCTGAAGCTTGTAGAATCAAAGTCTACATTTTAGTGGTGTGTTCAAAATATCAATGTATTTTGATCAAATTCATCATCCTCCCCTAACTCCTCCCAGGTCCTTCCTCCTTTCTCTACGCACACAGCTTTGTGTCTTTTTCTTTTTTTTTTTGATCCATCAACTACAGTTTGTGCTGCCCATATTCTCTTGAATATGTGGTCTTCACTGGCTGGTGGTCAACCCAACAGGAGCCACACCGTTAAAGGAGCAGACTCCTCTTAGTAACAATCAACTGCCAACTACTGCCTAGCTAGGGGTGGAACTTCATGCCCACCTCCCTTCTCTAGGCCAGGAAATTTGTCTGACTTGAGCTTACCCAGGTCTTGTGTATGCTGTGTCCACTGCCCTGCTGTGTCCAGAAAATACTGCTTCCTTGTGGTTATTCAATGCCTCTGGCTCCTATGATCTCTCTGTGCTCTCTTCCCCCATGACCCTTCAGCCTTGGGATATGGGATATGCTATAAACATCCATTTGGGCCTAGCATTCCATATTCCCTTGTTCTCTGCTCTCTGGCCAGTTGTGGGTTCCTGTGTTATTCACCGTCTACTGTAAAAAGAAGTTTTTCTGCTGAGTGCTGGGCGATAATGATCTATGGGTATAACGATGAGTCATTAGGAGTCAGTTTAATCCATGTCCATTTAAAAGAGAAATAGTATCAGGTTCTCAGGACCTAGGACCTATCATCACAGTTTTAATGGTTCACATACGGTAAGACTGGCCATTCCTTTTCACTGCAGGTGGTTCACATAACATCGCCCTGCACTACAAAAGCTATCAGTTGGAATGAAGCTTCCAGGTCAGTACCAACTTGATTTCTCCATGTTCTATGACTCAAGTGTGTGGAATCTTCAGCAATAGGGTCCTCTGGTGCTTTGTATAGACAGTAATTCCATACACTTTTCTTACTATTTACAGTGCTGCAAACACTACCGACATATATAATGTTTTAATGTCTTTTAATAGGCAATGCTGGTGTCTCCTAAAGTTGACAGTAAATTCCCAAATTGAGCTAATTAAATTCACTGGCACACTTGGTCAACACACACACACACACACACACACACACACACACACACACACACACATACATACACAGACATGTAATCATAGATGACATACATGAGCCTTGTGGAGTATCTTACTGTTCTTTTGCTGTGAAGAGACACCGTGACCAAGGCAACCCTTATGAGAGAAAGCATTTAATTGGCGGCTTATTTAGAGTTTCAGAGGTTTAGTCCATTATAATCATGACAAGGAGCCTGACAGCCTGCTAGCAGTCATGATGCCAGAGAAATTCTACATCCTGATCTGCAGGCAGCAGGAAGAGAGAGAGAAAGACTGGACCTGGCATGAGCTTTTAAAGCCTCAAAGTCCACTCCCAGTGACACACTCCCTCCAACAAGGTCACATCTTCTAATCTTTTCAAATAGGACCACTCCCTGGTGACTAAGCTTCCAAATATATGAACCTATAGGTGCCAGTCTTATTTAAACCACTACATGGAGGAAGAAAAAGAGTTAGACAAAGGGAAAAATAAGTAAAACAAACAAACAAAAAAGAGAAACAAGAGCTTACTTGAAAGAATAACAAAAATATCAGTAACTTCACTAGAAGTTGACTTAATAAATGTTATAAAAGTAAGACATGTTCAGCAGGGTGGCCTAAAAAAGTTTCTTTCTTTTACTTGAGAAATGAGAAATCTGTGCAAGGGTGAGAAAATGTACAGTAAATCGTGGATGTAGAAGCCTCCCTTATTCCCCAGTTTCTAGTTACTAGACTCTTTGTTTTTCTCTATTTTATTAAAACTCCCCAAATATTGAAGAGCCTCCAGGCATCATTTACTCTGGATCCGGAAAGAGCCCCCAATGTCAAGGTATTAAACGTATTTATCACTTCAAAGCCTTTTCCTTACCATGCTCGCATGTTTTTAATAAAGCAGTAAATACCACAGAAACGATGAAGAAAAGCTCTGTGCATGCAGGAGGAAGTACTAAATGACTCCCAAGAACTAAAACCTACAGGGCTGTGTTTTGATCCCAGAGAGAGTCTGTGGCTGGTGTGGGTGCCAGTGCCCTGTGTTTTCTGATGCAGAGAATTCTCATCTTCACTTTTCCTTTTACTTCTTCAAGATCTCTTTAGAAAGCATCGGATTTAAAATATCCATAGCTTTGGATTTTTAATAATTCTAAAAAGTGTGTGTGTGTGTGTGTGTGTGTGTGTGTGTGTGTGTGTGTGTGTGTGTGTGCTTGACTGTGTGAGTTTATGAGCACTCCAAGTATTAGAGGTGCCTGTGGAGGCCAGAGAGCATCTAATTCCCTAGAATTGATGCGAACCACCTGATATGGATGCTGGCAACTGAAAGCCCCAGTTCTCTGTAAGAGCAGTAAGGGCTGAGCCATCCCTCCAACCTCAAGATTCAAAGATCTTTTGGAAAACATCTTCTCATATTGTAATCATGAGGAAACATGTAGAGGCAAAAGTCCATAGTGCCAACAACCTGAGTCTTGGCATGTGGATGCAACTAGGAGTGGAGATGTCAGCACCTGTCTTCCTTGGGTGCCCATATCTGAGGAGCCTGCTTTAGGCTGAGCTTGTATCCAGATGGTATAACTAACACTGGGAGTTTGCCAAGGGGTTAGTTCTCCAGTGAGAAGATACAGCTTGATTTTATCTGTGTACTCTGCTGTAGCTACGTTGATTAAGAGGTGAGCACATGAAAGGAATTTTTCTAATTCTAACTATAAACCTGAGTGTGTGGTACTCAGTTTTTCTGTGGCCCCAGATATTTTTTGTCATTCAACTATAAGGAAAAATATTTTTCTTGTAAGTATATAAAGAAACAACTTGTCTTTGTCCTCTGCCTAGAACTCCCCAAATGATGGTGAATGGAGGTCACAAAAGTAAGCCCTTTTGCCAAGTTTCTGTTGAAGTGAAAATCTCTCAGTCCCTCATCTCTGAGTGTGATGTTTGCTGTCAGACTTTCTATAGGGCTTCAGTGATGTCCATCCATATCCCTTCTGTTTCATTAAAGAATAAAAATATATTGAGTTTTGTTGGGTGCTTTTCACACATCACTCAAGATGACTGTGGTTCTTTTATTATTTTATATTATTATACCCAGTGATCTACAAAGGATGTGTTTATCTTGTGGATCAATTGTAGTGCTTCCGAAACCTTGGAAAGGAGTTCATTTCTCAGGCACTAGGAATTCAGCCAACAATGGTAACAATGAGTTTCCAGAAGTATCAGAAGCCATAAGACACTGTGTGTGAGTGTGTGTGTGTGTATGCACATCTGTGTCAAGGGTAGCATGGTGCTGAGCCAAAATAAGAGGACAGCTCACAGATGCCAGCTCTGTTTTGTAACCTTGTGGGATGCCGAGTTCAAACTCAGGTCACCAAGCAGGGCACAACATCTCTACACACTGAGCCATCTCTTCAGCCCACACCTAATCTCTTAATAAGGGATAAGCCAAATTGTAAGGAAGTACATATAATTTAACAGGCTTATTGATTCAAGTGTAACTGTTTTTGATTCTTGATCTTCTGCAAAAGTAAATGTACTTTTTAGGACTATAAAGGGCAAAATTTAGTTATGATACATGCTGAAGCAGTGAAATATCAAGGAACTATTTCCCATGCTAGTTATTTGGCATTTAATTGCTATCACTTGTAAACATAATGAGGTGAGGAAAAAATATGAGTGTTTTAGTTGATTTTAAAGTCATCAACACCAGCATAAATCCTATTAATTGCTTGGATGTGTGTTAGCTTATTTATGACTCTCAGCATGGAGCCATGATGTGACAAATAGGTGAAACATACTTGTGTTGTCATGGATGCCAAAGCAAGGGCTTAATGAAGAAATCTGGGGGTAATTTGTGGAGGATAACTGTGAGAAAGCTGTACTAGTATAATAAAAACTCAAATATCACAAATATCTCTTTTCCCCCATCTCTTCTCAAAATTCTCCCTCCCTCTCCTCCCCATCTCCGTTCTCTGCCCTTCCCTCCTAACAGCCTTCCAGCCCCCCACCCCGCTTTGCCCATTTCTTGTCTTTCCCTTATTGCCTAGACTGCTAATTTTCCATTTGAATACCAGTTATTGCTTTAATTGCTATAAAATATGATTCCCTAATAATGAAACCATATTTTACTTGAAATCATTACCTGTACCCAATCCCCGGCTAAAAGACTATATTGGTACAGGAGACCACTTCCTTAACATTACACCAGGAGCACAGACACTGAGATCAACAATTAATAAAGGGACCTCCTGAAACTGAGAAGCTTCTGTAAGGCAAAGGATACAGTCAACAAGACAAAACGACAGCCCACAGACTGGGAAAAGATATTCATCAACTCCACATCTGACAGAGGGCTGATCTCCAAAATTTACAAAGAACTCAAGAAGCTAGTCTCCAAAACACCAAACAATCCAATTAAAAAGTGGGGTACAGAACTAAATAGACAATTCTCAATAGAGGAATCTAAAATGGCTGAAAGACACATAAGAAAGTGTTCAACATCCTTAGCCATCAGGGAAATGCAAATCAAAACAACTCTGAGATACCACCTCACACCTGTCAGAATGGCTAAAATCAAAAACACCAATGACAGTGTATGCTGGAGAAGATGTGGAGAAAGGGGAACACTCCTCCACTGCTGGTGGGAGTGTCAACTTGTACAGCCACTTTGGAAATCTGTATGGTGATCCCTCAGAAAAATGGGAATCAGTCTACCACAAGATCCAGCAATTTCACTCTTAGGCATATACCCCAAAAGAAGCACATTCATACAACAAGGACATCTGTTCAATGATGTTCATAGCAGCATTATTTGTAATAGCCAGAACCTGGAAACAACCTAGATGCCCCTCAACTGAAGAATGGATAGAGAAATTGTGGTACATTTACACAATGGAGTACTACTCGTGGGGGGGGGGCGATGGAATCTTGAAATTTACAGGCAAATGGATGGAACTAGAAGAAACCATTCTGAGAGAAGTAACCCTGTCACAAAAAGACAAACATGGTATATACTCACTCATATGTGGATTTTAGACATAGAGTAAAACATTACCAGCCTACAATCCACACTGCCAGAGAAGCTAGTAAACAAGGAAGACACTAAGAGAGACATACGTGGTCCCTGGAGAAGGGGAAAGGGACAAGATCTCCTGAGCAAATTGGGAGCATGGGGGAGGGGAGAGGGAACTAGGAGAATGAGAAGGGGAGAAGAGAAGTGGTGAGGAGAACATGATGGGGCAGGGAGGTTGAGTTGGGGGAAGAACAGAAGAAGGCAAGATAAGAGATAATAGAGGGAGACATTATAGGTTTAAAGAGAAATCAAGCACTAAGGAAATATCTGGAGAGCTACAAAGATGACACCAAGTAACAATCTAAGCAAGAGTGGAGAGGCTACCTTAAATGCCCTCCCCTGATAATGAGATTGATAACTGACTTAAATGCCATCCTACAGCCTTCATCCAGCAGCTGGTGGAAGTAGAAGCAGACACCCATAGTTAAACCTTGAACTGAACTGGAATCCAGTTGCAGAGAAGGAGGACTGATGAGCAAAGAGGTCCAGACTAGGCTGGTGAAACCCACAGAAACAGGTGACCTGAACAAGGGAGAGCTCTTGGTCCCAGACTGAAAACTGAGAAACCAGCATGGGACTGATCCAGACCCCCTGAATGTGGGTGTCAGTGAGAAGACCTCAGAAATCTATGGGACCCCTTGTAGTGGATCAGTACTTATCCCTAGCACAGGAATGGACTTTGGGAGCCCATCCCACATGGAGGTATACTCCCTGAGCCTGGACACAAGGGGTGGACCTAGGCCCTGCTCCAAAGGATATGGCAGATTCTGAAGACTGCCTACAGAAGGCCTCATCCTCCCTGGGGAGCAGAAAGGGTACGGGATAGGTAGGGTGGTAGTTGGGGGGGGCAGGGGAGAAGGGGATGGAGAAGCAACTGGGATTGACATGTAAAATAATCTAATTCAAATTTTAAAAATTAAAAAGAAAACACTATAGTATATCTACACTGGGTCACACATCTTCTGTTATTTAAAAGTGGAAGGTAAGTTCCCATTTTGAAAATGTCATGTACTTCAGACACAAGACCTGAGATGGAGGTAAACCTGAAAGCCTCCTCAGGTCTAGGTTTCTTGATAAGAATGCACCACAAACTCCCAAGTGAGGGGTCTTAATTACTTTTCTATTTCTGTGGCAAAACACCATCTTCAACAAGTTAACTTCTAAAGAAGTGCTTTATAAGTTTAACTTAGATCCAGAGTCTGCCCTCATCATATTCTTGGCCACACTACCCCTTCTCGTTGAGCTTGAGTCTTGCCCCCCAATGCCCTCTCCTTGAGGAGAACACCAGGAGAATCTGTACAATCCAGAGTTGCCCACATCAAAGTCTTGGCCCTACACTCACCAGGAGGCAATAGGAGAGGGAGAGACCCCAGCTGCACCCACTGAAAGAAGGGATGGGAAGACGACAGTATAAGAACACTATTAATAACAGAAAGAGCAGTACAACACCACCAGAATCTAGGGACTCTACAACAGGAAGACCTGAACATCCCAACTCAGATGAAGAAGAAAGGGACCTAAAAAACAACTTTCTGAAGATGTTAGAGACCCTCAAAGAGGAAACCAGAAAATCACTTAAAGAAATGAAAGAAAGAACAAACAAAAAAATACAAGAAATAGAGGAAAAGGCAAACCAAAACATTTAAGAAATAAATCTCTTAAAGGAATCAGGGAAAGCCAAAAAAAAAAAAATTGAAGGAAACAATTCAAACAAGTCAAGGCTTGGAAGCTGAAATAGAAACAATAAAGAAAAGACAGAATGAGGGAATGCTGGAAATAGAAAAGCTGAGTAAACAATCAGGAACTACAGATGTAAGCATAACCAATAGAATACAAGAGATGGGAGAGAGAATCCATCCTTCTACTGATGCAAACAAGAAACACACCTAAACTTCAAAGACAGACATTACCTCAGTGTAAAAGGTTGGGAAAAGATTTTCCAATCAAATGGACAAAAGAACCAAGCTGGTGTAGCAATCCTAATATCTAACTAATTAGACTTCAAACTAAAATCAATCAAAAGCGATGAAGGTTATTTCATATTAATCACAGAAAAAATCCATCAAGATGAAGTCTCAATTCTGAACATCTATGCCCCATATATAAAGGCACCCACATTTGTAAAAGAAAAATTACTAAAACTTAAATCACACATAAAACCCCACACAGTTATAGTGGGAGACTTCAACACCCCACTCTCACCACTAGACAAGAGCACCAGACAGAAACTTAATGAGGAAACAAAGGAACTAACAGAAGTTATGGCTCTATTGGATTTAACAGACATCTATAGAACATTCCATCCAAACACAAAAGAATATACCTTCTTCTCAGCGCCACATGGAACCTTCTCTAAAATCCACCACATTCTCGGCAACATAGTAAACCTCAACAAATAAAAAAAAAATAGAACAAACCCCTGTATCTTATCAGACCACCATGTTTTAAAATTAGAATTCAACAACAACACAAATTGCAGAAACCCTACAAACTAGTGGAAATTGAACAATGTGCAATTGCCTCATTCCTAGGTCAAGGAAGAAATAAAAAAGAAATTAAAGAATTCCTAGAATTCAATGAGAATGAAGACACAACATACCCAAACTTATGGGACACTTTGAAAGCAGTGCTGAGCAATCAGTGCCCACTTGAAGAACTGTAGAATAGCCATACTAGAGAATTAACAGCACAACTGAAAGCTCTACAATAACAAGAAGCAAACTCACCCTGGAGGAGTACATACCAGGAAATAGTCAACTTGAGGGCTGAAATCAATAAAGTAAAAACAAAGAAAACAATACAAAGAATCAATGTGACCAACAGTTGGTTCTTTGAGAAAATCAACAAGATAGACAAACCTTTATACAAACTAACCAAAGGCAGAGAGAAAGCATGCAAATTAACACAATCAGAAATGAAAAAGCAGACATAACAACAGACACTAAGAAAATCCAGAGAATCTTCAGGTCATACTTTGAAAACCTGTACTCCACAAATTTGGAAAATTTAAAGGAACTGGACAGTTTTCTGGATAGATATCACTTACCAAAATTAAATCAAGAACAGATAAGCAAATTAAATAAGCCTGTAACCCCTAATGAAATAGAAGCAGTCATCAAAAATCTCCCGACCAAAAAAAAAAAAAAAAAAAAGCCCAGGGCCAGATGGTTTCAATACAGAATAATACAGAATTCTACCAGAAATTCAAAGAACAGCTAATACTCATTCTTCTCAAATTGCTCCACATAATACAAGCAGAAGGTTCATTGAAAAACTTTTTTATGAGGCTACAATTATCTTGGTACTCTAGCCACACAAAGACACAACTAAGAAAGAGAACTACAGACCAATGTCCCTCATGAACATTGAATAAAAATACTCAATAAAATACTGACAAATCAAATCCAAGAACACATCAGAAAAATCATGATCAAGTAAGCTTCATGCCAGGGATGCAAGGATGTTTCAACATACGAATATCCATCAATGTAATCCACCATATAAAAAAACTGAAAAAGAAAATCCACATGATCATCTCACTAGACAATGAAAAAGCCTTTGACAAAATCCAACACCCCTTCATGATAAATGTCCTGGAGAGATCAGGGATAACAGGAACATACCTCAACATAATAAAAGCAATATACAGCAAGCCGACAGCCAACATCAAAATAATGGAGAGAAACTCAATGCAATTCCTCTAAAATAGGGGACAAGACAAGGTTGTCCACTCTCTCCATACCTCTTCAATATTGGCCTTGAAGTTCTAGCTAGAGGAATAAGACAACAAAAGGAGATCAAAGGAATACAAATCAGAAAGGAAGAAGTCAAACTCTCACTATTTGCAGATGATATGATAGTCTACATAAGTGACCCGAAAAACTCTACCAGAGTGATCCTACAGTTGATAAACACCTTCAGCAAAGTTGCAGGATACAAGATTAACTCAAAAAAAATCTGTAGCCCTACTATATACAGATGATAAATGGGCTGAGATAGAAGTCAGAGAAACATCACCCCTTACAATAGCCACAAACAACAAAATATCTTGGGGTAATGCTAACCAAACAAGTGAAAGAACTATATAACTAGAACTTTGAGTCTTTAAAGAAAGAAATTAAAGAAGATACCAGAAAATGGAAAGATCTCCCATGCTCTTGGACAGGTAGGATCAACATAGTAAAAATGATAATCTTGCCAAAAGCAATCTACAGATTCAATGCAATCCCCATAAAAATACTGGCACAATTCTTCACAGACCCTGAAAGAACAATACTCAACTTTATATGGAAAAACAAAAAACCCAGGATAGCCAAAAACAACCCTGCACAATAAAGGAACTTCCAGAGGCATCATCATCCTGACTTCCAGTTCTACTATAGAGCTTTAGTAATGAAAACAGCTAGGTATTGGAAAAAAGCAGACAAGTGGACTAATGGAATCAAATTGAAGACCCTGATATTAATTCGCACACCTGTGAACACCTGAGTTTTGACAAAGAAGCCAAAACTAAACAATGGAAAAAAAAAAGAAAGCATCTTCAACAAATGGTGCTGACATAACTGGATTCAGACATGTAGATGATTGCATATAGATCCATATATACTGCCATGCACAAAACTTAAGTCCAAATTGATCAAAGACCTCAACATAAATCCAGCCACACTGAACCTCTTAGAAGAGAAAGTAGGAGGTACCCTTGACTGAATTGGTACATGTGATCTCTTCATGAACACAACTCCATTATCACAGACACTGAGATCAACAATCAATAAACTCCTGAAGCTGAGAAGCTGCTGTTAGGCAAAGGATATAGTCAATAAGACAAAATAGCAGCCATCAGAATGGGAAAAGATCTTCACCAATCCCACATCTGACAGAGGGCTGATTTCCAAAATATACAAAGAACTGAAGAAGCTAGTCACAAAAACACCAAACGATTCAATTAAAAAGTGGGGTTCAGAACTAAATAGAGAATTCTCAATAGAAGAATCTAAAATGGCAGAAAGACCCTTAAGAAAGTGTTCAACATCCTTAGCCATCAGGAAAACACAAATCAAAACAGCTCTGAGATACCATCTTACTCCTGTCAGAAAAACTAAAAGAAAAACACCAATGACAGTTTATAATGAAGAGGATGTGGAGAAAGGGGAACACTTCTCCACTGCTGGTGGGAGTGCCAACTCTTACAGCCTCTTTGGAAATCAGTATGGCCATCCCTCAGAAAAATTGGAATCATTCTACCACAAGATCCAGCAATTCCACTCTTAGGCATATACCCAAAAGATGCACATTCATAAAACAAGGACATCTGTTCAACCATGTTCATAACAGCATTATTTGTAATAGCCAGAACATGGAAGCAACCTAGATGCTCTTCAACTGAAGAATGGATGGAGAAAGTGTGGTACATTTACACATTGGAGTACTACTCAATGGACAAAAACAATGGAATCTTGAAATTCGCAGGGAAATGGATGGAACTGGAAGAAACGATCCGGAGTGAGGTACCCAGTCACAGAAAGACAAGCATGGTATATACTCCCTCATATATGTATATTAGACATAGAGCAAAGGACAGCCTACATTCCACAGTACCAGAGAACCTAGGAACAAGGAGGACCCTAAGAGAAAAATACATGGTCCCCTGAAGAAGGGGAAAGTGACAAGAACTCCTGAGAAAATTGGGAGCATGGAAGAGAGGGGATAGAGTTAGGAAAAAGAGAAGGGAAGAAAAGGAGGGGTCAGAGAACATGAGGGATCAGGAATACAGAGACAGGGGAGGAATAGAGGAGAGCAAGAAAAGAGATACTTTAATAGAGGTAGCCAGTATAGGTTTAAAGAGAAATCTGGCACTAGGGAAATGTTCAGAGATCCACAAAGATGACTCCACCTAAGAATCTAGGCAGTAGTTGAGAGACTGACTTTGATGCCCTTCCCCTATAATGAGATTGATGACGACCTCAATTTGCCATCATAGAGCCTTCATTCAGTAGCTGATGAAAACAGAAGCAGTCACCCACAGCTAAGCACTGAGCCATACTCCAAGAATCTAGTTGTAGAGAGGGAGGAGGGATGAGCAAAGGAGTCAAGACCATGATGGAGAAACCTACAAAACCGGCTGACCTTACCTAGTGAGAGCACATGGACCCCAGCTGTAAAGCTGGGGAACCAGCATTCCACTGAACCAAACCCTCTGAATGTGGGTACCAGTTAGGCCTGTGCAGTCTTTGGAACCTCTAACAGTGGAACCAGTATTTGTCCCTAGTGTACAAATGGACTTCGGTAGCCCATTCCCTATGGAGGGATAATATTTCTGCCCAGATACATGGAGGAGAGCCTAGACCCTCCCCCAAATTATGTCACAGATTTTGATGGTCCCCATGGAAGGCCTCACTGTCCTTGGGGAGTGGGTAGGGATGGGTTGGAGGGATTCTTAGGGGGCATAGGAGGATGGAAGGGGGAGGGAACAGGGAGACTGACATGTAAAATGGTTGTTTCTAAAGAAAAAAATCAACATAGTAAAAAAAAAAGTTTAACTTTATTTTATTTAATCTAACTGGTCTTTATGTTTCAGAAGGCTTGGTGTCCATGACAGCAGAGCAAGGGAATGGTTGCATGAACAGCTGAGAGCTCACATTATCTTTAAGCAGAGGGCATGGAGCACAATGGTGGGAATTAAGGGAGATTTTTAATCCTTAAAGCCAGTCTTAGTGGTACTCCTCCTCCAACAAGGCCATACCTCCTAATCCTTTGCAAACAGTTCCCACCAACTGGGCACCAAACATTCAAACATGATCCTATGGGCCAATTCTTATTCAAACCATCACATGCCACTCCTTGGCCACTGTAGGCTTCTGGCCATATAATAATGCAAAGAGCATTTAGTTCAACTTTAAAAGACCCCAAAATCTTTCATAATCTTAATACATTTTAATAGTCCAATGTTTCTCCTGAAAGTCAAGGCAATTGCTTAACTTTAAGTCCCAGTAAAATCAACACACACAAATTACATATTTCCAGCATACAATGGTAAAGAATACATATCCCCATTACAAAAGAAACCAATTGGGGCACTGTGAGGAAACACTGGACTAGGGCAAGACCAAAGTGCAGCAAGGAAAACTTTAGATCCAATAACTTCATATCTCATATCAAAGAGCTTCAATGGCATTCCCTTAGTTCCCTTATTTTTAATCTATTTTGATTTTGGTATTCACAAACAATTGTCTGCATATTTCAGGCTTTTAAATTGTTGCCTCAGATATTATGCTGCGACTTTCTTGATGCAGTAAAGTGTAAGAGGGAAAGAGTGATCAGTCATCTTCTGTTTCAACCATTATTCTGTTGATGAACCTTTGTCATGGACTGAGCTTTCTTACCCACCAACTGCCCTTTCTAGCAGTGATATTCAAGTGTTTCTTAAAATCCTATCTCTATCAACTTCCTTTTCTTATGTAAGAGAGGAAGACAGGAAGAGGCTACTGCTGGAGGACAATGACCAGATCAACTCTCAGAATAGACTTGCCTCATGGAGAACTATCTGGCTCTCTATGTCCCTCCTCCCAGGGATCTTTCTCAAGACGTCTGACATTACCAACTAACAAACTCCAAACACTTGTCATTCTCTAGCTTGTTTTAAAGATGATAATTTGAATTAAATGTTAAAATATTATGAAGCCGAGAATAATTCCTTCTTTTAAAAGAAATAATAATTATCTTTTAAGGTATTCTTTTGCCCTACTGATTAAAAAAATTAATAACAATCTAAAAGATTCTGAATGAGAACATTTCCTCACTTTGTAATCCTTTAATAGCCACTGAAGAATTTTTAAAGCATTTATAACCATGACTGCATGAAAACAATAATCCTATAGAGGTAAAATTAGAAACCTTTTACATTCATATTTTAGAAGAAAAAAAAATGCTCAAAACAGGAGGGCATACTTTCATAAAACGCATGGCAACAGTGGTTACCTGCTTAAGATCTGCCCAAGGCTGGGCTCTGAATATTTAATCATGGTAGGGGATGGGGCTTATGGAGTCCTCCTCCTCCCTGGGGGGCTATTGTCAATCATTGCTGGGGGTGGGGAGTCTCACTTTCTTCAGTGGTACAGCCACCAATAAGTTACAGCCTTCTCCCTGCCTCTGGAGAGACTGCTCAGTGGTTAAGAGCACTTGCTGCTCTATCAGAGGACCCAGGTTATTTTCCCAGAACCCATGTGGTGGCCTCTACAGCTACAGGTCCAGGAGATTTGATTTCTTCTGCTGAATTCTGTGGGCACCAGGCATGCATATAGTATACATACAGACATACATGCAGGCAAAACCATCACATGCATACATTAAAATAAAGAAATCAGAAAACTAGCTTTCCATCCGTGCTCATGCAGGCAGCCCTATTAAATGCAGTGAGACACACACAGAGAGAAACATGAAAGGAGAAAGGTCAGGTGCTGGGAAATAGAAAGGTTTCATCAGGAGAGGATAGGGAACAAGAGAGATAATGGGGAGTTTACTAAAACCACTGTATTCATGCATGAGACTGTCAGGGAAGAATAACTTAAAAACTTAGATTATAAGAGGTTCTTGGTTTATTTTCACACATGTAGTAGTTTAGCAGTTTGGAACAACATTAATTTTTAATTTATAAAACTTTAGTCCCATGACCAAAAGTATTATGTTTTTAAAAGATCATTGTGAAACTCTACAACTAGGTTAGAAGCAATATTAACCAAATAGTGTTTATTAAATTGCCTTGCTCTCTCATACTAATATGGTAAATTGGAGGTTTATTGTATCTCTAGTTGCACTGCCCAGTTCTTCACTGTGATTTTCTAGCTTCTGTTCCTGGACTCCAGGGAACTTTCATCTCTTCTACTTAATGGGTTTGGCTTTAAGGTAAATTGAACGCCTGATCCAATCCTTTTTTCAAAACAGATTTCTCCCCTAATGACTGTGTTTTACACCCTTCATACTGCTCATGGAGTGCTTATCATTAATATTTGTCTGGCAGAAAGATGCATAATGTTAGTAATTATATTAAGCATTATTTTTTTCTTTTCTATAGATGATTAAATAACCAGAAACCATAATTCAACTGTGTTTATTCAAACAGCTGTAGTTGATTTGGGGGAAACACAAGTGCAAATATAGAGAAATGAATAATTTGGTACATGCTAAGGTCTATAATTCCAAGAATTCCATGGTGGAGAATAGGCATACACCTAATATTTCAACAATGTGACCTTCAAACTAGATCGTGTTGATTTAACTTTGTTCTATTAATGCGTATATTAGAAATTCAATGTTAATGGAACACCTCAAGGTAAAATAAGTACAGTTATCAATAGAAAGACCTGTGTTTTCTAGAGAATGATGAAATATAAAAAGTAAAAAAAAAAATAAAAAACAAACTGGGACAAAAATATTTACTGTGCTTAAAGTTTTCCTTTGTTTTGTTTTGTAAACTTAAAGTTTCAAGCAATAGAGGAAGAAATATTTTGAAAAAATGAATGTGGAAATAGCTAAAAAGAATAAGGGCTATCAATGGAAATATTGAATCAGGGTTTCACATGTACATTAACAATTTACTGTGTAATGTTCAATCAATATTAAATGGAACATTTCCCTGCACCAAAGCAGCATGCTAATTGACATATGAGAAAAGCAACAAGCCCTTGGAATGGAAGAGCAAACATAGGGAGATTCAGTCAGTATGTTTTAGTAATTTAGGAAGTGATAAAGCTGAGATAGCAAATGAATAGGACAAAAGTAAAGTTTTATATAAATTATGTTGCAATAGTTGTAAAGCTGTTTGAGGGAAAAATGCATTTGAATTGGTTTCTCAAGCTGTATTAATCAGGGCTCTCCAAGACACATAACCAATAGGATGTAGATAGAGATTTTGTCAGAGAGACTTAATTGGGGGAATTGATTCATACAAACATGAAGGCTGAGAATCCTATTACAAGCTGTTTGTGAACTGGAGATTTTGGGATGCTGGCCTCAGAATGACGGAAAGCAATGTTTGGCTCAGCTCGAGGTTGAAAATCTGAGAACTCTGGGGAAGAGGCCAGCTACTAGTGTGATTTGAATGTCCAGTGGGAATCCTGACCTTGACATGTTCAAGAAGAGAGGTTACTCCAAACTTATGGAAATAGATGCATTTGCCTTTCTTCATCATTCTCTCTGAGGTACAGACAACTATATGATGACCTCCCACAATCAGGATGGATTTCCCCATCTGGCCCACTCAGAATCACACAGCATCTCCATTAGGTACACCTTCACAACGCAATAGAGCAAACTATGAATTTTACTATAGGAAAGCCTAGCAGAGCCCCTGAACAACCTGACGTAGAATTAATATGAACAATGTTGAAATAAGTTTTCTTCTGATAGGATGCATATTTCAGTCTGGCCTTAAAACAACAACAGAGCTCCTAGGATGGAAGACTCACAATCCCTCTACATCAGTGGATCTCACTCAACCTTTCTAATGCTGTGGCCCTTTAATACAGCTCCTCACGTCATTGCGATCCCCAACCATAAAATTATTTCTGTTGCAACTTGATAGCTATAACTTTGCTATGAATCATAATGTAAATATCTATATTTTCGGGTGGTCTTTGGGGGTCTCCATCCACTGCTAATAAGCACCCCACCACAACCAAAATAATGACAAAAAAAACAATTCCAAAGAACCAAGATCTAAAGAAGCCTGTGTCTTCTCAGAGTTGTGAGAATTAACATTTAGGTATGTATAGAAATAATCATGAATTTCATGTATGTGACATACATTCATGTGTGTTTGTATATATATTATATATACATAGGTGATAGATATGATTTAAATTAGTATTCCTTTTTAGGCTTAGTTTTTTTACATCAAAATTGTGAAAAATACAACATTTATACCACATTTGCTTGTGTATATGGTTCACGTGATAATGCTCATTACATCAGTGGACATAGTCCTTCAGTGCTTTATTAAAATATTGTAAGGCCTACCCGAGAGTGTCGTGAAAAACATATAGAAAAGTTTCTTAGGAACTCTTAGTACATTGTTCAAATTTGTTCTCTCATGTTGTGGAATTGAGTATTGATATTTTATTCTGCACACTCCACTATATAACAAGTTTCTTTATGATTGGACACTTACTTGTCATACAATCAGTGGTTTTTAATTTGCTCTTATGATATTGTGACGTCACAGGAAACATGACTTGGTCTCTGACCCTGGTTCTTGTGAGGCATTCCAGATACCCTTGTTCCAGGTTCAAGGAGTATTTTTTATAGTAATATTTGTTCTTTGACCCTGAATCCTAGCACACAGTTCTTGTGTCTGAAACAGAGCCCCAAATACCACAGCCAACACACACCTCTATAATGTCATATATAAAAGTTCTACCATTTTAAAGAGTAGGCTTTTGATGGGCTCCTGTATAGCCCCAGGATGAGAGCTGGGGAAACAGCTTTGCATTTAAGGGCTGGAATTGGAACCCTTGCCTATAGGAAGGGGAGAAGGTCTAAGGGTTGAGTTAATCATGAATAACCAAAGATATCATTGCTCATATCTTTATAAAGAAGCCTCAATAATCATTCAGAGGGATGCAATTCATGAAGCTTTCAGAACAATGAACATGGAGGCTCCAGACAATGTTGAATACAGAAAGGATATGGGTACTCTACACCCCTTCCCACACCCCTAGCCCACTGCATCTCTCCATAGTCATTCCCCCATCCTTTATTAAACCAGTAGATGTTGACCAGAGATCTGTAAGTCATCTGGCAAACTAACCAAATCCAGAGAAGGGGTTTTTAGATAGCCCCTATTACCAGCCTGTCAGAGTGAATGCCTACTATGTGCTATTGGCATTGGAAGCAGAAAGAGGCGGGGGCTACTTGTGGAATGAGACTTTAACCTGTGGAGCCTGACTTCACATCTAGGTAGTTGAATCACCTGAAATTGCTGAAGTCCTAGTCTATGGCTAGCAGAGAATAGGTCTTTGGTCATTTTAGTGTTCACAAATGAAGTGCTCTGTTCTGAGTGTTGGTTGAATTGAGTTTCAAAATAGAAAACTGGTTGTGTATTCCTTTCTCTCAAATGACTCAAAACTCAAGATCATAAAGAAAATCTTATCAATTAACATTAATTTCTCATACCAGACTATTGGACAAATTTCAAAAACATCCCTTTCTACATAGTAAGTATTTGTAAATTTTAGTCACCATGTCCATCCACAATTTTGCTCGATAGATCAGTCTATAGTATTGAGCAAAATATTCACACATTCACAAAATAAAATGACATATTTGTTTGAGATTTGTTTGTCTCTCTATGCCAAAAATGTTTCAGAAAGTTAAATGGTTAAATGGACATATATTTTTCAGCTAATCTGAATGACATTTTAAGAAGAATCTGAAACTTCTTGTCAACTGTTGGCCAATCATAATACACCATAAATTTAAAATGACATCTACTTAGAAGATAGAAAGTGGAATATGTGATTAAAGTAGTTGATATTTTACATTGTGTTTATACTTTATACAAAATTAAAATATAGAAGTATAATTAAAATCAAAATATGTGAGCTAGGGCATTAGTCCATAGATAGAGGACAAAATCAGCATTTTGTGGACCTGAGTTCAACTCCCAGAATTCCTCAGAAATATCAAAATGGGGGGACTGGGAGCACACATAGAAACATAAATAGGATTCTTCCTGAAGTATTTTTTCCTTTTTTTTATTTAGAAACAATCATTTTACATATCAACCCCCTGTTCCCTCTCTGTCCCATCCTTCCAACCCCCTACAATCCACCCCCTACCTGCTCCCCAAGGAGAGTGAGGCCTTCTATGGGAGACCATCGAAGTCTGTGACATAATTTGGGGGAGGGCCTACATACTCCTCCGTATATCTGGGCTGAATTAGTATCCTTCCACAGGGAATGGACTCCCAAAGTCAATTTGTGCACTAGAGATAAATACTGGTTCCACTGTTAGAGGTCTCATAGACTGCCTAGGCCTCCTAACTGGCACCCACATTCAGAGGGTTTGGCTCAGTCGAATGCTGGTTCCCCAGCTTTACAGCTGGGGTCCATGTGCTCTCACTAGGTCAGGTCAGCTGGTTTTGTAGGTTTCTCCATCATGGTCTTGACTCCTTTGCTCATCCCTCCTCCCTTTCTACAACGGATTCCAGGAGTATGGCTCAGTGTTTAGCTGTGGGTGTCTGCTTCTGCTTCCATCAGCTACTAGATGAAGGCTCTAGGATGGCATTTAGCACAGTCATCAATCTCATTATAAGGGAAGGGCATTTAAGGTAGCCTCTCCACTATTGCTTAGATTCCTAGTTGGGGTAATCCTTGTGGATCTCTGTACAATTACCTAGTGCCAGATTTCTCTTTAAACCTGTAATGGCTCCCTCTATTGATGTGTCTCTTTTCTTGTTCTCCTCTATTCCTCTCTCCACTCAATCTTCCTGATCCCTCATGCTCTCCTCCCCCTCCTCTTTTCCCCTCCTTTTTCTCCTACCTCCCTCTCCCCTTCCCCCATGATCCCAATTTGTTGAGGGGCTTTTGTCCTTTCCTCTTTACTGAAGTGTTTTTTTGTTTTGTTTTGTTTTTTTGTTTTTTGTTTTTTGCTTTTCCGAGACAGGGTTTCTCTGTGTAGCTTTGGAGTGCTGAAGTGTTTTTAAAAGTAGCAAGTACATAGGGCTTGAGTGATGACTCAGAAAAACATGTTGCCCTTACAGAGCCCCCCCCTCCCCCGGGCATCCATATGTGTCTCACAACCATTTAAAACTCCAGTTCCAGTTATATGTTCTCTTCTGACTTCCAAGGGCACCAGGCACATATGTGGTGTACATACATACATACAGGTCAAACATTCATGCATATAAAATGGACAAATCTTTTTTAAAAGATATAAAGTATTTGATATTGAATTGCTTTTTTTCCATAGTTCGATTTCCTTGCTTAGGCAGGAGTTTCCATGGAAATAGTTCTAGATCCCTTAGGGTTTTTGTTGTGCCATATACAATATTATGAAAGGAGATTTATTGGGTTGGCTTATGCACTGTGGGCTAGATAGTCCAACAGCTGCTCTCTGTACATCAGAGAGGCTGAGAGCCCAGGAACTGCTCAGTCCATAAGTCTTAGCTGTCTGAAGCCAATGACAAAAGCATAGAAATTCTTGGAAAGTCTCTGGTATTGACTCCACACTGACATCATAGGAGGATGGTTTTAACCATGTGAGGCACAGTTTCTCAGATAGAAATGAAGCCTGTCTTGTCGTTAGGTACCTTTCCATCTGGGCCACTTTTGGAAGTTGTTGTTTCTCATGAGGTGTCTCTTCCCATCTTACTTTGCCTTCCCTGGAAATGGCCTCACAGACACACCGTAGGTAATCCCTCTTGGTAATTCTAAACCCAGTCAAGGTGACAGGAAGAGCAACCATCACACTAGACATCCAGGAATCTTGGTTGTAATGATTAGGCATGGTCGTCAGCTTGATTGGACTGAGAGCCATGTAAGAGATAAATAGATCATGAGTCAGGGTATGTCTCTCTGTGTGGATGTTTCCAGAGATAATGAGGTCTCTGACCTAATCAACAGTTTACTTCATCGATGGTTTCAATATATGAACTAGCTATCAGGAGATAGCAGATGAGGCCTGTGGGAAGATGTAGGACATAATTTTATCTTCCTGACCCTTCCTATCTGCTGTGCTTTCTACTCTCTGGCTGCCATGAGGTGACCGTTCTGCTCTGTGAACACCCTTTGCTAGGGGTTTTTACCTCATCACAGGCCCAGAAGTGATGGGCCAGCCCACCACAGATTGATACCTCTGAAACAAGAACAAAGGAAAAGGATCCTCCTTCCAGCTGCCTCCAGTATTCCTAGTAGCAGGAAACTAAATACAGCAATGTTCTGTTCAAACAGACCTTGACATGGGCATTAACCCTCCTTGTTTATACCCAGGGTGCCTTGTCGATGCCTTTTCACTATTTCCTGGTCTTTAATTCTGTACTCAACAGCATCTGTTCACTTATTCCTTCCTTGTAAACTCTAGAAAAGATGAAAACCCTCATTTTACAGAGCTTTCTATCATATGCCTCAAAATGTAGTATTTCTTCTCTCAAATAATGGCAAGCCCCTCCTCTTTCCACCAACAGCTTTCTTCCACTCTTTTCCATGCAGCAAAGCCTGGATGGTGTGTGTGTGTGTGTGTGTGTGTGTGTGTGTGTGTGTGTGTGTGTGTGTGTGTGTGTGATCGGTGTGATTGGTGATTCTCCACAGTTCATTCCACATTGCTCCCTACATCTCTCTTTATACAAACCTATCTTGGGCTGTGACTGCCTTTAAGTCTGTATTTTCACTTTCCCTAACAAGTTCCTTCTAATTGAACTGTGCCTTTGTCAATCCCCATACATTAAGATGATTTCCTTCATATTAGGAATTCAAAATACATTTAATAATGAATGAATGATAAAATATAACTTCAGCTTATACCACTCTTTCCATTTTTTCAAATTCACGCACCCTATAATTGTCAGTTTAACATTTCGAACCCTAAAACAGCTCAAATAGATTGCAGACCTAGAGATCTCTGTGACTTCAACTATCATGCCTGGAATTACCAATGAAGCCCCAAAGACTTGTGTCTTTCATACCTAGAATACAGAATGTGTGAGCGAAGCAATGGTGACAACAGCAATCCCCTTGATAACAAAAATGCAGGGCAAATGTTTCCTATTGCTATAAGCTAGAGGTTTGCCTGGTTCCTGTGGTTTGTGGACATTTTCACATTGGGAAACCATCAGTGTATAAATTTAGGGTACCACTGGATTAGATGCTATGACTCACCAAGGTATCTTTGAACTCTCTCAACCAGCCTCGTCAGCAGTATATTTAGTCCAAATATGTACATTCTAGAACCACAGGAGGGGGTGCTTATTAGGACGCTTTTAAATAAAGCCTACAACTTTAGAGTTAGGTATGTCTTTGAAGATTCTACATTCTAATTGGCTCCCTGACATTTAATCAAAATGGATGAGAGTTCACCTAGGGTTAAGGTGATTCATTATGTTGACTGATCTCCTGTGGTAGTTAGACCACTGCTGAGCCAGGTCGGAGAGCAGGGCCTGACAAGGCAATTATAACTGTATGAAATCTTTCCAGCACACTGGTGATGTAAGTACCAGGCTATGTGGAAACCTAAGAACTTCTCAAAGTTCTCTACTCAACAAGAGGCCGCAGGAGAGAAATGCCCTGCTCTAGCATGTCTTCAGAGGCTGTGACCTTGATGTGAAGTATGCAGTACCATGTGTATCCAGATAATGGGATGCATGGCCAGGTGTAGAGAGAGAAAACATGATGGGGGAAGTACTTCTGTGTATGTTTATCTTATTGATTGTTAAATAAAATACTGTTTGGCCAATGAGACAGCAAGTAGACGGGACTAGGAGTCAAAGAGGATTCTGGGAAATGTAGTAGAGAAGTGTGATCCAGGCAGGAAATGACATAGCAAGGAGACTCATATTTAAGCAAAGGAGAAACAGGAAGCGCCCCTTTTTCCCGTTTGCCTCGTCCAGCAGCAGGATGTGAGCCACCGGCAAGGAGGGACGCCAATAAGGCGTCCGATAAGATAAGTCTTATAACATATATAGATTTATGATAATTAAGACTGAGCTAACAGATGAGAAGCCCTAGTCATTGGCCAAGCAGCTTTGAACCCAATACAAGTTTCTGTGTATTTATTTGGGCCCTATCTCAGGCGGGCGGCTGGCGTAAAGCTCACACGTGGCGGTGGGGCTCAGGCAGCTTTTGGCAAAAAGATTTATCATAACAAAAACTTGCAATCATTTCATACCAAATTGTAAAAGAAAACAGAAGAATAAAGAGCATTATCTCCACTGATCCTTCTGTACATTGTGCCCATAATTTTCAATTGCCAAGAGAAACTCTATGCTCGCACCCGATAAAGATAGACAAAAAGGAGGCAATTAGGGGGAAGACGGGCAGAGATCAAGAGAGATCAGAAGGAAGCAAAAGTTACAAAGAATGAGACCAGATGAAAGTCCACTGGCAGTGCAAACATTATCACCCACTTGCCAAGGATGCCAAGGATAGAAGGCGCTGGCAGGGAGGCATCTGGCAGATACTTGATTTTTAGCAGTGCAGAAACAATCTATTTATAACTATGTATTTGTAGTGCTTCAAGAACATAAAATGATACTTTCTAAGCTTTGGTTTCCGCTGTCAGAGGAACCAGCCACAGACCTACCTACCTACTGAGTAGAAAAATATTTTTCAGAGAAATTGTATGTCATAGGTAGAGAAAGGGACTGCTTGGTCAAGCTGGACAATGTTGCAGTAACTCCCTAACAGGAACTGCCAACAAACACAGACAAACAACAAAATAAAAAAAAAATACAAACCAGGGAGTTTGGGAAGGCACAGGTTGCTAGAAGCTCTTTATCAAACCGTGTTTCTTTCACCGTAAGGGACTCCACATACACAGCCTTGGGCACAGGCTCAAACATATCAATGAGGGCATGTCTTAAAAGATTAAGATGATAAATTTTACTGGTCCTAGACTATATCCTGGTTGCTGAGTTACTGGCCTCACTCCCAAAGTCCATCTCTTCAGAACCTTCATCAAAAGATGAAGAAGAGAAAGGAATAAAAGAGACTGAGCTCAGCAGAAATAAGAGAGAGTGAAGCTACTGGAACTATGGGTCTTAGTGCCATAAACAATGGGAAAAGTCCACACTACAATTCATAATAGCATTATTAACAAAACATACATTGTTCTTCTTGTCAGAAAAATAGAAATCAAAAGCAACCTGATATATAAAGTTTCTGGGTATAATGATATTTAAAATTCTATATGTAATTTTCATGACTTCACAGAAAAATGAATTTTTTCCAGTGAGCACCTGTCTCAGCAAAATGCATATTCCAGCAGTGTCTCAGGCTGAGCTGGTTGCTATAACAAAGACCAAAGCCTGAGTGATTTATAGGCAAAAGAGTTATTTTCCTTTCAGTTCTGAAGTCTGTGGAATTCAATAGAAAGGGAAGATTCAATTGTACTGGAGGATTTGCTTTCTGTGTCCTAGCACATTGGAAGGGTGAGTGGTCTGTCTTCTGCCTCCAGAGGACACTAATCCTACTCATGAGGGAATGGCTTTCATGACGTAGTCACTTCTACTTTTATTTATCTTAAAAAAAATAAAGATTTAGGTAAAAGCAAGTCCATGCAAACATTCCTGAGATGGAGTGAGTTCTTCTCCAAAATGTTATAGAATGATACTTTTGAGGAAGCTATATAAGCAGTAAAGAGGAGAATATCTATGTATCTGATTTTTTAAAATGAATTTCTGCAATCTGAGAAGGGGTGAGGAAAAGGAAGGAAAGAGAAAGTCACAAAACAGGAACTACATGGGCAAGAGCAGCTTCGAAGGGGATTTTTTTTATAGAAACCAAACAAATGTGCACAACACCATCTCAAGACCATGACCTGATGCATTGCTTTCTACACAAAGGCTCTAGTGGTCCCTCAAGATAAAACTACAATAGTGACATCAAGCCAGCAAAAAGATAGACCCATGGGTGTACTACAGTCAGACCATTTATTCATGCTCTGGTGTAGGTCAATTATAAAGAGAACATCTACAGCTCTCTGCATAATCATGGCTTATTGACCAAGGGGCTGTGGATATATAAAAGTCACATACAATGTGATCCAGATGTAACATAGGGAGCTTAACATTTCAGTTTATCTTTAATGTATGTTTTACATGTACTACAAAAAATCACTTTTATAATAAAAGCTTCTGCAAATTCTGAAAACTTAATACATTTTGAAATGTACCACTAGATTAAAGATATAGAACAATGATACTGATCTCCAGCTCTCCTGTGCTGATATGTGGCTGTCGCTTCTCTCCACCCTCAGATCCTGGCCACTATTTGTATCTGCTGTTGTCTGTAATTCTGTGTTTTTCCAGAATGGGACATGTTCTGATTAGCTTTAACTATCATTGTAGCTCAATTTCGACTTATTTGGGAAAAGAATCTCAACTGAGGAATTGCCCAGAGATTATCTGTGGTGTCTGTAGGAGAACATCTTTATTGTTGCTTGATAGAATAGGAGACAGTCTAATGTGGGTGGCAACAATCCCTAGACAGGTGGTCCTGAACTCTACAAGAAAGTTGGCTGAGTGTAACTCTGTCTGGCAGCCAGCAAGTAACATCCTCCATGGTTCCTGTCACACTTCTTTGGCTGAAAAGTGAGTTCCATATTGGGAAGTTGTCTTAGTTCCTTTTTTGTTGCTGTGATAAAACCCCATAAGCAAGACAACATACAATAAACACATTTAATTGGGCTTATGTTTCTAGAGGGTAAGAGTTCATGATGGCAGAGGAAAGACCGAGGTTCAGGAACAGCTGAAAGCTAGCATCTCAAAGGGCAAGCAATAGGCAAAGAACACACTGAAAAGGTCAAGAATCTCTGATTCTGCGACTCAGCCCAGAGACACCTGACACCAGGGGTCTGCTACTGGATCTGAAATTGGCAACTGGATCCAACACACCCAGAGACTGCCAAGGTCCCAGTAATAGGCCCACCTCCATCCACTGGCCAGGTAGGCCAGGGGCTGTTTCCTATTCTAGTTCTGTGGCCCTGCTCAGAGACACCTAATGCCAGAGGTCTACTCACGGGATCTGAACTTGGTGGTGGGATCCAACACACCCAGAGAATGCCAAGGCCCTGGTAACAGTCCCACCTCCATCCACAAGAAGAGGACAGACATCAGAGTATTGGAACTGTTTGCATCTACCAGAAGGGAACCTTGGACCCATACCCACCAGGAGAGGAAGAGACTCCTGCTACTCCCACCAGGAGAAAGGATGAGAAGAGGACAATGTAAAAGCACATTCAACAACAGAAAACCCAATATGACACCACAGGAGACTAGGGACCATATACCAACAAGATCTGAACATCACAATGCAGACGAGGCAGAAGAGAATGACCTTAAAAACATCTTCATGAAAATGATAGAGAGCCTCAAAGAGGACATGAGAAAATCCCTTAAGGAAATGGAAGAAAAAATAAACCAAAAATACAAGATATCAACAAATCTCTCAAGGAAACAGTTCAAGACCGAAAAAGTAAAATAGAGACAATAAAGAAAGCACAATCTGAGGGAATGCCAGAAATAGAAAAGCTGGGTAAATGATCAGGAACTACAGACACAAGCATAACCAACAGATTTAAAGAGATGGAAGAGAGAATCTCAGGAATTGAAGATACACTAGGAGAAACAGACTCATCAACCAAAGAAAATCTTAAGTCCAACAAATCCCTAACAGAAAAATATCCAGGAAATGTGGGATACTGTAAAAGACCAAACCTAAGAATAATAAATAGGTATAGAAGAAGAAATCCATCTCAAAGGCACAGAAGACATATTCAACAAAATCATAGAAGAAAACTTTCCCAACTTAAAGAAAGATGTGCCAATGAAAGCACAAGAAGCCTACAGAACACCAAATAGACTGAACCAAAAAAAGGTCTCCTCGACACATAATAATCAAAACTCCAAACATACAGAATACACATAATTTCACCACCACCACCAAATCCAAAACAAACAAGAATGAACAATCAAAGGTCATTAATATACCTCAATATTAATGATCTTAACTCGCCTATAAAAAGACACAGGTTAGCAGAATAGATAAGAAGACGGAATCCATCTTTCTGCTGCATACAAGAAACACACCTCAACTTCAAAGACAGACAGTACCTAAGAATTAAGGTTGGGAAAAGATTTTCCAATCAAATAGACCCAAGAAACAAGCAGAGGTAGCAATCTTAATATCCAATAAACTTGACTTTAAACTAAAAAAGATCAACCATAGAGATGAAGGAGGTCACTTCCTACTCATCACAGGAGAAATCCATCAGGATGAAGTCTCAATTCTAAACATTTATGCCCCAAATACAAAGGCATCCACATTTGTAAAAGAAATATTACTAAAACTCAAATCACACATAAAATGACACACACTTATAGTGGGAGACTTCAACACCTCACTCTCACCACTGGACAGGAACACCAGACAGAAACTTACCGAAGAAACGAAGGAACTAATAGAAGTTATGGCACAATTGAGCTTAACAGATATCTATAGAACATTCCATCCAAATACAAAACAATATACCTTTTTCTCAGTGCCCCATACTTGGCAACATAGCAAAACTCAACAGGTATGAAAAAAATTAAAATAACCCCCTGTATCTTATCAAACCAACATGCTTTAAAGTTAGAATTCAACAACAACACGAATTGCAGAAAACCTACATACTCATGGAAATTAAGTAACACCCAACTGCACAATTCCTGGGTCCAGTAAGAAATAAAAAAAGAAATTAAAGATTTCCTAGAATTCAATGAGAATGCTGACACAACACACCAAAGACTATGGGACACTTTGAAAGCAGTGCTAAGAGGAAAGTTCATAGTGCTAAGTGATGAACATGAAGAAACAGGAGAATAATCACACTAGAGAATTAAAAGCACAACTGAAAGCTTTAGAACACAAAGAAGGCAATACACCCCAGAGGAGCAGACACCAGTAAACAATCAAATTGAGGGCTGAAATCAATAAAGTGGAAACTAGGAGAACAATACAAAGAATCAAGATATCGAAGAGTTGGTTCTTCGAGAAAAATCAACAAGATAGACAAACCTTTATCCAAACTTAACAAAAAACAAAGAGTGAACATGCAAATCAATAAAATCAGGAATGAAAAGGGGAATATAACAACAGACACAGAGGAAATAGAGAGAAATCATCAGGTCATACTTTGAAAACCTATATTCCTCAAAATTCAAAAATCTAAAGGAAATGGACAATTTTCTGGACAGATTTCACTTACCAAAATTAAATCAAGAACAGATAAGCAACTTAAATAGATCTATAATCCCTAATGAAATTGAAACAGTCATTAGACGTCTCCCAACAAAAACGCCCAGGGCCAGATGGCTTCAGTGCAGAATTCTAACAGAAATTCAAGGTACAGCTAATACCAATTCTCCTCAAAGTATTCCATGCAATAGAAGCAGAAGGGTCATTGCCAAAGTCTTTTTTTATGAGGCTTCAATAACCTTGATATCCAAGCCATACAATGAAAGACATATTTAAGAAAGAGAATTACAGGCCAATATCCCTTATGAACATTGATGCAAGAATGCTCAATAAAATACTGGCAAATTGAATCCAGGAACACATCAGAGAAATCATCCACCATGATCAAGTGGGCTTCATCCCAGGGATACAAGGATGGTTCAACATATGAAAATCCATCAATGTAATCCATGATATAAACAAACTGAAAAAGAAAAACCACATGATCATCTCACTAGATGCTGAAAAAGCCTTTGACAAAATTCAACATCCCTTCATGATAAAGATCTTGGAGAGAACAGGAATAACAGGAACATACTTCAATATAATAAAAGCAATATATACCAAACCAACAGCCAACATCAAACTAAATGGGGAGAAACTCAAAGCGATTCCGCTAAAATCAGGAACAAGACAAGGCTGTCCACTCTCTCCAAATCTCTTCAATATTGTACTTGAAATTCTAGCTAGAGCAATAAGACAACAAAAGGAGATCAAGAGAATACAGATCGGAAAGGAAGAAGTCAAACTTTCACTATTTGCAGATGATATAATAGTATACATAAGTGACCTGAAAAACTCTACCAGGGAACTCCTACAGCTGATAAACACCTTCATCAAAGTGGCAGGATACAAGATTAACTAAAAAAAAAATCTGTAGCCCTACTATATACCGATGACACATTGGTGGAGAAAGAAATCAGAGAAACATCACACTTTACAATTGCCACAAACAACATAAAATACCTTGAGGTAACACTAACTAAAAATGTGAAAGACCTGTACCATAAGAATTTTGAGTCTCTAAAGAAAGAAATTAAAGAAGATACCAGAAAAGGAAAGCTCTCCCATGCTCTTGGGTTGGGAGTGTCAACATTGTAAAAATGGCAATCTTGCCAAAAGCAATCTACATATTCAATGCAATCCCCATCAAAATCCCAACAAAATTCTTCACAGACCTTGAAAGAACAATTCTCAACTTTATATGGAGAAACAAAAGACCCAGGATAGCCAAAACAACCCTATACAATAAAGGAATTTCTAGAGGCATCACCATCCCTGACTTCAAGCTCTATTACAGAGCTATAGTCCTGAAAACAGCTTGGTATTGGCACAAAAATAGACAGGTAGACCAATGAAATAGACTTGAAAACCCTGATATTAACCCAGGAAAATGTATGGAACTAGAAGAAACCATTCTGAGCGAGGTAACACAATCACAAAAAGACAAACATTGTATGTACTCACTCATATGTGGATTTTAGACATAGAGTAAAGGATTACCAGCCTACAATCCACACTGCCAGAGAAGCTAGGAAACAAGGAGAACTCTAATAGAGACATACATGGTCCCCTGGAGAAGGGAAAAGGGACAAGATCTCCTAAGCAAATTGGGAGCACGGGAAGAGGGGGGAGGGTGCTAGGAGAATGAGAAGGGGAAAAGAGGAGGGCTGAGGAGGACATGAGGAAGCAGAAAGTGTGAGAAGGGGGAAGAATAGATGATAACCAAAATGGAGATACAATAATAGAGGGAGGCATTTTAGGTTTACAGAGAAATCAGGCACAAAGATGACACCAGCTAACAATCTAAGCAACAGAGGAGAGGCTACCTTAAATGCCCTCCCCTGAAAATGAGATTGATGACTGACTTATACGCCACTCAATAGCCCTCATCAACAGCTGGTGGAAGTAGAAGCCGACACCCACAACTAATCACTGAACTGAACTGGAATCCAGTTGCAGAGAAGGACGAGTGATGAGCAATGGTGTCCAGACCAGGCTGGTGAAACCCACAGAAACAGTTAACCTGAAAAACGGGGAGCTCTTGGTCCCCAAACTGATAGCTGAGATACCAGCACGGGACTGATCCAGACCCCAGGAACATGGGTTTCAGTGAAGAAACCTTGGAAATCTACAGGATCTCCTGTAGTTCAGTACTTATCCCTAGCATAAGTGTGGACTTGGGGAGCCCATTCCACATAGAGGGATACTCCCTCGAGCTAAGACACAAGGGGGTGGGCCTAGGCCCTATCCCAAAGGATATGATAGACTTTGATGACCCCCATTAGAGGCCTCACCCTCCAGGGGAGCAGAAAGGATATGTGATAGGTAGGGTTTTAGCTGGGAGGGTGATAGGGGAGGAGGGAAGGGAGAAGAAACTGGGAATGACATGTAAAACAATCCTGTTTCTAACTCAAATAATAAAAAAAAACCTTTGCAAAAAAATGCCTTAAGATACATCAATTCCAAAAAAAATGTCAAGAGTCTTGAAACTTTTAAGTCTGCCCGTGACACACCCCCTCCCCAAAGGCCACACCTCCTAATCCTTCCCCAAAGCCCCACCACCTGCAGACAGTGTATCCAATCATATGAACATATCAGAGCCCCTCTCATTAACACCACCACACACAGAGATAACTATAAGCAAATCTGCCTTAGCACCTGCCTTGATTTCCCTCAATGACGGACTGTGACCTGGTGTTACAAGCTATAACAAACCCTTTACTTCACTTCATTGCTTTTGGTTAAGATGTTTTATCATAACCCCAAATGCAACTAGAACAATACATAAGTGCAATCAAACATTATTCAGTCTTGGAGTCTCACTTTTTTATTAGGCATATTATCCAACTGACATTCACTCATGTGGCTATATCAATTATTCATTCAATTTACTGCTTGTTGGTATTCATTTTTATAGATGTACCACAGTTTATTGCTCATTGCCTAGCAGAAGACTGTCTGAAAGCTTTCCAACTTCTGACAATTGCAAAGAGGAACCACTATGAATATTTGCATCTAGGTTATTGTGGAGATTTCTTATGTGATACTATTGAAAAAATATATAAGAGAGGAATATATGGGCCATGTGGTAAAGGTATGGGAACTAAAAAAATAGTAAATGTGTTTGAATAGTGACTGTGTCATTTTTATCATCCTGTCATATGTAAGGACACTAAATTAATTATTTGAGTGGTTATACAGGGATACTTCATTGGATTTTTAATGTATATTTCCCTGACAACTAATGATATTGAACATTTTATTTGCTAAGTTTCTACCTGAATATCTTATTAGGTAAGGTGTCTGCTATAATCTTTTAATCTCTTTCTAGGTATCTGTTTTATTATTGAATTGTAAAATGGCCTCATACATTTTACTTTAAAATCCATTTTATGGTCTATGTTTTACAAACCATTTCTTCTAAGAGGTGGTGTGTATTATTATTATCATTATTATTATTATTAAAATATTGTCTTTGGAGAAATGAAAATTTATAACTTTCATGAAGTTCAATATTTTTACTTTAAAATTTTTCTCCATCTGTTAACCTATTTATTTGGGGGCCATACTGAAGATACCCTAGAAGACCCCAACTCACAGATATTTGTCTACATTTTTTTTCTGAAGTTTGGTGATAACTTAAGTCATTATTCATCTCAAGTCCAGCTTCTTCTAACACCCTGTCCATTTTCTTCTGCAGCATAGGACAATGACTGACCCTTTGGTTATGCCATTATGCAGAAAATACACAGTTGTTTTGTCAAAAGTCACTGAAAGAGTCTCTTTTCCACTTTGATTTACGACAAACCCTTTTGTCAAAAATGAATTCACAATGTAAGCTGTGGCTCTCCGGATTCTTCCTTCTATTTTATAGATCTATCATCACCTATTTCATTCTATCTTGATTTTTGAACATTACCAAATCCTGAAAGCACATATCATGGATCTCTTTGTCCCTTTATAAGATTGGTTTAGCTATTGCATAACCTTTGCATTGCCATTTAAATCTTAAAATGGGTTTGCAAATGTCTATAAAAGCCATGCCGATATTTTGGATATTTTGTAAGGATTGGACTCCATTTTAAGATTGACATTTTAACAATCTTAAGAATTTTAAGGTATAAATGGCATCTGCATTTTTGTAGAGCATTTAATGCTCATCTCAAATGTGGTAAAGTCTTAAGATATATTTGATCATTTTTTCTATTCATTTCATATTTGGTACTATTTTAAGTGCCAATGGGTCCAAATTTATGGCCTTTTGATTTTAATGTATAGAAATAAGATCAAACTTGTTTTATGTGTTTGTTTTTTTCTATTATTTTAATTTTGCATGGATATTCTGTGAGCTTCTGGTGGAAAGCATATTGTTTTAAACTATCTTCTCTCTCTCTCTCTCTCTCTGATATTATTATAGGGTTTACCTACCGTCTTAGAATCTTGCTAAGTCTCTATTATATTCGTGATACTTGTCCCTTCGAAAAAAGATTCTGTTCTCTTGGAATAACTGCATGTTGTTATAATTGTTTTTCCCTGATGCATATAAATGGCAATTTTAATAATTAAATGTGTTCATTGGCATGTTTTTATACATCTATATAATGCATACTGATTACTCTCATCCTCAACTTTTCTCAACATCCTCCCACCTCGGTCTATTCTCCCTACCTTCCTACAATCTTTTTCTTACATTCTTGCTTGTCTTGTTTTGTTACACCAAGTTTAAGTAGGGCTGTCTGTGTGGCTGTGGGGGTGGAGCTGTCCGTTGGAACCTGGTAGGCTCTGCAGTGGGTGAATACTTGAAGATGACTCTTCCTCTCCCAGAAAAATCAATACAATGTAAGGAAGCATAGGAGCCTGCAAGCCACACCTCTATCCTTGAGTCTTGAGAAAGCCAGTCTTGTGTATGCACAGGCCAAGTGCCAGTAACAGCAGCTGTAAGGAGTTTGTGATGGCGATCATTGTGTCATGTCTAGAGGTTAGCATTTCACAGCCCCTTTCCCTATCATTGTCCTGCCTTCTCTTCTGCAATGTTCCTAAGGCTTAGAGGGATGATACAAATATCTTGTTTAGGACTGTGCCTTCAACCATCTCTTATTCTGAGCATCTTGAATAGCCATGAGTTTCGGTCCTCTCTGCAGTTGACTGCAAAGAGAGGCTTCTCTAGATGTAGGGAAACTGATATATATTTTTTGCTGAAACTGTAACTGTTTTTTAATGTTCTGTATTATGCTCTCCCAGTTTTTGTCTTATTTTGTTTTTTTCTGGACTGAAATAATGTGCACCCATGCCAGCAACCCTTGAACATACACAAGTGTTTGCACACACACAAAATATATTTATTTTTATCTAATCTTAAATAATTAGAAATGTGTCAGTCTTAGTTTTTCAATGTCTACCAACCAACTTGAGGAATGAGATAGGACTTTAATTACACATATACTGAAGTGAGTGGATTTATCTCAGAGATTTCTAATAGTGTATTCATATTTTCAGGCTGTTTTCTCTGCCTGCCTGCCTTATTGTGTATGGTTCCTGTTATGTATTTGAGTATAATCATTTGTTTCCCAAATCAAATCTGTTAGTACTACCAAGAGTCTTTTAAATTTCAACCTCTGTAGTTTTCTACTTTGAAGTTCATTTTCTTCTTATTAGACTAATATTCCATGACTCCAATTAAAAATTTCATCTCTCCCTGGCATAACTGATTTTATAATAAAATTTCTTGCATCACTTTACATACCATGAATTACTCTTAAATTATATCTCTATATATATACATTTATATATAAAATTCAGGAGGAGTTTTTTTAATTCAATACTGATGCTTTATTGAGAAAATATTCTTTTAATGTATAAAGGTAAAGGAAAAACAATATCAACACCCTGTTTAAATTGTATTATCATTCTTAATTTCTGGCAAATAATAGGCGATCAAAATAAGGCTGCTACCTGGTATTGGTGGGGAAAATGTTCGAAATTTTTTTATATTAATTTTTTATTAGTTCAAATTAGGAACAAGCTTGTTTCACATGCCGATCCCTTCTCCCTCTCCCTCCCCTCACCCCCATCCCTCCTCTCCCACCCCGACTTAACCCCCACCCCATCCACCCTCCACTCCCCAGGCAGGGTAGGGGCCTTCAACTGGGGATCCGCATAGTCCACCACATCATCAAAGTCCACCTGGCCTCTTCCCCATGTGTCCAGGGCAAGAGTGCATCCCTTCACGTGGGATGGGCTCTCAAAGTCCCTTCTTATACCAGGGGAAAATACTAATCCACTACCAGGGGTCCCCTGGAGTGCAGAGGCCTCCTCATTGACATCTATGTTCAGGGGTCTGGATCAGTCCTGTACTGGCCTCCCAAACAGCATCTGGGGTCGATGAGCTCCCCCTTGTTCAGGCCAGCTGTTTCTCTGGGTTTCTCTAACTTGGTACCGACCCCTTCGATCTTCATTCCTCCCTCTCTTCAACGAAGTTCCAGAGTTCAGTTCAGAGTATAACTATGGATGTCCGGGTCTGCTTCCATCAGCCACTGGATGAGGGCTCTAGGATGGCATAAAAAGTAGTCATCAATCTCATTTTAGGGTAAGGGCATTTAGATTATCCTCTCCACCATTGCCTGGATTGTCAGATCCTGTCATCCTTGTAGGTCTCTGGAAATCTCCCTAGTGCCAGATCTCTCCTCGGATCTATAATGGCTCCCTCTAATATGGTATCTCTCCTCCTGCTCTCTCTCCTCTATTCATCCCCCAACTCAATATTTCTGCTCCTCCATTTCCTCTCCTCCACTTCTCTTCTCCTGCTCTCAATCTGGCAGCTCCCTCTCCCCTACCCTCATGCTCCCAATTAGCTCAGGAGTTCCTGCCTCTTCCCATTCCTGGGGTCCATTCCTTTATCCCTTAGAGTCCTTCATGTTTCCTAGTTTCTTTGGTGAAGAAGATTATAGGCTGATAATCCTTAGCTCTGTGTCTAAAATTCATATATGAGTGAGTACATACCATGTTTGTCTTTTTGTGACTGGGTTACCTCACTCAGGATGGTTTCTTCTAGTTCCATCCATTTGCCTGCGAATTTCAAGATCCCATTGCTTTTTCTGCTGAGTAGTACTCCATTGTATAAATGTACCACATTTTCTCTATCCATTCTTCACTTGAGGGGCATCTAGGTTGCTTCCAGGTTCTAGCTATTACAAACAATGCTGCTATGAACATGGCTGAATATATGTCCTTGATGTATGAACATGCATTATTTGGGTATATACCCAAGAGAGGAATGGCTGGATCTTGAGGTACACTGAATCCCATTTTTCTGAGCAACAGCCATACTGATTTCCAGAGTGGTCTTACAAGTTCTCACTCCCACCAGCAGTGGAGGAGTGTTCCTTTTTCTCCACAACCTCTCCAGCATAGATTGTCATTGGTATTTTTGATTTTAGCCATTCTGACAGGTGTGAGGTGGTATCTCAGAGTTGTTTTGAGTTGCATTTCTCTGATGGCCAAGGATTTTGAGCACTTTCTTAAGTGTCTTTCAGCCATTTCAGATTCCTCTGTTGAGAATTCTCTATTTAGTTCTGCACCCCACTTTTTAATTTCATTGTTTGGTGTTTTGGTGGCTAGCTTCTTGAGATCCTTGTATATTTTGGAAATCAGCCCTCTGTCAGATGTGAGGTTGGTGAAGATCTTTTCCCATTCTGTGGGCAGTTGTTTTGTCTTACTGACTGTGTCCTTTGCCTTGCAGAAACTTCTCAGTTTCAGGAGGTCCCATTTATTAATTGCAGACCTCAGTGTCTGTGCTACTGGGGTAGTGTTCAGGAAGTGGTCTCCTGTGCCAATTCATTCAAGGGTATCTCCCACTTTCTCGTCTAGAAGATTCAGTGTGCCTGGATTTATGTTGAGATCTTTGATCCATTTGCACTTAAGTTTTGTGCATGGTGACAGGTATGGATTTATCTGCAATCTTCTGCATGTCTGAATCCAGTTGTGCCAGCACCATTCAGAAGGAGATTTTATATTCCCAGAATCATATATCCAATTGGCATTATCACATTATCCCATTTATGACACTAACAAATGTACATATACACACACATATGTGTCTATACATGTGTGTATATGTATATAATATATATTTGTGTGATAAAATGTTCTAAAGTAATTATTCTGGCTATATAAATATACATGTATACATATATGTGTGTATAGATCTACATTTCTATATGTATGTTAATATATATGTATATATCCAGCATAATTACCATGAGCATCCCTCCTCCTAGTCTTTGATAACCACTTATCTTCCTTCTGTCTATATGATTTGCTCTTTCTTAACAAAACACATAATACATTAAATTAACCATGTATGGTCTTTGAAAGTGACTTTTTTCACTTACCATGATGTTTTCAATGTCAGGATTAAAACTCACACCTATACTCCATTTTTATTGCTGAATAATATTCCCTTGTGTGGAAATGATGCATTTTGTTAACGCCTTAACCAGCTGAAACCCTTGGAGTTGTTTTTACTTTCTGGCTCTTATGAAATATGCTATTTGCATAATATAAATATTTCATTAAGAATTCTAGCAAGACCATTAACTCTGTATTTCCCATTGTCTAGAGATAATGAAAAGCTTTATAAAATGGCCATGCTGTTTTATAATCCTCCTAAGGATGCAAAATAGTTCCAATTTACACACATCTCCTTCCTCCATTGTTCATCCCCATGTCTGTGAAGTAAAAGTTTACTGGGGATGATTTCATTTCCATAACACAAATGACCCTGAATATATGTTTCTTTATTACTGCTCTGCTACATTGCTCGAGGATTTTTTAAAAATTTTTTGCTCATGATTTTAAATAAGTATGTCTTTAAATTTTTTGAGTGGAAATATTTTTAAGTATAAGTTTCTTAACAGGTACATTATTTTTGACATTTGTGAATATTTTCTCCCATTCTTTGATTTATGTTGTCTTTTTCTTGATAGTACTCCCTAAGGTTTGTACACTTTTTGATTTTGATGAGATCCTATTACTTTTTGTATTGTTTTCAGTTTGGATGGTGTCAAATCTGAGACACCAGTGTCTAATGGTGTATTCCAAAGATCTATGCTACTTTAAATAGTTGCACGGGTTTAAATTTTCCCTTACTCCCAAGTCTAGGACTCATCCTAAGTTAAGTTTTTGCTCTGTTTGAGGTAGTAGTCTAAATTCATTTTGCTACACAAGGGAAATAAATTATCAGCACTATATATTGGAAAGATCTTTGTTTACATTTAAATTATCTTATCTCTTTATTGAAAATCAATTCACCATAATGTAATGTTATGATTTAAATACTCATTTCTATTCCAATGAGTTATTTTTAATGCTTAGTTACTATAGCCTTGTAGTAAGTTTTGAAGTCAGGATAGGTAAGTACTCTTGCATTTTGTTTCAATATTATTTTCATATTTTCAATGTTATTTTATTATCCAATTATCTAACCTTTTTAATATAGATTTAAGGTTAAATTGTTGATTCAGAAAAAAGAAATCAGTTGGGACTTTGATAGAAATTAATTTGAATATTTACAGCCAAATTAGAAACAATATCATAATGTTATCAATGCTTCTAACAGTTCCAAAATGGAGATATGCGTCCACATAGTCCAAACATCATCATTCCTTTCAGAAAGCTTTTACAAAAGGCAAGTCAGTGTTCCCTTCAACTTACTCATAGCATCTCATAGTTTTCATGAAATTTAAAGTATTTTAAAGAAGTTTTCTTAATTTGATTTTCATATGGTTCCCTGTTAACCCATAAAAGTTAATTGAATTTTGTATACTGAAATTATCTTCTGTAACTTTTCTGGTCCACAATGACAACACACAGAGGGAAATTTTGTGCCAATCTGTTGGCAACATCAGTTCTGCCTGGTGCCTATTTAGAGCTGCTAAATAGGTTTCTATGTGCTTCTTTCATTTCTCTAAGCTCTCCCTTGCGTGGTAGAGGCCAGTGGAAGGACAGGAGAGGTCGAGGACTCTTGTTTACTGAATTGCAGGGAGTCCTCTCTCCAAAAACAGTTATGGTGAAGCTGAGTGCTTTGAGGTTTGGCCTTGTTTGCTATCAGAGTTCTTGAGGTGAAAGCCATTAGAGGAGTGTACAACATAGCATTCAAGGCTAATGGTTGGTGTGTGAAGATGGCTCCATACTGCAGATCATCATGGCCCAGCACAATAGAAGGCTGAAGAGGAAAAACTGTAAATTTGTTTCCACTTATGTAAAGATTTTTGACAAAAACCCACATCTCTTCTCAGGAAAAAATTTCTCTTGGATAGAATGAACAGAGTAGGAATTTTGATTTTATAAAAAAAAATCAACAAAATCTATAGCAATAATATTAGACTTACTTGTGAAATATTGAATACATCTTTCCTATGATTAAATACAGAATAAAAAATTTTATACTTAGATTCATTCAGTGCGGCATTTCCATGCCCAGTGCCCCCTAAGGTCAGAATAGTGTCAAATCCCCTGGGACTGGCATTACAGATGGCTGTGGGCTGCCAAGTGGATCCTGGGAATTGAAACCAGGTCCTCTGAAAGAGCAACAAGTGCTGTTAACCCTGGAGCCAACTCTCCAGACCCATAATAAAGATTTTAGTATTTTTCACATTTTTACTCAAAATGCTGCCCAAAAGTGAAGCCAGTGTTTATGTTTAATTCATCCATAGAAATCAAGCAGTCATATTTAAAAGAAAAATAGGGGAAGGTACTTTGCTTCCATTTTCCCAGAAGTAGATGTTACCAAATAGATGGGATTTTTGTTTGTTTGCTTCAATTTTAGATGTAATAGTTTCTGACCTTGAGATAGAAGGCAACCTGAAAAATTATGTATAGCATTGAGAGTCTTTTATTTATTAATTATGATTCACAAATGTTATTCATTGAGAGAGGTCCCACTTTACAATAACAACAGAGGCCCTTACATGCACCATGCTTTTTTCTATAGTGCTAAGAATTTTGTGCAAATAAAAAACTAAGACATTAGTGAAAGATGTACTTAGTAAAATGTATTCAAGACATTGGCATCTGTTGATTCTTCAAACTGCAAGAGCTTTTTGCCATTATTCCTGATGCATTCCAAAACTTTATAATAAATTGCAGAGTCCCAAAAGCTCAACATTCTTCACAACTTTCATTTTTACTTCCAACATAAGAGATCTTTGAGGAGAGGTGGAGAGACTCTGGTAATTCTGTTATGGGGATATTTATTTTGTTCTAACTGTATGTAAATTATGGGATGTTTCCCTTCTCTGTCCCAGCAGGAACAATAACATATCATCGTAGCCTGAATCGTACTGCCATTATCTGACTTAGAAACAGTTCTACACTCTACAGTGTGATTTTTCTGAAAAGAAAAGAAAAAAAAACCTTAACATTTCAGGACATGAAAGTGGTGCCTTGTTTTAAGTGGCCCTGAGTGTTTTAACGTGTACTTTGAAAGTTGGGGAGATCTTGATCACCTGCTCTGAATAAAACAGTAGAAAAAAGTCCTAATAGTGATGGATGAGCATCGGAACAGATATAACATGAGCATTGAAGTACTGGACAAAAGGGGTTGTTTGGTTCAGACAAAGTTGGGATCACAAAACTTTAGGTTTGTCCTTATGCAAAGTAGTATATAGCACTTAAAAAATTAAAACACAGTTCCAAATGCAGAATATGTACATAATTTGCCTACTAGCAAATGTTTTAGAGCAGCATTTAAACAAACAGCTATAGCCAGGCCATGGTAGCACACGCCTTTAATCCCAGCACTCCGGAGGCAGAGGTAGGTGGATCTCTGTGAGTTCGAGGCCAGCCTGGTCTCCAGAGCGAGTGCCAGGATATCCTCCAAAACTGCACAGAGAAACCCTGTCTCGAAAAAACAAAAACAAAACACAACAACAACAAACAAACAGCTAAGCAGCGTGATGTGTCGCTTTACCTGCTTCTGGTCAATACAGCTTCACTTTGACTTGAGCAGATAGAAGATAATTTGTTCATTAATGTGATTTTTGCTGTCTTCTTTTGAATGATTATATTCATCTTGAGCTAACAACTAATAGTTTTGATTAGCCTGTTAATCGACTTTGAAAAGGAATGACCCTTCAAAGAAATAACTTACTGAGTCATGGATGAATTCCAGTCACTTATCTAAGGATTCAGAAAACATGGAGTCGGTGTTGTACTCGGAAAGTGTTGAGAGCTTGTGAGACTACCCAAAGTATGACCGAATCAACCAAGGAGTCGTGTGGTTCCTGATGGAGCTCTGCCTCTCACCACCATAGTCTGTGAGGGCAAGTCAACTTGGTGCCTGTAAAAATAATAGCAAGGAACACAGAAATAACAGCAGGGTAGGAAAACTCTTATGCAGTTGAATGCTACTAAATAATTAAAGAGGTGGTAACATAATTAAGTTAAAAACTCAATTTTATTTTGGAGCTGTTTTTTAAAAATTAGTTGCGATTTCTGTTGTTGCTCAGATTGTTTCCTGGAGTAATTTTAGTATTGCTGTTCTATCATCTACTCTCCTCATTCAAGAACATGGCTGAGATGCTAGCTTATTTTCTGTCAGGTATTCAGCATCCTTTACACAGAATCTCTTGATCTTAGCTACATTTCTAGATACCTCCTATCTTGTTGCTATGTTGTTTTTCTCAGGGTATGAGTTCTTTGTTGCTGGTCATTGTAAATGAAGCATAACTTTATAATTCAGGTTTTTACCTCACAGCCTTGCTGGATTTCCTTACTATGTTAATAGACTGGTTGTCATGCTCAGGCTACAAGCTAGCATGACTGCCTCTCCAGGTCTTAAACCTTTTATTTCTTTTCCCCATATTCAACACTGAATGTCTGTAAACACAGTAAAGATGGTGGCTATTCTAATTTACAATTTTGTTTTTGGTTTTTTTGTTTGTTTGTTTGTTTTTGGTTTTGGTTTTTTGGTTTTTCGAGACTGGGTTTCTCTGTGTAGCTTTGGAGCCCATCCTGGCCCTCGCTCTGGAGACCAGGCTGGCCTCGAATTCACAGAGATCCACCTGCCTCTGCCTGCCCAGTGCTGGGATTAAAGGCGTGTACCACAAATGCCAGGCCCATAATTTACAATTTTGGAAAAAAAACCAAGATGATGCATTTTACTAATAATTATAACAACAAAACGAATACTGTCATCATATTTTAGTTTGTTTGTATAAATGTCTGTCACCAAGTTAAGACAAATCCCTCAAAATTTAATTTTTACAAGAAAAGAATAATGAAATTTTGCACAATTCTTCTGTCTATCTGGGTCAATCATGTCACTTTTCCTCTCTCAATTTGTACTCATGAATTACACTAAGAATGTTTAGCCAACCATGGTGGCATATGCCTTTAATCCCAGCCCTAGGGAGGGAAAGGCAGGCAGATCTCTGCGAGTTCAAAGCAAACCTTGTCTCTATAAATCAAGTTTCAGGAACATCTTGAGCTGTTATACAGAGGAACCCTATCTCAAAAATAAATAAATAAATAAATAATGTTTAACATTTAAAATAAATATTCATTACTAGTATAAACAAAAATAAATATTTTATTTTTGTATTATTGGGCATAACCTAATATTAATATTTCATTCAAATATTATAAATCAAAATTGCTATATTGTACTCATCTATTTTTGAAGGCAAAGCTGTGCTAGCCTTATTAAATGAATTAGAACTTTACTCTGTTGAAATATTTTCCACATTATTGGATTATTTTGGTAATGTTAATGCTTAGTAAAACTGAATATGAATCTAATAACACTTCACAACCTTTTGTATATTTTCTCATGAGTGTTTTTCCTTTTTGCCTTCTTTCCTGCCCTTCCCCCTTTCACTTGGTGCTCAGTTAAAAATCCAGGGGCATCACAAATACATAGGGATCTGTTACTGAGCCACACACAAAGCCTCTTGCAAATGGGAGTAATGACTCAACACTGAATGATCTTGTATCCTTGCAATCCCCTGTGGCTTCTTGAATCTCCTGCCAATTGCCAGAACTGCTCTGCATTGCAAGAGTTAACTGTCCAGTCTGAGATTTTACATTACATGTGAGCTGATAATGATTTGGCTCTGCAGCAACTAGGATGAGGTCGAATGTTGTACTGCCAAACAATTAACTTCTATATATGTTTCGTGTGAGTCTATTTTAGTTCTCATCTTTATCTTTTTTATCTCCCGTGGCAGTTTGAAAGAAAATGGCCCCTAAAGGGAGTGGCACTATTAGGAAGTGTGTTTGTTGGAGTAGGTGTGGCCTTGTTGGAGGAAGTGTGTCATTGTGGGGGCGGGGTTTGAGGTCTCCTTTGTTTAAGCTTCACTCAGAGTGACATTCAGTTCATTTCCAGTTACCTGCATATCAAGATGTAGGACTTTCAGCTCCAGCATCCTGTCTGTCTGCACACCACTATGTCCCACCATGACAATAATGATCTGAACCTATGAACTGTAAGCTGCTGCCACCTCAGTTAAATATTTTCTTTCATAAAAGTTGCCATGGTTATGGTGTCTCCACAGAAGTAGAAATCCTAAATAAAACATCTTTCTTGCTTCTTTTATTTAGTGATTATCAACCTTCCTAATTCTGTGACACTTTAATACAGTTTCTCATGCTGCCATGACCCCAACCATATTATTATTTTGTTAATAATTCAGAACTGTAACTTTGCTACTATTATCAATCATAATGTAAATATCTGATATGCTGGGTATCTGATATATGACCCCCAAAGGGTCATGGTCCACAGGTTGAGAACCGCTGTTTTAGATCAATGTCTCTTCCCTTTTCTATGTCAATCAATTTATAATATGTTACATACTCTCCCTGGTTTTACCCCAAACATGGTAAGCTCACATAATTAAGGATGAAGGTAATCACATGTCTTCCTGCTATCATATGATTAAATACCTTAGACGTCATTATCTTCCAGCTTTCAACTCTCAGTAAGCCTGTTATTTTCTCTTCTAATAATCAATCTTCAGATAGCTGGAAATAAAACCTACCTAATGAAAGTAACATGGACAATGTGTTGGCCATTTATAAAAACTAGATTCATACTTCAACTACTATTAAGTAATAACACTAAATCTCATCAGCGATAAAATATAGAGGCATACAATGAAATGAATTAACAGCACAAGGTGTAGGCTAAGTGCCCGAATATCTCTGCATCCCCAATGTTTAGACGTCTCCTCCTGTTATGACTTAAAATTCTGATAAGCTAAAAATGGATGAATTTTATTATAAAAAGGGAAAATATTTGCATATCAATAACATAATAAAAATAACGGAAAATTGTGACAGGCAGTGTCATCAGCATGTTTCATACATAACTGTGAATACCATCCAAAACAGAAATAATGCTCTTTCTAAAGATCAAGGAATTACCAAAAACATGATAGAAAAACAAACTTGTTACAATAAATAATTTTACATGCTCATATAAGCAACTCCAAGTAATCTCAGGTGTTCACACACACACAAAAGACAGAATAGTAGGAAGGGGTGGGAAAAGGGGTTTCAGTGGAAGAAGGGGGATAGGCGGAATTAATGGAGGCAAAAAAAGACAAAAAATTCATCAATACATGTATGAAATTGTCAAGGAATAAGTAAATATTAAAATGAAATATATTAGCACATAGCATTAAAGTTTTAAAACTAAAGAAAAACAGGCTAAGCATAGGAGTAGTAAACACACAAGAGAAAGTAATAAAATGACTCTTAGGCCCATGGAAAGATATTAAGGATAGCTCAGACCTGGAAAAATGCTTCTGAAAATATTTTGAGGGAAAATTTCTTACTTCTCATGCATAAAATTAATGAAAATTTAATCATATGATGAAAGTTTAGGAGGCAGTGGTGAAATGGGGTTCTCACTCATGCTAGTGGGTTAACTGTGTTAGAATGTATATTAGTATACAGTCAGGACACGGGCATTTCCCTCTTCACTTATCACAGCTACAGGAATTTATCCTGGAGACACAACCCCCCCATCCAAACAGCCATGCACACAGACAACAGGCCCTTGCAAAGGCACAAACCGATGTCCACAGTGAGGATCATACTTGAATCAACAGGCATATCATGTAGATTATAGAAGATTCAGGATATTCAGTCTCTCTCTGTGTGTGTGTCTCTCTGTTTCTCTGTCTCTCTGTCTCTCTGTCTCTGTCTCTGTATATCTCTCTCTCTCTCTCTCTCTCTCTCTCTCTCTCTCTCTCTCTCACACACACACACACACACACACACACACACACACAAGGATATCTGTCTCTGAGGTGAGTCTACTCCCATAAAACTGACAATCAAGAACAACTGTTGTACTGGTTGTAGGTTTCCCACATTTTGTTTAAACAGTTCCATTCTGTGAAGGACATCTTGGTTCTTTTCAAGGTTTTGGCTATTGTTAAGTTTCTGTCACAGAAAGAGGGAGGGAGGGAGACAGAAAGAGAAGGAGAAAGAGAAAAAGTCCCCTAATATTCTGGGCAGTGGAGAGAACTAACCATTCTGAAATGAAGCCCACCCTCTATTGGCCTTATAAAGTCAACTGCTTATCATCATTCCTTTAACCACAGAGGAGAGTTTTATTCAGGCACAAGTAACCTGGATAAGGAGAAATGTCCAACTTCAGCACCTACAAATGGAAAGCACTCCCCAGATCCGGCCTCCCATGGAGAGGGAAAATCTCCAAGAGACTCACTGGAAGATGGAGATTTCATTCCAGGATGGAGGGGCAGGTCACTTCCTGTCTGCTCTTCCGGACAGCAATGGGATTTTAATCTAATAGTGGGGAATGAAGATAAAAGCACTGTGAGCTCATATCCTGATTAAAAGGACCCCAGGAAATCGCAATATCAAGAGAAGAAGCGAAAATAAGGCCATCAGAGGAAATTTAAGTCTCTAATGCAAGAGCTACTCAGAAGTAACCACAGGCTATCACTGGCCACATAAGCAGCCTCACAATAAAGACCTGTCCATCTCCTTTCCTTTAATCCCATGAATCATGTCTAGCTTTCAATAAGAATGTATGAGACATGCCAGAAAAACAAAGAGTGCTCAATTAAAACCAAAGGAAGGAAAAGACACACAAGAAGATTCAGTTTGATTTGTAATAACCAGAAACTGGAAGCAGCCTACTTGCCCCTCAACCGAAGAATGGATAGAGAAAATATGGTACATTTACACAATGGAGTACTACTCAGTGGAAAAAAACAATGGAATCTTGAAATTTGCAGGAAAATGGATGGAACTCGAAGAAACCATTCTGAGCAAGGTAACCCAATCACAAAAAATCAAACATGATATGTACTCACTTATGTGGAGTTTAGACATAGAGTAAGGGATTACCAGCCTACATTCCACACTGTCAGAGAAGCTAGTAAACAAGGAGTGAAGGGAACAGCTCCCCTTTCGTCAGTCATAGTGGCCAAACTCGTGCTTGTATGACCTTGTCCTGGACACTAGAAAGTCAGATGCCTGCCTCGTGACAAGGAACCAATCAGAAGTTAGCTGGTGGTGCTATGCTTTATGACCCTGGGGTTACTTTATGGACAAGCACACAGCAATGACACAGAGCATAGCAACCACCCTGGGAGGGCCTATGGGCCATAACAACCAGTTGACCAATCAACACAGGGCAAGCCCTCCAAGGCTGGAGCCTGTGCATATCCCTAACCCTGCCCTACAAGATCTCTTGGGAGGCCCTAGGTCTTATCTTTGCTAGCCATCTGCCATGGCGGGTGGGTGAAAGACCCGAGCTAACATGGGGTTAGCTCGTTAAATTACAATAAAGCCTCATGCAGTTTGCAGCAAGCTCTCGAATCCGCCTGGTGATTGGAGTGACCGCCCAGTCGTGGCCTGGGACCCCTAGATACCTGAGTTTTCTGGGGGTCTAACAGGAGAAACCTAAAAGAGACAAACTTTGTCCCCTGGAGAAGGGGAAAGAGTCACAATCCCCTGAGCAAATTGAGAACATGGGAAGAGGGGGGAGGGAACTATGAGAATGAGAAGGGAAGAAGAGGAAAGATGCAGAGGTCATGAGGGAGCAGAAAGGTTGAGTCAGGTATAGATTAGAAGAAAGGATATGTGATAGGTAGGGTTTTAGTTGGGGGGTAGTAGGGGAGGAAGGGAGGGAGAAGGGAACTGGGATTATCATGTAATTCAATCTTGTTTGTAATTCAAATAAAAAAAAGAAATTTAAAAATATTTAAAAAATGATAGTATACATATTAGGCAGTCCCTTAAAATTCAACTCTAAAGTTAATATGCATCTAGTATTTTTTCATCAAATGTTAACCAAAAGTTTCCAGACACCTGAAAGCCCCACTATTAACATGAACTATGGTAATAAAAAATTTGACAAGTTAAAAAAACAAAAAGAAGATTCAATTTGATGAACATTGAGGAAGCAGGCTCCTTCCTCTGCTGTGTGTCCGTCTGATATTCCTGCTTAAAATCTCTTGAAAAATGATGTCCTGGAGCAAAACTAAGACAGACTTTGCTCATCTCATTGATCTTGCGGGACCACAAAGAAAGCTGCTCATGACTGGCTTCCCAGTGTGCTCAATGTTTCGGATGTCATCTCAAGATGGCTCCTAACTGAGCATGTTTGTCTGCTAGACATTGTGTTCAAGCACCTTAATTGGAGATGGTGCTCTTCTTTTATCACAATTAGGAATCATTGGTTTTTGTTTGTTTTGTTTTAGTTTGGTTTGGTTTGGTTTTTCGAGACAGGATTTCTCTGTGTAGCTTTGGAGCCTATCCTGGCACTCGCTCTGGAGGCCAGGCTGGCCTCGAACTCACAGAGATCCGCCTGCCTCTGCCTCCCGAGTGCTGGGATTAAAGGCGTGTACCACCAACACCCGGCTAGGAATCATTGTTTTTTAATGAAGCTGAAAACATCTGAGTTTCTCAAATAGAACATAGGGATGAAGAGGTAGCTCAGATGGTAGAGCTCTTGCTTGGCATGTACTAGGCCCTGAGTTCAGTACCCACCACTAAATAAACAGGGTTTGGTGGTGTAGCTGGTAATCCTAGCACTCAGTGGTAGAGAAGTTCACGGTTATCCTCACCTACACAGTGAGTACAACGAGGATACATGAGACCTTGTCTCAAAATAAGCAAAGAATCAAAGCCTATGTGATAGAACAAAGGTCCCTGCCTTTCTCATCCAAGTAATAACTTGGAAGCTGTCATGTCATGTCCTAGGCAGAATTGACGGGTGGAACTACTTTATTTCTCCTGGGAAATAAACAAACCTCATAACTTTTAACTGTTTATCAATTCACTCTTTTATCCAGGGGGATTTCTCTCAAATTTATTCCATTTCATTTCCTTTCAATATTTTTTTCTTTCTTGCTATAAGAAAACATCTCACAATTGAAATCAGCCTTTTTCATACTTATTTAAACTACCTCATACTACAAGGTTTATGGCATAAGTATTTATTTTATTTCTAAAAAATGTATAAAAATAAATAACTCATGTCCCCTCTCTTTGGCAATGATAATTATTATTCATTTTGTCAGTGGAAGATTTTCTGGCTCAGAGTTACCAAAACCAACAAAGTGTGTTTATAATAACAGTAATTAAGACTGTGGAGTTAATCCATTGACTTCCAATGAGTTGGATAGAACTTCCTGATTTCCACTGGGATCAGTTAGGAATTTTTTAGTGGATTAGTTATTTTAGAGATAATGCAAAGGTGTCAATATACTATGAAGCACATGATAAATGGATAAAGACAGCAAAAAAATTTCAGAATTCCCCAAAGGTGTATCCAACCTAGTGATCACCCGGAAGATGCCTCAATATTGTGCTTGACTCTTAGCTATCATTCCTATTAACAGCAAAGTCATAACTGTAAATACAGGAAAGAGAAGAGTGGAAGATGAGCATTGGCTCACAGAAGATATTAAAATGCTGTTCACAATAATTTCACCTATATTAACTGTGACAGAACATGAGAAATAACAACGCAGTTGAAAAACATGGTAGCTGGATTCTAAATGCTACTCAACCAGAAAAGTTTTGAAAACCTCACCAACAGCAAACAGATGTAAGATGTGACCATCTCATTATCTGCAAACAGATGTAAGATATGACTGTCTCATTATCTTCAAACAAATGTAAGATATGACTGTCTCATCATCTGCAAACAGACAAAAGATGGTGGCTTTTCTTGTCCTAATTTGCAATTGAATTACAAAGCATTGGGAACCTCTACACTGGCATGTTGATGTTCTTGGCTTTCTTTCCCTAATCATCTTATTTTGTTTGCTGATGTCATAAACTTCCTCCTGAGGTTTTTCTGGAGCTCCTTTCATCTCAGAATCACCTCTTTGTTGGTCTCAGACATGACACTCACCCTCGAATCAGTCATGTGTCTGCTAATTCTGTACATGTTTTCTTTGGGGCACAGAAATCACATGCCTTTAACACGTCTTTTAAGTCCTTCCTTGTGCCAGGATGAATGGCAGCCTCTTCAGTTGCTCTCATACACCTTACGTGACTTTATTTGGGGTTTTATGTTTAACACTATTACTTATTTCTTGTCCATCTTTGATGGAGGTCCATTTGCTTTTATACTTAAAATGAACCAATTTCCTAATTCCACTATGTAGTCATTCCCACGTCATCTTTGATAATGATGTCATCATTCTTTCTTCTTCAGGTTTGGGATAACATGCTCACATGGACATTCTTGTTTGTTCCATGCATATAAACACCATGAAATAGTCTGCTTACATGACTATGGCTTTCCAGGATGTAAAATATTTTCTAAGGTAACTCGTCTCAACTCCCATTTATTACTAAAGTTTGCTTTAGTCCTCTGTGGATCTACATTCTATTGCTTTACTAACTCCTTCAAAAACTCATCCATAGTTGAGTAATAATTTAAAGGTAATTGCATTTTGATATCATTAAGTAGTTTTGTCTGAAAAGTGTAGCACCATCCCATACAATCGTCTTCTTAGTTCCTTATTGAAAGGTGTGGAAGTGGAAAAAGCCCTGAGTGAGCAAAGTCCTGAGTGAACAAGTGTGTGCTACTGACATGCTCACAACCATGCCAAGGACACCAGTGCATTAGAATCATGGGAAACAACAAGGCTATCCCTAGGGTAAGCTCATGGAAATAGCAAGGCTATCCCTCCTGGTCCATGTGTGAATATTGATAGCATGTGCAGAAAATGTCCACCATAGCCCTCTCCCCATCCAATACTTACAGGGATAAGACTCCTTCCCTACAGAGACTGTTCCTGTTGGGATCAGTTAAGCCTGTCTTCTTGTCACAGCTGGATAAAAATAAACCCTGGCTTCTTGATTGAGTTATTCAAAGCAGCCCTCCCTCCTCAACTGTATATCCTAAACTTTCTCAGCTTCCAGAGTGCTCTGGCTTCCCCATCAGAAAGCTAGTCTGCCAGACTCCAGCTTTTCTCTGTGTCCATGTGTCTGTCTTTCCTTCATCCCCTTGTTTGCTCAGAGAGGTCCATCTTTAGAGCCATTCAGGATGCAGAAAAGAGACTTAAGCTTTCATTCAAAGGGTACGGACATGTCTTGGTTAACTGTCCTGTGACTGACAGCTTCTATGGGTGTGAATGGAATAGAATCATTTTTTTATAATTGGTTGTTCTGGCAACATTTTAAAATGTTTATGTTGATTTTGCATTCGGAAGTCACCATGGATGCTCATTTATTTACTCAGAATAATAATAATAATAATAATAATAATAAACCAACTGTCACATGTGTAATATTGGCATTTGTAACACAAATTAATAAATAACCCAGAGACTGATATTGGGGTTTAAACTTCAAGCTGAAGTTCAGAAAAGTAAAGCAGCTGGCCACTGGCTTCTGATCTCTGCCTCAGGCTGATCCTGTCTCCATGAGCTCTCACCAAGCCTCGGACTGTAATCTCTCCTCAATGTTGGTGGAGAATGAATGCTCCTATCTTCAGTGTGGCTGGAGAATGAATGCCTGATACTGAACACTGAAGATCCTGCTTCTATCTTATATTCTTCTCTAATATTCAGATTAAAGGTGTCTTGGGTAGATCTGGGTGGCCTTGGACTCACAGAGATCCATCTACCTCTTAATACTGAGTTCTGGGATTAAAGGTGTGTACCAACACCTCCTAGCTTCTAGCTGCTGGGATTAAAGGTGTGTGCCTGGCTTCTACTTTGCTTTTCTGAATCCTCAGTCAAGCTTTAATAAATTATAAATAACACATCATTACAGGCATTTTCATCTTTCTCTTCAAGTCTTTGCACTTCTGTTTTGTTTCTTTCTTCACAGCAACAAGCAGGATTTCCTGGCTGATGTCAATCAATAATGCTGGTGATTAGCATAATTTATGTCTTCTTTGAGTGAGGGAAATCTAACTAAAGAGTCTCCAATAAATATGTTTGTCTCAGAACACTGGCAAAATTTAATTTCTAATAGTTTCTATTTATTTCCAAGCAACTAAGAATTCTTATTTTAAAAAAATAGACATTCAGCTTTATCAAATGTTCTATGTATATACTGGCATAGTGATTTTATGTTCCCACACTTAGTTTAGCATTTTAATACAGTAAAATATAATTATATGACAGTGACTAATGAATTGTTGGAATTCATTTCTCCTGACTATAATGCGTCTCTTTTCAACCAGTTGTATCAGATTATCTATTATTTTATTTCTAGTTTTGCATTATTCTTTCTTAGTAAAATGTTTACATGATTTCCTTTCTTGTGCTGTGTTCCTGATTTTGGTGTCCAGACTTCACTGATCTTATAAAAATACCTGGTCTTGGGCACTGTGACGTTTTGGACCTGCTAGTAAACGGATTGCCTAGGGAAGACCTATTAAAAATCTTATCTAAAAGGAGGGATTCCATGGCAGACATGGAACTCACAAAGTTCTTGAGCATCTAATACTAGCAAAATATGTACAGCTCAAATAAAAGGTGTCAGACATTAACAAACAGTTAAAGTTGTTGAACTACAAGATTAAAGTTATGGAAGTCATGCTGGTAGAACAATTCCTTTGCTAACTAAAGGAAGAAAATCCCAGAAGTCATAATGCGTGACCAGAGGGTAAAACCAAAGGCCATGTAGGGATATCCTAGGAAGCCCAAGGGGAATCACCAGGTTGTTACAAAACTAACTTTGGAATAAATGCCTCAGTTACTAAGAATCTATTTATTAAATGGTTGACATAATTTCCAGGGAACATATTCCAGTCTAACTCCCTCTGCTGTTTCATATTCATACAAACTGGATGTATATTTTCAGACTTATTTATTAGAGTTAATCAATTATTTCATGATTCTACTAATGTATCACTAAATTGGACAGAAAAGTCATTTTATGTATTCCAATTTGGAAGTATTCCTTTGATTATTAAATCATTTGCACTATAGTCAGACTAGCCCTATATATTTCAGCTTTCTTAAATGACATATTTAACATTGGTATTTGCATTTATAAGTGACAGAAAGTCTAACATAAAAAATGTAATTCAAGCCCATGAAATACAAGAATGTGGAGTAACTGAACAATGGTGTTCCTAGGATGGTTTGAGTCTTAATAAATAAATAGATTTATATAAATTACACATTGCAGCAGGTCCTATCCATGTATCTAACTCTGTCTTGGAACATATCCTTTGATTGACATTAATCTCTACAAGTCCAAAATGTTTTTTCTCCCACTTTGGAAAAGAACCACACCTCTGTATATTCTGAGAATAATATATTATAATTTTTGCACATGTATATGTGTGTGCTATGCATGCATGTGTGTATGTCTATTTACATGGTGTGTGTGTGTGTGTGTGTGTGTGTGTGTGTGTTCATCAACTGAAATAAGGTGTCTTTCTCAATTCCTCTCCACTTCATGTATTGAGGCAGAGTCTCTCATTTGAATCCAGAATATTCTAATTTGGATAATCTAGCTACAGGGATCCCACATGTCTGCATCCCAAAGTCCCTCTCAAGTGCTAGGATTAGAAACAGGCAATACCATATCCACTGGGAAAGTTTCGAGAAATAGTTCTTGAAACTGCTTTGTGGCTAATAAGTAGTAGAAATTATATTTTTTTTAACGTTTGTGTCAAGCAAGGCAACTCTCCTACCTTCTCAGCTCCATCCCCTCCTTCTGTGCCCTAAATCTCTCACTCACATGGCCCTCTGTGTTCCAAGTGAGAATTTTTCATCAACATTGATGCCCAGTGTTAGCCTCGAAAGGCAACAGTGTTGCCAGGTTCCATTGCATGTTGCATTTCTAGAGCCATGATGCATGCTTATTTAACAAATAGATTTAAGGAGCTATAGAGACAAGACCTACACAGTAGAAACAGATTACAAACAGCAATAACATCATCCATTATTAACAGGAATATTACCTGTTATTCATAGTGAAAGACATGAAATTAGTCAAGAATTGTGCTTTTAAAATAACAAAAGAGAAGCTTTTTCCTGAGATGGAACTAAGAAGAGACAAAATATGGAAACCATGAAGAACTGTTGTGTATACTTGTTCTAAAAAAAAGTTATTGGAAAGCCACTTGTGTGGCTCAGTGGATAGAGGTGCATGCCACCAGGTCTAATGAGATAAATTTAATCTTCAGGTCCTACATGGTTCAAGGAAAGAGCAGACTCCTCCAACTTGTCTCTGGCCTCCATAATAAAAAATAATACTAAAAAGAAAATAATAAATTTTTATGTAGGAACGCCTTATTCACTGTGATGGTTTGAATGAAAATGAACCCAGAGGCTATGTATGAATGTTTGGATGTTTGAATCCCAGTTAGTGGAACCATTTGGGAAGTATTTGGGGGTGTGGCATTTTGAGGAGGCAAGTCACTAAGGCAGGCTTTGAGGTTTCAAAAGCCCATACCATTCCCAGTGTCTCTCCCTCTGTTTCTCACTTGCTGGTAAGTGAGAAACAGCTCCAGTTTAGAGCCCTACCTACTTTCATGCTGCCATGCTCCCCACTGTGATATTCATGGATTTTATTCTGGAATGGTCAGCCCCTGGTTATCATTTTCTTCTATAAGTTGCCTTGGTCATGGTTTCTCTTTACAGCAGTAAAAAAAAGTAACCAAGACACCATCTATTATAAATCTTTAATGATAAATAATCGATTCTTACGTGGGACTATGAATCTTGCCATATATTTTTAAATTAAACTGTTCTTTGTAAAATATCCGCCTCAGCTTCTGCAAGGAAGCCCTGGCTCAAGGAACTGAAGAATTTCTATGATTTATAGAAACATAATTATAACTGAAAGCTCTTAATGTTGGCTTATTACATCTAATAATTTTAGTAATAAAATGGAGTTAAGATTTATTACAAACTATTTATCATCGAAAAGCATTGTATTTATTGTTTTAATTACAAAATGTATTTTGATGTAAAATTCAAGTGGTTATGAGTGCGCAACCACATCAATACTTACAGAGAACACTTGTTTTAAAATTATGAAGAACTGCTGCAGGAGGCTAAACTATTTGTAGATGAATGATACAGCTAATTGTTTACAAAGTATTATTAATTGTAGGGTGACTTAGCTCCATAGCAATTATAAGATTTATCTTCAAATCCAAATTAATATGATGTGAAGACATTCAATTTTTAATATTTGAAAACATTTTTACCTATTAGTATTTTTGGTAAATATGACATGGGATGCCTCATTTGAGATCTCTAGATGTTTGTTCTATCAGAAGAGAAGAGGAACTGGAGTTTTCTTATTGTCTTTCAAGATAGGATAGTAGTGAAGGAGTAACTGACTTTCAGAATACAAAGCTAATAACAAATTCCAAAGACTATAAATTCTTTTAAGTATTTGAGAAAAAAAATACAAGTTCAGTTTTCTTAGTAACAGGAGGAAGCGTTCCATCAAGCCACAGGGTATTTATTTATTTATTTATTTATTTATTTATTTATTTATTTTATTTCCAAAGCTTTCCTTGGCTAGTCTAAATGAGTTCAGAAGGAAACCAAAGACAAATTCAAGGCAAATGCATTCCACATTTTACTCAAGAATTTGCAAAACTGCTTTCTTTTTTACACCAAAACAAAGTGGAATTATTCCCCCATCATTTTCTGTTTTTTCTTCTTTTGTTAAAAAAATTATTTATTTTATTTTATAAACAAGCCTGCTTCACATGTCAGTCCCTTCTCCCTCTCCCTCCCCTCCTCCCTAACCGCCCCCTAGCCCCCATCTCATCCCCCCTCTGCTCCCCAGGGAGGGTAAGGCCCTCCATGTCCCCCATCATTTTCTCACAACCTTTTGTTTCTGCCAAACAAAAAAAAAATCAAAAATAAATGAATAAGGGAAAAAAGAGAATACTTCCAAAATGTCAAAAGAATACAATAGAATGTTCTTTTGTTTTTTGTTTTTTTATGCTCACTGACATGTTAAAGAAGCAAACTCAGGTCTGCATGATGACTCCTTCAAGGTAAACACGTGCAGAAACTCGGGGTCTAGGTTATGAATCATTCAAGGTAAACACATGCTGAAGAACTGCAGAGTACGCAGAAGAAAGGCTGAGAATTTTAGCTCTGCTGCAGGACAGAAGAAGCAAACACATAATGGTTGGGGAAAGAACCTTAAACTGAGAGTCAAATCATAGACTGTCAAGTCCTGGCTCTGGCTCGCTCATTTGAAAGTGAGAAAATAATCAGATTCAGAAAAGTTATGCTAAATATTGCTTCTAATATAAAATAATGGATCTTAAAGAAACACAAAAGCCAGTAATAAGTGTCTATTAGTACGTGCTACTATTTATACTGGAAATAGCTATTATATCCAATGGTATAAATAGCAACTTAATAATTTTTCAACTGAAAGTATTAAAATGTACTGTAAGGGAACAAGTGATTCCTTCCTCCCTCCTCGCCCCTCTTTCCTCTATGATTCCTACAGGGTCTTCTTATAATAGAAAGCAGATTGCCAAGTGAAAAGCCAACTTTGTTAAGGTAGAGCATAGCCCCTATACACACAGGGGAAAAAAATCACTCAGTGTCTAAAGTAGATGTCCAAGAAGCAATAGCATCTCTCTGTGTAAACCCCATAGTACTATGACAAAGTGCTCAGTTTAATTTGAGATGAGATGTCTAGGTAAAAGATTGTCAGCCAAGGTCAGATTTCTAATTTGTATTAATCAGTTTTCCATTGCTGTCATAAAATGCCTGAGATATTCAAATTAAAAACAGGAAACATCAATATTGCTTCACAGTGTTAGAGTATTAATCAATGATCAGTTAGCCCTGCTGCTTTGGGCACTGTGGTAAGTTACTGCCTACCTTACAGGGGAGCAGATGGCTAAGAAAGATGTTTGCCTCATGGTGGCTAGGAATCAAAGAACAAAACAGAGATACTGACTAAGCCCCCAATAGCCCCTTCAAGGGCACACCACAGTGGTCTAACTCCTTTCTCCAGGCTCCACCTCTAATGATTCCACCACCTACCAATAGTCCCACATTTTGGGGACTGAGCTGTCAATGGCATGGGTATGGGCAGGTGCCCAGTGATTAACTCATGGTACTGATGTCTTTAGAAGCTGCCTCCTCTTTGTTAGTATTTCTAACACAGCCCTGCCCTGGCCAATCTGTCAACTTTTATCTGCTGTAGTCTCCAATGTTTCTGAGTTGTCTTTCTGTAAATGTGACTAAAAGCATCCAGCAACACCCACACCATCATTCAAATGCTGTGCAGGCTTGACAGGTCCATTGCCAGATTAATTCATCACTTTCTTGGACTCACACAAACTCTTAGTCAATGAACATAATGCAACAAAAGTCCATGGCACTAACATTTCCTAACACAGTCCTTATTTCCATCAAAAACCTCACAAATATACCCCACTGTCCACATTCTTATCAGTGCTGTGTTCTTGCAACTGTGCCTATACTACCCAGTACGACACTCAAGGCTCTTCCTGAGTTGTTGCTACAAACTGATCTAAACTCCTGAAAACCAGACTCTTCCACATCAGCTCCAGAATAATGACAATGACAGCCCTGCCCACAACCTGGCAAGAATTTTCTATTTTAGTTAGCTTTCTGTTGCAGTGACAAATAGCTGATCCCAATTAACCTATGTTTTAGTTTGGGTTGTGTTCCAGAGCTTCCAATGTGTGGTCATTTGTTACTGTTTCCTTCCAACCTCTGATGAGACAAGACAAGATAGTGGGGTGAAAGAAACTTCTCAGCTTCAAGACCATTGGAAATTGGAAAGGGGGAGAAGGGGCCTGTCCAAATCCCCCAAGGGTACATCTCCAGTGACTTAACTCCCTTCCACAGGTCCCATCCCCCAAATTCCCAACATCTACCAATAGTACCCGAGGAGCAAATTTTTCAAATAGGCCTTTGTGGGACAAATCCAAAGTGTAGCAAGATGTGAATCTGTCAATTTCTTCTCTTTCTGAGTCATCAGTGCTCTAGGCACCCTTCTTTTCCTGATACAGAGAATGAGGGGAGTGGAAAAGGGAAGGGAGAGGGAGAAATTAACAGGAAGACTTCCTTCAGAGGGACAAATTTCTTTGCAAGACTAAACCTTTCGTATCTTTATGTATCTGCTTTTTTTGTTTGAATTTTTTTAAGAAATCATCTAAAAATAATTCTCATGCCAACACAGTGTATTTGGTATCTACATGGGCATATTTTAGTGTTCTACAGTCATATTTTCATATGGTGAGTTGTAAGCAATATGGATATCTTCATTTTGACATATTCGCTCATATACACAAATGTATCATCATGTGTTTACATTTATATGCAATTATGAAATTGTACAGAGTTTGCAGATAAAAACCTGTGTTTTAATGAAATCACAAGCTGTCATAGTAAACTGTCAAATAAACCATCTCAAGACAATGTTTCTTTTTCTCTATTATCTTTCATTGTACCTTGACACATTTAATTCCCTCAACCTAATTTTCATCATTTCTTATTAAAATATATGTATTTAGACAGTCATATTCTCTCAAAATTCATTCTTCATTCTTTTCTGTTATAACATGCAATCAATAGCAGTGTCTCTTCTGGATACACCAAACCTTGGTCTAATAAGTCTCCTTCACTTAAATAAATTTCATTATTGACATGTAGACATATGATTTTGTTTGCTTATGTTCCATGTTCCAATCTTTTGAGTTCTTCTAATAATTTATTTGATCCTCAAGATTGCTTAAGCGAAACATGTACTTTTCACACCAACTCACAAATAAGGAAATTTAAGCCCCAGGAAACAAGAGCTTCTGGTTTTGAGACCCATGATGTGACTGTATGCAGGGATTATTCTCAGAGACTTGAGGATCTGAAGCTTGGAGAAGTTTCCCCTTGTCAAGAGCAGTGTACCTCTGCATAAGCAGTTTCTACACACAAGGATGTCTTGTTTGGTGCACAAGGATGAGAGAGCCAAGTCAGTGAGATCTTCTGTCTACAGCAGGATGAAGACAAAACCAACTTAGTTCTTCTTGTATACCTTGTCTTTCCCAGCATTCTACCACTGGCTTTCCTCACTATGAATTGCATCTTCCTTTGTTTAGCAAACTTTGGGATTTAAAACTAGAGACAAAACTACTTTGTTAAGATCTGCTCAGGGCTGGGTGGTGGTGGCGCACACCTTTAATCCCAGCAAAAAAAAAAGAGATCTACTCAGCAATTTCCCAATTCCTGTGGGCTATCTCCCATGTACACAGGAGGTGAGCATGATATGAAGTGTGTTTTCCACCTGTTAATCTGTCTTTGTTATGGGGGCACTCAGCTGAGAACTCTCTGAGGGTAGGAGGAAGATTTTTTTTCCTTGCAAAATGGAATGCATTCTCTGATAGTCTATAACTCATAAATAAGGCATCATGACCCAAACCCAAGTGATGTACTTCCAAGACCAAGATCTTTATCATTGTCTCACTTACAAGGGAATATGTCAAGTGTCCTTCTGGGTAACAACCAAAGGGTTGTTCATTGCTAGATGAAAGCATTTGCCTAATATTCATTTCAGCCTGTGATGCAAAGTGAAGGCGTATGAGGCCATAGCTGTGGTGTTTCCAAGGGCAATAGAGGTATCTTATTTGGGATTGTAATCATGAACCTTGAATATGTCCTTTGAATAAATAACCACAGCCTGTCTTTCTCAGATGGAATGACAGGTCAAAGAAAGTCATAAATGTTGAAGCTGCACTGTAACACAGATGCCTATTTTCCAGCACAGTGGGTGCCCGAGGGAACTCTTGGTGGATGGATCAGGACGTCCAGTTGAACACAGAACAGCACAGCTGCATTTTCATTCATCAGAATCTCCTTGATCCCACCTTGGTGTTAAATATCCTTTAAAAACATGCAAGGTGGTTTCCAGGATCAGATGTGTCATGAAATATGTCTCCTGAATCTCCTCCCTCAGATATTCAGAACAAAAAGAAAAAGAAAACAGTTCATGATGATACAATATCATCACCAAAACAGACTGAGGGAGAACTTATCTCAGAGAACCTCCCTAGTTAGTGCCATGCTTGGAGGTTTCTTTTAGCCAGGTTGAGATTTTGAGACATCTGTGACCGCTGTGCCATGGAAGTGTTTCTGCGGTCTCAAGTCCTGTAATTTTTTCAAGTCTTGAAAAGGCACAGATACAGCTCAGAATTAGTGTAGATGAAGTGAAACATCCCACACGTTGTAGCTGACAAGAATGAGAAGTCAGAACTAACATGTTATACAATCACAGTGTGATCCAATCTTATTAAACCAAATATCCATGTGAGCACTTTTTAATCTCTGCTCTCTTGATTTAATTATTATACTGTTTTATAAAATTTGTGAGTGTTGAAATCTGTAATAAGAAACGTTTTCTCTCTCTCTTTCATTCTGGCTACTTGTCTCTCCAACATATGCCATGGATATACCATATATACACTCATATAATGTAGCTGTTGGTTTTGTGTATAATTATATACATATATGTATTGTCTCAAAATTATAGTTTTTCCCAGTCTTACCTGCTTACCATCCTGGAAAGCAACCAATGATAAAAATACTATACTTACATAGTCTAAACATATGTACAAATGCTTTTATTTGTAGATGTGTATAACAGAGAAAGTACATTTTATAATAGAAAACTATTTGAAACAGCCATCAGTGACTAACCTGATAAACTATGGAGTATATATATGTGATCTCATCTGTGGATATGAGGTAATTGGTCACTCTGTGAGCTAACACAGACAATTTTTTCAAATTCCTGTATTAAGTGAAAAACTGAACAGAAATGTAGAGTGTAAACAGAACATTCTTTTTTATGGCAAACAAAAGCCCAGCTCTTCCATGATCTTTGTGAGACTCCCATGTACCCCATTCTATTCCTTAAATATGAAAAAATAAGCTTTTTTAGGTCCCAGAATGATAAATTGCATTTATTATTTCTTACACAGCAGCTTTTAACATCTGAGAGCAACAGTTGCTTCTGAACAAATACAGTGGTGGTGGGGTCTCTGCTAACCTCAAATTTGTTTGGAGGAGTCATCAGCAAATACCTCTGAATTGCATGTTTATGTTGCACCAGCATAGCATTTATGTTATTCTGGTTTCTGGATGGATTCTAGGCCTGAAGTAACAAATGAAGTGAAAGGAAGAGGAAGTTCCTGGTAGGACCATGGAGGGGTGGGAGCCATAGAAGAGGATGCACAAGGACAATTGTCACATGCATAAAAATACACGGTTGTTTGGAGTCATCCAAATAACGGTTTATCTGAATTACCCTGAAGATTATCACACAATGTAATAGGAGACAGGACTCATAAAGTCAAGAGATATCCACAAGAAATGTGATGGATAGTAATAACAGGTCCACAGAGAACAGAATGCACTCCCAGGAAAGTTGAGACTTTGATGGCATGTTGGTTGTCTTCATAGAAGTTCTGTGTTTGGCCCACAGTCCAGAAAATGGAAAGCCAACAGCAGGGGTCATCAAAATTTACCCGGTATACCCTTATTAGAACGCAAAGGTATTCTAACTGTTAATCCACTTGCAGACATTTTTACATAGAGTCACCTGACACACTGAGTGAGGTTATGTGGATGAAGCAACCCTTGAGGACATGTGCTCTTCATCCATAAGCTGTCTTCTAACTTGTTATTCATTTCCTTGAGGGGTTTGTACCACCAACAGTACAAATATCCTTTGGGATAAAAGAAAGTTCAAGTGACTGTATCTTTCTTTTTTACTCTGTCAAAATATAAAAATGAGGAAAAGTTATTTTTTGATACTCTGCTGAATACCACAAAGTGTCAACAATCCATTTCAAAACAACTTGAAGGACTGTATAAAGGTAAAACTACAATTTCTGTTGATGTCAATGGTTTTACTTATTTGTTATTTTGCAGATAGCTTCTCATCTCTTTGGAAGCATCTTTTCCTTTTGTATATATATGTGTTTTGACATGTGTGCATTATATTGTGCAGTAGTGTGAGTCCATGTGTTTTTATGTGTAGAGGCCTGAGGCTGACCTCAGGAGTCTTCTATGATCAATCTCTGCCTTTTGTATTGAGTCAGGGTCTCTCAGTTGAACCCAGATCTCACTGATTTGGTTAATCTAGCTCACCAGCTTGCACGGGGTAGCATGTCTCCACCTTCCAAGCACTAGAATTTCATATACACAGGCCAACACACCTCCAACAGTCTTCCACAAAGGTCAACACAGCTACCTGACATTTTCCTGGGTGCTAGGTTCCAAACTCTAGTATTCATCTTTATGAGGAAGCGTTTTATCCACCTACCCATTTCCCCACCCTGGAAGCTTTCATAAATAATCAATGAAAGAAAAGAATACTTGCATATGAAGAGAAAATAATTGAACATTTCCCAGGATACACACAAAAAGGAGATCCATTTGGTCTGAAACATTCTAAATATTTGCAGAGCCAGCAAACAATGTATCCTTGGGTTTCTGAGTTTTATATTTAGTTGTAAGAAATAAGCAGCCCTCTGTATCCCCCAAACCCACAAAAGTGTGTCCACAATGGATTGAAAATGCCCAAAGTGCAATAAAAATTACAAATAGATCAGTACAGAGCAGTAATTGTTTACACAGCATCTTCATCCTATTGGATTTTCATCTTTATGAAAATGCTATAAGCAACCCAGGGAATAATTTATTGTCTAATAGAGGGTGGGTGGAAGGTTCATGTATACTCAACAGAGCTCAAGGAATCACAATAACCTCCAAAAATGTACTCATTTTTGTTAATTAACTATAATGGCTTTAGTTAGATGTGTGCTTTACTGCAAATAATTACATATCTACCTTCTATAAAAAGAGAACTATTACCACAGATGATTTGTTCAACTTGATGCAGTATAGACGTTGACAGCAGGGGATATAAGGAGGAAAAGTCCAATTTTGAAGCCTCTAAATTTTTAATATGCAAATTTAATCTTGCCATTTTTATCAAGATGATTTTGTTATTTCTAATATTGGTGTTTTTTTTTTTTCAGGCAGTTGTTCATTAGGTTTCACTACTGCAAGAGAGAAATGAGGAGATTGGAAAGACTGTATTTCCTAGTGACAGCTAGAGAATGAAATGCAAGAGAGAATTGCATTCCCAAAGCAGAATGCACATATTGTTAATGGAATAGGTCACCACCTTCTTCCTTGCCAAATGGTTTCAAACCACAAAACTATTTCTGCAAAAACAAACAAAACGTTTCACAAGATTGTGTGCTTTTTAGGGAATAAGATCACTTGGGAAGGGAAAGGGGAAAGGAGTTTCAATAAGAAATTCATAATGATTTCAAATTTTATAATCTTTTAGTCAATAGGTGACCCAGAAAGGTGACCTCCTAGGCACTGACATCCCAGACAATGAGCTCATCCTGCTGAATCTTTTCACTCAATAGGCATACTGTCTTTTGATGCAGTAAATAAAACTATCTTAATCTTTCCTTGACAAAATTTCCAAGAATTTTCTCATAGGAGAAAAATGTCTCAATGAAAAGTACTTATGCACTTTTTTCCAAGCCAGCAAACTGACTGGCTTACTAATGACTGCCTAATACTGTAGGTTCAACACTAACACAGAGGATAGAGTAAGTCTGCCCAGACACAAAGTTCACTCCATATTATAGGATTTATCTTCATTTGAAGAAAGCACAATTCAGGCAATTTAAATTACTACTTAAACTCATGGAAACGGCCACATCGAAGTCAGCACTGTGATAATGTGAGAGTGAGGCTTCAAAAGTTAAATTTGTATTAAATATTTGGAAGTTATATGTTGCAAAGCACTGAATCCATCCAAAGCTAAAGATCCATGAAATATTTTGTGTTTTCTTATTAATATTAAATCTAGCGATTAAATATTAAATGCAGGTAATATTTCAAGTGTGTGTGTGTATTGTGTGTGTGTGTGTGTGTGTGTGTGTGTGTGTGTGTGTGTGTGTGTGTGTTTGTGTGTGTGCGCGCGCCAGAGTGGTCAGAAGAGAGTGTAGGATCCTAAGAACTGGAATTACAGAAGGTTTGAGTCATATGACATGAGCATTGGGAACTGAATTCATATCCAATCTGGAAGAGCAGCATATGCTCTTAGCCAATGAGCCATCTCCAGTCCTTCAGCTAACATTTAAAAAGTAAATTTCTTTTCAGACTTTAAAGAATAATTAGTTTGTACTCTAAAGAGAAACATGCAGTTTGTGTGATATCTATGTCTTTGTGTTCAGTGGCTTGATGTTTTGCTTGATTAGAAGCTGACTTTTCTTATAAATTGTTTTAAGTAGCGCTGTAACAGCTTGACTTAATAAATAAGAGTTAACTGCCTAGCAATTAAGAAAAGCTTTCCTTTGATGTTGCTAAACCTGATCACTGAAACTGTTGCCAAGGTTACGAATAACCTACTCTCTGCTGTTAAACTTAAAGAAAAAAAATAAATCAACACTTAAACCTTCCCCCTTGGCAGCCTTTGACCTCGCAGATAATTTCTTCTTTGCACGTATTAATTATGAAATCCTGACAACAAACTTGAAGGCACACAAAATAATTTAGAAACATCTGAACTGCAAAGAGGGATGCTAGCCCTTGAGCAACTTTCTCTGTGTTGAGCTTTTTTGTTACACAAAAGCATACATGTGGTATGCATCTTCATTTTCCTTCAATGACTTGGCACAAACACAATGGATTTGCTTGATTCACCAAACCATCCCTCAGAGAAAGGGAGTTCTACCTAAACATGGCATATTTCAGATGAAAAAAAAAAAAAACATGCATTACCCATATCTGCTCAGCAGACTTCAGAAAGACCGATGACTTTTCATCATCTGGTAGGTCCCTCCATTGTAGCTTTCCTGGAATAAAAGAAAACCATTTCTGTCTGTAATGCAGAACTCTATGCTTGGCCATCAGTAATTTTCACGTGTGTGGTCTACAAGGTACTCCCATGCCCTGCCCTACTTCAGCAAGTACTTTTGTGGGCTACATTTTCTAAAATACGCAGACATATGCTGTCATTCATCTCTTCCCCGTTCCCTTTCTTGCTTTTGTGTTTTCTGGTAATTTTAGACAATCAGTGGATGAGAAAGAGGTTCACTGAGAGAATGAAGCAGAAGAGCAGAGCGGTCCTCAGAAAGCGAACATTTACCGGGGCTCACCGCCCAGGCACCGGAAGGGAACCACTCTGCTAATGGAGACCATGCCAGGAAATTCTATGAAGGTTGCCAAGCTTCAGTCAGCATAAGAGGGTCGCCCATTGTCAAGCGTTATCTCCAACCTTCATTCTGCCTTGCTTCCCTCGATGTCAAATGTTCTGACATACCACAGAAGACTGTGGGATGGAAGTTTCCAGGAAGAGAACCTCACCTGTGTTAAAGATTCACCAAGGCTGGTTGAATAATTAGACCTTGTGTGATGGAGGAGTGAAGTGTTGTAGATCTGGAACTGAATTATCTTAGCCTATCTTTACTCAACTTAATAACCATTCATTTCCCACCTCTATGCTGACCTAACACTATTAGGTAAGCATTTGGGGAATATATTAATATATACCAGCTCAGAGACCAAGAATATCAGATAACAGCTGGGGCCTGTATCAGAGGCGTCTTCTACACTGCTGCAAATGGGTCCCTGAAGTTTTACCAATGTGTTTTATAGTTTTCAAACTGTGCACGTGCATGTGTGTGAGTGGATATGCATGTCTAGGCAGGTGCGCACACGGGCGAGCAAACGAAGGGCAGAAGACAATGTAAACTGTCATTCTCCAGGCACCGTCCTCCTTGTTTTTGAGAACTAGGTCCCTCATTGACCCGATTCTCACCATGTAGGAGAGGCTTTCAAGTCAGCAGGTCCCAGCCATAAGCCTGTGTCCTTTTTTTTTTTTTTTTTCAAGACGGGGTTTCTTTGTATTGTCTGTATTGTTTTGGAGCCTGTCCTGGAACTTGCTCTGTAGACCAGGCTGGCCTTGAACTCACAAACATCCGCCTGCCTCTCTCTGCCTCCGCCTCCAGAGTTCTGGGATTAAAGGCGTGAGACACAACCTCCCAGCCAGCCTGTGTCCCCTTGCTCAGTGCATGGATTACCAGCATGTGCGAATATTCCTGTCCTTTTTCATGTGGGTCTGACAATTGAATGTTATACTTGGAAAGCACGCATTTCCCAGCTCTTTCCACTGAAGCATTTTTTTTCTTTCCTTCTTTCTTTTTTTTTTTTTTTTTTTTTTTTGGTTTTTCGAGACAGAGTTTCTCTGTGTAGCTTTGGAGCCTATCCTGGCACTCTCTCTGGAGACCAGGCTGGCCTCGAACTCACAGAGATCTGCCTGCCTCTGCCTCCCGAGTGCTGGGATTAAAGGCGTGCGCCATTGATGCATTTTTAAGTGCCTCACTTTGACTTTCTTTTGTTCTGTTACTGAAAAAAAAAAAGAAAAAAAAAGAAAGAAAAACTTCATAAACCTATTACCACGTGAGAAATGTGGTATTTGGGGTGACCAGAACCTACAGACTCTCAAACTTGATGCCAGAATATATTCTCTCATGATTTTTGAGGTGAGAACCGGGGTTTCCTATCAACAACTGGGAAATTGATTCCATTGGGGAGGCTCCTGAATACTTGGTAGCTAATAAGCAGGAAGGTCCAGTGCCCAGTGACAAGCAGGGGTCACAGAAGCAGATGAAGTAACAACATCCCTTAGAGGACAGAACAATCAATGGTTTCCTAGTGGAAACCAATGGACTTGGGGCTGGCTGCTGTGTAACCCGGTGAGTCAACCTCCAGCTGACTTACAGATGCAAACTTCCCTCTTCATTATAAGTCTATTTAAAATTCTTTCCAGGTTTTACAAAATTCAAAGCTTCAGTGTATTGGTTTTTTTTAGTTGCAACATGAAAAGGGTTTACTATATCATATACTAATTTGACTAATTTGTAATTACAAAATCTAAGCATGCATTATAACATAATTGGGTGAAACAATGTAAAAACAATAATACCACTAAGATAAACAATGCTTTTATTAGTGTACATTAATTTTAGAGAATAAAAAGTGTCACTAGCTGGGAGTGGTAGTATGTCTTTAATCCTAACACTATGGAGGCAGAAACAGGTGGATCTCTATGAATTCAAGGCCAACCTGATCTACAAAGCATGTTCCAGGATAGACTCCAAAGCTACAAAGAAACCTTGCCTCAAAATAAAAAAAAAAAACAGTAAAAAAGAAGTATCACTGTAACACACAATTAATGTGTCTGTTATATTTTTACCATATCCATCACTTTACTATTCTTTCTTATTTGGATACCCGTTTGTCTATTCTTTTCCACATTCCTAATAAACATCTTTATTTTTTAAGTTTTCATAGCCTACTTTTTAATGTTCCATAAATGAGAGAGATAAAATGTAAAATTGTTTCTGTGGATCTGATTTCTTTTTTTATTTTTATGTTTTATTAGTTCAAATTAGAAACAAGCTTGCTTCACATGTCAATCCCTGCTCAGTGTATTGTTTTAATAGGAAATGATGTGAAGATATATCCATGGTCCCAGAAAATGCATGATATTGCTTTGTGATGATTAAATACTTTTGTTGCTGAAGTCTCTAGAAAGCAACTTCCACTAATGGAAGCCCTTCTCTTAAATAATAACAAATAGCAACAGAACAATTCCTAAATTCTCTGCAAGTTGTTAGTGGGTCCATTTAAAATGGATGATCACATGGCACTCTTGAAATACATTGATAATTGTGTTATTGTTTTGTCTTTTGAATTCCCACAGTGAGAATTTGTAATATTTATTAATTCCTGAAAGGTAAGAGTTTATATAATAACCAATTTTTGCTAACGTGTATTTCAAAGACAATCATGAGAAGTGGTTTTATCTCAGATAATGTTATTGCTATTACTATCTTTTAAAAGCTGTTAAGGCTTTATTTAAAATTCTCTGTTTCCTACTGGGAAACAATGCAGATGTGATTTTACTGTTGGGAAACTTAACGCAGATGTGATCTTTCCTATTGGGAAACTTAATACAGATGTGATTTATTTTCACTACAACGTATTTTTGGGATTGAACTTTTTAGAATATAATTTTATTATTCACTAGTAAGATATTAATGATCCATTTTGTGTCTTCTGGACATGGCAAGACCATTGTAGCATGAACTTACAGAATTGTGATTGCTTGCACAAAATTTGCTCAATATCGAGCAGGTTAACACTCCAACAAGGAGGGAGAAGGGGATCACCAGCCTCCACCCCAGCTGAGACGCTATGGATATTTAATGGCTGCTGAAGGAAGGAGAGTCAGTTTTCTCTGGGAGTAAGTCCTGAGAATGTTGACCGTGTAGCAGGTTGGCTTCACACTCATGCTTATATGGGCAACACTCACTGGACCCAGTGAGCTATAAAACACAAAGAAGGTATACAAAACCTGGAGGAGATTCTGGAGGACTCTGGGAGTTGGAGAGTAGTGCAGGGGGTGGGGGTGAATATGATCAAAATCCATATTATACATATCTAAAATTCTTAGTGAATAAAAATTAAAATGTAAAAGAATTCATGTTTTGTTACGATAAATCTTTCCGCCAAAAGCTGCCTGAGCCCCACCGCCACGTGTGAGCTTTATGCCAGCCGCCCGCCCGAGTTAGGCCCAAATAAATACACAGAAACTTGTATTAGGTTTAAAGCTGCTTGGTCAATGACTAGGACTTCTCATCTGCTAACTCAGTCTTAACTATCATAAACCTATATATTTTATAAGACTTATCTTATCGGACACCTTATTGGCATCCCTCCTTGCTGGGATCACATCTTGCCGCTGGAGCAGGAGGGGAAAAAAGGGGCGCTTCCTGTTTCTCCTTTGCTTAAATGAGTCTCCTTGCTATGTCACTTCCTGCCTGGATCAGCACGTCTCTACTACATTTCCCAGAATCCTCTTTGATTCCTAGTCCCATCTACTTGCTGTCTCATTGGCCAAACAGTATTTTATTTAACAATCAATAAGATAAACATACACAGAAGTACTTCCCCATCAATGTTTAGGAATGAAAGTGAACTGGTTTTCATTTTTTTCCTCCACTTTTAAAATCGTTTTTCATGATTTCATACATGTATTTGATTATAATACCCCCTTCTGTTATTTTGTTTTTTGCTCCCTTCTTCCTCCCACCACGCCTCGTTTTAACAAGTTCCCCTCCTACTTTTGTATCTTATTCAGCATCCCACTGCAATTAACTGGCATTGCCTTCATGAGCATGGTGAGGGGCTTATTTACATGAGGGGGGCAGTTTCAAATTGATGATACCAATGGAGAATATGACTCCTCCTGCCCAGCAATTAATTACCTCCACTTCTCATGGAGAGATGGTATAGTTGGCTGTGATTTTACTCCTTCACTCTTTTGGGGGGCCTGCCACCCAGTTCCCAAATAAATATACAGGGAGGCTTATTATTTCCTATGACTGTCTGGCCTTAGCTTGGCTTGTTTCTAGTCAGCTTTTCCTAAATTATCCCACCTACCTTTTGCCTCTGGGTTTTTGTCTTTATTTCTGTATACCTTTCCTTACTTTTTACTCCATGGCTGGCTGTGTATTTGGATGGCTGGCTCCTGGAGTCCTCCTCCTTATCCATTTTGCTCCTAGATCTTTTTTCTCTTTTCTCTCCTTCTATTTATTCTCTCTGCCTGCCAGCCCCACCTATCCCTTCTCTTGCTATTGGCCAATCAACTCTTCATTAGAACAATCAGATGTTTTAAACAGGTAAAGAAACATAGCTTCACAGAGTTAAACAACAGCATAGAGGAATGTAACATATTTTTACATCATTAAACAAATATTTCACAGCATAAGCAAATGTAGCGTATCCTAAAATAATATTCTACAACAGGATGGGCCTTGTGAGTCTATTCCACATTAATGCTAGAATATTGATAGATCCTGTGGTATGTGACACTTAAGCAGGTAGCCATGGCTACTAGGAATCTGTGGGTGTCATGTCCTGAAGATAATTTTATAGCACTCCTCCCCATGCTAAAGTTCTTCTATTCTTTCTTCCCCCCTCTTCCACAATGTTCCCTGAGTCTTAGAGTATAGAGATGTCATGTGTGTGGGTGGGCACTTGATTGTCACTTAGACCTTGCCTCTTCCCTGACTCAACCCCTTTCTATGGAAAACACATGGAAAGTGCAGTTCATGTTCTATTCTTCTATCATTCAACATTTAAAACAAAACTCTTCAGTTCACTACACTTGAAATACAGAACTGCATTTGATATGTTGTTTACCGAATTAGTCTTCTTTCCATCATTATATCAATGTAACTGACATAATCAACTTAAAGGGGAAAACGTTTACCTCCTTTTCAGTTCATGGCTGGTTGACACCATTGCCTTTCAAACTCAACACTGTCATTACATATCAGAGCAAAGTCTCTCACCTCAGGACTAGAGATCTAAAAATCAGTCCCTCTAGGTCTCAGGTCCGAAGGTCCCACCACCACTTTTACACAGCACCACCCTGTGGATCAGATGTTTAACACTTGGACCACTGGAGGATATTCAAGACCCCTTCTAATGTGTAAATAAATGACAGAATGCTTGACATCACTCACCCATCTGTAATGATAATTTTTTCTGCCAGCCACCTGAGCCCTGCTGCCACGTGGCTGCCCAAAAAATAACACAGAGTCTTATATTATTTACAATGCTGTTGGCCAATACTAGGATTTCTTATCTGCTAGCTCAGTCTTAATTATCAACAATAATCATAAGACTTATCTTATGGAGGACGCTGGCAGAATGCATCCTGTCTTGCTGGGTGGCTCCAGAGCAGAGAGCAGGAGAAAGAGGAAGAGCAAGAGGACAATTTCCTTCTTGTCCCTGCTTATATCCTGAGTCTGCCTGCTATGTCACTTCATACCTGGATCTCTATACTACATTTCCCAGAATCCTCCTTGAGTTCTAGTCCCTCCTATCTTGCTTTCCTATTGGCCAACAGTACTTTATTTATCAACCAATAAGACAAACATATACACAGAAGGATGTCTCCCATCACTCATCAGTTCTCTAGTGTTTGACTTCTTACCCCTCTCAAATGAATTCATAGAATATTAGATATTTAAGTCCCATGGTGTCCTCATACTCGTCATAATTTTTGGTTTTTCTACAGCATTTAACAACTTTAAAAGTAAGGTTCACCATTAGAGATCAGTGACATGGATTAAAAATTGTCTCCTTCTTTTTAATAACACATATCCCCATATTTCTGCTGCCTGAATCTCATGGCGTTACCATCTCCTGTATGCTCACAGTGTACTTTTTGTGATTTGGTGCTGGCACATAAATTCCCATAGTGGTTTGTCTCTTCAGTGGCTGTTGCTGTACTCCTGCCATGCATGCTGCTGACACAATTGTCCCCATCTCAGTGTGACTAATTTCAGTGACCGTCACCAAGGTTCACCTTGGCAGACCCCTAGAACTTACTTTTTGGGCATATTTCTCCTGTTTACTCCTGTAAAACACACACACACACACACACACACACACACACACACACACACAAACACACACACAAACACAGTCTGTAATTTGTTTCACTAAGAAAGAGTTGATGTCAAATCAAAACAAGAGGGATTGTTTTTATGTATAGCATTAACAGCACCCTTTATTGTATGGCCTTGAGCCACAGGTCAGTTAAATTTTATACCCTAGTTTTTTTTACTCCTATTATTTCACATAAAAAAGGTGAATGTTCTCTGAGCCCTGCATATTTTAGGGCAGTGCCCATAGGCCATCTTCCAACTTCTTGTCTTCCACTCCCACTTGCTGTGGTCATTCTTCAAGAGCATAGATTGGGAGGGACTCAGGAAAACTAAACTGGTCCTCACATGGCCAATATTTTCAATTAAACATCCATTGGGCTTACCTTATTTTAAGTAGAGCACACAACAGGATTAAAACAGAATTTCAACTTTAGGTTTGAACATATTATTCATAAGAGAGCTCTCATTCAGAAGTTTCATTTAAAACTGCAGTGTCAGCTCCTGGGCTAAAGATTAAGGGAACAGAATGTCTATGAGATGGAGGCACAGGCTACTCTCAAATGACATGTAGAAACAGGTGCAGAAGAATTGCCATGGTTTTTCTGGAAGAAATGACTTTTAGATATCGAAACTTTTTTAAAAAATTATATTTTGTTGGCTAAGTTGGACAGTAAACTCACTGATTCAAATCAAAGTTTAAATACCCAGAACCCAAGTAAATGTGAAGAGGGCAGAGATAGGATCCCCTGAGCAAGCTGAGTAGCCCAATTAATAAGCTCTGGGATTTATTATGAGTTCTGTCTTCATAAGAAGTGTAAAAGTTACCATACAATTGCACCATGCACACTCACTCACTCAGCCATATGCAAACATAGATACAATGACATGCACACCACACATGATACATATAAAAAAAGAGGGGAACATATCTGTTAAATGCTATATATCAGGAATATAGAGCATCTGTAACTGATAGACAAGTATGAGTTCTAGGAAAAGACTAATCAAATCTTCTCCTAAGAGTCTACTGTTGATAATTCATGCTAAATGTGAGATCACTCTAAGCAACAGTGGAGAGGGTACCTTAAATGCCCTCCTCTGATAATGAGATTGAAGACTAACATATGCCATCCTATAGCCTTCATCCAGCAGCTGGTGGAAGTAGAAGCAGACACCCACAGACAAACACTGAACTGATTTGTAATCCAGTTGCAGAGAAGGAGGAGTGATGAGCAAAGGGCTCCAGACCAGGCTGGTGAAACACACAGAAACAGCTGACCTGAACAAGGCAGAGTTCTTGTTCCCCAGACTGATAGCTGGGAAACCAGCATGGGAGTGATACAGACCCCAAGAACGTGGGTGTCAGTGAGGAGACCTTGGAAATCTACGGGGCCCCTTATAGTAGATCAGTACTTATCCCAAGCATAGGAATGGACTTTGGGAGCCTATCCCACATAGAGGGATACTCCCTGAGCCTACACACATGGAATAGGCCTAGGCCCTATCCCAAAGGATATGACAGACTCGGAAGACCCCCTGCTCACCTTCCCTGGAGAGCAGATTATGAGACTGATGCGATGACTACTGCACTAAGGAGGCGCCTATTGGAGAGTGGAAAGGGAATGGGATAGGTAGGGTGTTAGTTGTGGGGGGAGGGGAGGAGCAGGGGAGGAGGAAAGGGAGAGGGAACTGGAATTGACATGTAAAACAATCTTGTTTCTAATTCAAATAAAAAATTAAAAAAAATAAATGTGAGATCACTCTCCCCTTAACTACATGCTTTATATTTGAAGCACAGATGGACATCATAGGCCAAAAAGAACTGGAAAATAACGAATAGCACTTTCCACCTCAGGAGAGAAAACCCCCACAGATACATACATGATTACCATGCATTTGTTCAGAAAGAAACTAACAGCTCATTCTGTATGCTTTGAGAAGAAAGAATAGAATAGAAATGAACAGAATATTTATACCAGTAGGGGGTCTGGATAAGAATTTCTTTTGCAAAACAGAATGTTTGGGTTATGAAATAGTTTGTGTTCCATGTCAAGATGAAGAAAAGAAAAATAAGGAATAAGTTCAGGTAGGGACTAATGGACCCAGAAAAGAGAAGCACAGATAATATACTGATCCAAGGGCAGAAAGAAAACCTGTAAGAAATCCACAGAACGGAGGCTAAGACATGGCCAGTGATGCCATGACAGAGAGCACAGAGGAACAAGAATGACCAACTCTGCACAATCACATGTGCGCTTTTTGAAGAAGGAAAATAGAAGTTTACATTGCTTAGAAATAATAACATGAGATATTAGAGTATTATTTTCTCAAAATGAGAAAAATCTGAATCTGTGTAACAGCTCTCTGTTGTAATGGTGGCCTCAGAACTTCAAGATTAAATGTCTGCATCTCTGCTACCACTATGTCAGCATCATTATAGCTAACAGCTATGGCTTAAACTTGTAGAGCTCCCAAATCCCAGTCATAAGCAACATGAGATTGTTTTTGGCTCTTTGGTAGACCCATCAGTGCCATCCCATGAACTCTTCTGGGATTACTCACATCTCTAGAAGTCAGTAGGGACTAGCTAGAGTGGATGGCTGAGGCAAGGCTCTGTGCTTCACTATCAGGGTTGGAAGGAGGCGAGCCTGGCGAACAGTTGTTTGCAGCACCTGACTTTGGAGAGCAAGGCTGAGGGCTGGAGCTATTATCTCAGGGTCACCATTCCCCCAGCAATAGCAAAGACTCCATGGCAAATCACCTTGGTACCTCACTTCCATCTCATGTGTGAACTTCCCACCCACGCAGTAGAGCTCTCTAAGGCTAGCTTGGGTGTGTAGGAAAGCCAACAAGGTTTGTCATTTCTCACGGGGCCTCTAGTCCTCAAAGTCAAATCCTAATAGTAACAAGGAGGGATGCTCTTTGCTGTGTCAAAAAGCATGCATTTGTGCATTTATTTAATTACTTTATTAAATTAATCTTTGAAATTCTATTTGCAAATAAGTGTGATCTGTAAGTGGGATTGTTCAGGAAGGATAAAGATTGAATTTTGTCCTCACTAAACAAAAAGAAAAGTTTCTGAGTTCTATTGTTTTTTTTTTCCTCCTGACATATTATTTTCTTTTTCCTACTGATTCATTTACTTCTAAATATAAAGTATGTGATTTTTTTCCTCAGCGAGGCTTAGAATTGTACCACCTCTATGATTCACCACTCATCTCTAGCAGAGGACAAGCAATTTCGGTTAAATCACTCTCGAAGTAATAAGCTTAAAGGCTTCTTTTCTGGCTTTCAGAAAATCTGAAGAGAGTTGACCTGCTAATGAAATGACATTTATGTAGCAATCCCTGGGTCTTTCAAGAGTGGCTTACAATAAATTATATTCGATAGCATGCAAAAGTGAAAAGTTTCTATGTCAAAAAGAAGTATGTTAAGAATTCCCAGAGTGAAGAGTGTGTGTGCTGCAACTCCTCACAGTGATTATTGCAGACAGGTAGACAATTTATGCCATTTATGAAAGAAAAACTGTATGTGTTGGGGAAGGAAATAAAAGAAATGGATACATTCATATGATGCTATTAGTTTCAACTGGCACTCAGTTCCCACTTCTTCGTGGCCTCCAAGATGACCAGCCCGTGGGTGGATTTTGAGTTTGTCCGAGAAAGGATAGAAACAAAAGTTTCACCATCCATAGCCTGATACTTACATGTGTCTAGGTTATCACTTAAGATTCAAGAGCACAATTACAGCATTACTACTAAGTGAGTGATAGCTATATTCTGTTGTGTGAGACATTGCTGCTTTATTTATTAATTGAATTTTTATATTTCATTATGTTTTATTTTAAAATACATTTGGTTTTATTTTTGCTATCCCTTATTCCGGGCATGCATTCTTTCCTTCCTCATGAGTGCTTTTCCCATAATTTGGTAAATGACTGTGGTTTGTTTTGCTATAATCTACGCAAATATTTGTAAAATAAGTGAGATGGAATTTGTACATGTCTCAATTTTTGCTTTAGGGAGTTGTTGACAATCCTTAGCATTTGAAACTCAACACTATATTTGTAGACAGTTACAATCCCATCCCCACTGCCATTGAATGTAGCCCTTTTTAGAAAGAAGGCCCTAGTGGAGTTTGTTGATATCCTTACAAAGGGAATTTTGGACACACGAGTGCAAACAGAACATGAGGTGAAGACAGAGGCCGAGATGGGATGACATGACTATCAGTCAGAGCAAAGCACTAGAAATGGAAGAGACCAGGGCAATGTTCTCCTTCATAGCCTTCCAACAGATGGCAGAACCCCAGAGACACACTAGGACTATAAGATGATCCCTTGCACTGACGATTCTGGGACTATGTGAATCCCTTTTTGTGGCTGAAGTCATGCAGTGAGGAAGTCGTTGCAGCACCAACTGCCATCTGATGCAGGCAGCCATGTGATTGCCTAAGGATGTGATAACCCAGAAAATATGCTGTGTATATCTTTCTGGTGTGTGTGAGCATTTCTCTGAGCTCTATGACACAGAACAGGATAACTGCATGCAGTTGGCATTTGATCGGCACCCCCGATAAAATGGCTGATGTCTCAAAATTTCTTCTTCTAGTCACATGTTCGCAATATTACACTGAAGCTGTCCACCATCTAGATCCCAGTGGGTCTTTGGATTTGTCTAAGTTGGCAAGTCCTCGAAGTCTACACTGCATTTTTATTTCTGGAAATTAACTATCAATAACAGCAGTGTTACCGATTCAAGGGAAGGATGGTTCCCACATGCAGGAACTATGTCCTAAGTACTTTCTTCCACTCTTTTACTGTCGGTCATTTTATGCTATATTTTGATGAATGAAAACTTTTATTAATATTTTCCTTAAGGAATAATGTATTCAACCCTTATTTCATGACCTATCCATAAAAATATAAAATGTGATCGTCGCTGCTCAGAGTCATCTGAGGCAATCGACCTGGTGCCGGAGGGAGTTTGGCAGCGGGATCCGACACCCAGAGGCCTGGTGACAGCTCTGCCTCCAACTGCCGGTTGGCGGGACCCAGCATGCCCGAACACTGCCCAACACCCCAGTAACAGTGACACCTCCATCCACGAGAAGAGGACTGACATCAGAGTATTGGATCTGTTTGCATCTACCAGAAGGGAACCGCGGTCCCACACCCACCAGGAGAACAAGAAACACTTACTACACCCACCAGAAGAAAGGATGAGAAGAGAACAAGGTAAAACCACATTCAACAACAGAAAACCCAATATGACAGCACCGGAGACTAGGGACCATACACCAGTAAGACTTCAACATCATGATGCAGATGAACCAGAAGAGAATGACCTTAAAAACATCTTCAGGAAAATGATAGAGGACCTCAAAGAGGACATAAGAAAATATCTTAAGAAAGTGAAGACAAAACAAACAAAAAATACGAGATATCAACAAATCTCTCAAGGAAACAGTTCAAGACCTAAAAACTGAAATAGAGACAATAAAGAAAGCACAATCTGAGGGAATGCTGGAAATAGCAAAGATGGGTAAATGATCAGGAACTACAGATGTAGGCACAACCAACAGAATACAAGACATGGAAGAGAGAGTCTCAGGAGTTGAAGACACACTAGCAGAAATAGATTCATCAACCAAAGAAAATCGTAAGTCCAACAAATCCCTATCACAAAATATCCAGGACATATGGGATAATGTGAAAAGACCAAACCTTCTATACCTTCTATAATAGGTATAGAAGAAGGTGAAGAAATCAAACTCAAAGGCACAGAAAACACATTCAACAAAATCATAGAAGACAACTTTCCCAACCTAAAGAAAGACATGCCAATGAAAATACAAGAAGCCTATAGAACACCAAATAGACTGAACCAAAAAAAAAGGTCTCCTCCCCAGATAATAATCAAAACACCAAACATACAGAATAAAGACAAAATATTAAGAACTGCAAAGGAAAAAGGTCAAGTAACCTATAAAGGCAAACCTATTAGAATCACACCTGGCTTTTCCTTGGAAACTCTGAAAGCCAGAAGGTCCTGGATAGATATTCTACCTACACTAAGAGACCATGGATGCCAGCCCAGACTACTATATTCAGCAAAGCTTTCAATCACTATAGATGGAGAAAACAAGATATTCCATGACAAAACCACATTCAAACAATACATTTCCACCAATCCAGCCCTACAGAAAGTACTGGAAGATAAACTGCAACCCAGGGAAGTTAACTACAACCAGAAAAACATAGGCAATAGATAATCCCAACTTACCAACAGTCAAAAGAAAAAAGGGATAGAATCCCACACATAATCTCACCACCATCACCAAATCAAAAACAAACAAGAATGAACAATCAATGGTCATTAATATCCATCAATATTAATGGTCTCAACTCGCCTATAAAAAGACACAGATTAGCAGAATGGATAAGAAGACAGAATCCTTTCTTCTGCTGCATACAAGAAACTCACCTCAACCTCAAAGACAGACTGTACCTAAGAATTAAATGCTGGGGAAAGATCTTTCAATCAAATGGACCGAAGAAACAAGCAGGGGTAGCAATCCTAATATCCAAAAACTTGGACTTTAAACTAAAATCAGTTAAAAGAGATGAAGAAAGTCATTTGCTACTCATCACAGGAGAAATCCATCAGGATGAATTCTCAATTCTGAACATTTATGCCCCAAATACAAAGGCATCCAGGTTTGTAAAAGAAACATTACTAAAACTCAAATCACACATAAAACACACACTTATAGTGGGAGATTTCAACACTCCACTCTCACCACTGGACAGGAACACCAGACAGAAACTTAACAAAGAAACAAAAGATCTAAAAGAAGTTATGGCACAATTGGACTTAACAGATATCTATAGAACATTCCACCCAAATACAAAACAATTTACCTTCTTGTCAGCGCCACATGGAACCTTCTCTAAAATCGACCACATACTTGGCAACATAGCAAACCTCAACAAGTACAAAAAGTTGAAATAACTCCCTGTGTCTTATCAGACCACCATGCTTTAAAGTTAGAATTCAACAACAACACGAATTACAGAAAACCTACAAACTCATGGAAATTAAGTAACACTCAATTGCACAATTCATGGGTCCAGGAAGAAATAAAAAAAGAAATTAAAGATTTCCTAGAATGCAATGAGAATGTGGACACAACATATCCAAACCTATGGGATACTCTGAAAGCAGTGCTAAGAGGAAAGTTCATAGCGCTAAATGCACACATGAAGAAACAGGAGAATAATCACAGTAGAGAATTAACAGCACAACTGAAAGCTTTAAAAAACAAAGAAGCCAATACACCCCAACTGAAAGCTTTAGAAAACAAAGAAGCCAATACACCCCAGAGAAGCAGATGCCAGGAAATAATCAAATTGAGGGCTGAAATCAATAAAATGGAAACTAGGAGAACAATACAAAGAATCAATATAACAAAAAGTTGGTTCTTTGAGAAAATCAACAAGATAGACAAACCTTTATCCAAACTTACCAAACAATAAAGAGTGAACATGCAAATTAATAAAACCAGGAATGAAAAGGGGGACATAACAACAGACACAGAGAAAATCCAGAGAATTGTCAGGTCATACTTTGGAAAGGTATATTCCTCAAAATTTGAAAATCAAAAGGAAATGGACAATTTTCTGGACAGATTTCACTTTCCACAATTAAATCAAGAACAGATAAGCAATGTAAATAGACCTATACCCTTTAATGAAATTGAAGCAGTCATTAGAAGTCTCCCAACCAAAAAAAGCCCAGGGCCAGATGGCTTCAGTGCAGAATTCTACCAGAAATTCAAAGTACAGCTAATACCAATTCTCCTCAAAGTATTCCACACAATAGAAGCAGAAGGGCCATTACCAAACTCTTTTTATGAGGCCACAATAACCTTGATACCCAAGCCACACAAAGACACAACTAAGAAAGAAAACTACAGGCCAGTATCCCTCATGAACATTGATGCAAAAATTCTCAATAAAATATTGGCAAATCGAATCCAAGAACACATCAGAGAAATCATCCATCCCGATGAAGTAGACTTCATCCCAGGGATGCAAGGATGGTTCAACATACAAAAATCCATCAATGTAATCCACCATATAAACAGACTGAGGGAAAAAAATCACATGATCATCTCATTAGATGCCGAAAAAGCCTTTGACAAAATCCAACACCCCTTCATGATAAAGGTCCTGGAGAAATCAGGAATAACAGAAACATACCTCAAGATAATAAAAGCAATATACAGCAAGCCAACAGCCAACATCAAATTAAATGGAGAGAAACTCAATACAATTCCTCTAAAATCAGGTACAAGTCCACCTCTCCATACCTCTTCAATATTGATTGTCCTTGAAGTTCTAGTTAGAGCAATAAGACAACAAAAGGAGATCAAGGGAATAATAAATCAGAAAGGAAGAAGTCAAACTCTCACTATTTGCAGATGACATGATAGTCTACATAAGTGACCCGAAAAACTCAACCAGGGAACACACCTGGAGGAACTTCTGGAGGCATCACCATCCCTGACTTCAAGCTCTATTACAGAGCTATAGTCCTGAAAACAGCTTGGTATTGGCACAAAAATAGACAGGTAGACCAATGGAATAGAGTTGAAAACCCTGATATTAACCCACACACCTAGGAACACCTGATATTTGACAAACAATCCAAATTTATATGCTGGAACAAAGAACATCTGCAACAAATGGTGCTGGCATAACTGGATGCGGACATTTAGAAGACTGCAGATAGACCTAAGCCTTTTGCCCTGCACAAAACTTAAGTCAAAATGGATCAAAGACCTCATCATAAACTCAGCCACACGGAGCCTATTAGAAGATAAAGTGGGAAATACTCTTGAATTAATCAGGAGACTGCTTCCTGAACATAACGCCAGTAGTCAAACACTGAGATCACCAATTGATAAATGGGACCTCCTGAAACTGAAAAGCTTCTATAAGGCAAAGGACACAGTCAGCAAGACAAAACAGCAGCCCACAGACTGGGAAAAGTTATTCACCAACCCCACATCTGACAGAGAGCTGATCTCCAAAACATTCAAAGAACTCAAGAAGCTAGTCTCCAAAACACCAGACAATCCAATTAAAAAGTTGGGTACAGAACTAAATAGACAATTCTCAATAGAGGAATCTAAAATGGCTGAAAGACACATAAGAAAGTGTTCAACATCCTTAGCCATCAGGGAAATGCAAATCAAAACAACTCTGAGATATCATCTTACTCCTGTCAGAATCAAAAACACCAATGACAGTTATGCTGGAGAGGATGTGGAGAAAGAGGAACACTTCTCCACTGTTAATGAGAGTGCCAACTTTTGCAGCCACTTTGGAAATCATTATGGCGACTCCTCAAGAAAATGGGAACGAGTCTACCACAAGATCCAGCAATTCCACTCTTAGGCATATACCCCAAAAGAAGCACATTCATACAACAAGGACATCTGTTCAACAATGTTCACAGCAGCACTATTTGTAATAGCCAGAAACTGGAAGCAGCCTAGATGCCCCTCAACCAAAGAATGGATAGAGAAAATGTGGTACATTTACACAATGGAGTACTACTCAGCAGAAAAAAAAAAAAAAAAAAAAAACAAAAAACAATGGAATCTTGAAATTCACAGGCAAATGGATGGAACTAGAAGAAACCATTCTGAGAGAGGTAACCCTGTCACAAAAAGACAAACATGGTATGTACTAACTCATATGTGGTGTTTAGACATAGATTAAAGGATTACCAGCCTACAATCCACACTGCCAGAGAAACTAGTAAACAAAGAGATTCCTAAAAGAGACAAACATTGTCCCCTGGAGAAGGGGAAAGGGCCAGGATCCCCTGAGCAAATTGAGAGCATGGGAAGAGGGGGGAGGGAGCTATGAGAATGAGAAGGGAAGAAGATGAAGGATGCAGAGGTCATGAGGGAGAAGATAGTTTGAGTCAGATGGAGAATAGAAGAAAGGGTATGTGATAGGTAGGGTTTTAGTTGGGAGGGTGATAGGGGAGGAAGGGAGGGAGAAGGGAACTGGGATTGTCATGTAAATTAATCTTGTTTCTAATTCAAATAAAAAATGATAAAAAAACAAAGCTGAGGTAAAATAGGAAGGTGATTGAGATGGAGAAAAGAAGAGAGGAAGGAGATAAACACACACGCACAGGAAGAGAGAGAGATTTCCTGTGTTTTTCTCCTATCATTTATCTGTCTGTCTCTTTCTGTCTGTCATCTATCTATCTATGTATCTATCTATGTATCTATATATCTATGTATCTATCTGTCTATCTATCTATCCACCTATCACCTTTCAGTCCTCTAGTTATCATCTACCTCCCTGCTAATCTACTATTTGTTCCTATGTTACTTCTGATTCTCTATTGAAAACTAGTTTGTTTCATTAATATTTTTTCTAAAAAATGGCTATCTCCCATACAAAATTATTGTCTGATAATGATTTTTAAAAATGTTATGGTTTCATTCCACATGTGTAAGTTTATGATCTATCATGAATAAGTCTTTGTTTAGTTATAAGGTGAGATATGGTGTGTGTTTCTATGGCTGTGAAGAAACACCGTGTCCAAAAAGCAAGTTGGGGAGAAAAGGGTTTATTTGGCTTGTACCTCCATATTGTCATTCATTATTGAAGGAAATCAGGACAGGAACTCAAACAGGGCAGGAACCTGGAGGCAGGTACTGATTCAGAGATCATGGAGGGTCCTACTTACTGGCTTGCTTTCCATGACTTGCTCAGCCTGCTTTCTTAAAGAATCCAGCACCACCAGGCCAGGGAAGGCACCAACCACCATGGCCTGGGCCCTCCCTCAGTTGAGAAAATGCCTTATAGCTGGATCTCATGGAGGCATTTTCTCAGTGAGGCTGCTTCTTCTCTAATGACTCAAGCTTGTATCAAGTTGACATACAAACCAGGCAGGATGGTATGTAAGGTTCTAACACATGCTGTAGTTTGGATGTAGCTTATACACTGGATATGTGGCAGTATAAGAGCCAGTGGGATGTTATGAGAGATGGCCTATTAGGAAGGGGATGCTGCATTTAGAAGGGATAAACAGTTTTCATGAGATTCTAGTCAGTTCCTCTGAGAGGAGTTGTTCTGAAGGAACAATACTGGACACTGTCTATCCTCTGGCTTCCTGTCTTTCTGTGTCACCTCTGTGACCACTCCATTTTTTTTGTGTGTTCCCCTGTGAAGTCATCTTCCATTATGTGGTAGAGCCAGAGGCCAGTCTTAAAAGTCAGTACCATGCTGCTTAGACTTTCCACCTTTCAAATTTCATGCCTCAGCAAACAATTTTATAAATTACTCAACTGTGGGCATCTTATTAAAGCAGCAAAAAACAAGACTAGTAAAATGGGAAGGACTTTTTTCTCACAGTTTGGAATTTACTTTTATGATAGCATTTATTAATATCATTTCATATTATTGAATGATCTTGCCATCTTTATCAAAAATAAATTTGCTATGGGTAAGTCTATAGCTGGGGGCAGTTTGTTTCCTTCAGGTTTCAAATATTGGTTCAATTTGTGTCATCATGATCATGTGGCTTCACACCCTTTAACCATAGTGTTGAAATCCCTCAATTTTGCTTTTTTTATTCTTTGAGTTATTGGCCATTCAAGGTGCTTTGCATTTTTATATAAACTTTAGAATTAGTATACCAAATACTTCACATGCTCAAGACAGTTACATTATTTCTATGCAAATTATAAAGCCAACGTTATACTCATATGAATAGTTTTGTGTCTTTATTTGGACAGATCCTATTAACTTATTAGTCTTTAAGTCTTGGAGGTTATGCCAATTTTTAGTGACCTTGTATAACTTTTACTGAGCCTTAAAACTCTTTATAGATATATGTAAATGGTTTTTGGTGCTGTGATAAAAAAAATAACTCCCATTGGGAACACCTCACCCTTTTTAGGTTGGCATGGCAATCAGCTGTGTGCCAGTGTTCTTTGTGGGCTTCTCCACTTGATCTTTTAAAACTATTTTTTTTCCTACTGCAGCTTGACACTTAAATTAAATTGACTGAATATGATTTTTCCTGCTGTGCCCCTGTCATCATTTCTTTGACATTAAAATTGTGCTTGCCACTTGGATAGCTTCAGAAGCCTGTTTCCAGAGGAATTACCTTAGCACACATGTCAAATATGACATCTGTGAATTTAATTTAAACTCATTTTTGCTTTATTAGAAAAAAATATTTATTTGGTTCCCTCAGGCTTGAAAACTGAGTACAACTTGGAAGTTAATAATTTTAAGTATCTGCTACTGAAATTATCATTTATACAGTCATTCATCTGAGTTCTGTGTTTGGTAGAGTTTTTATTTGTTTTATTTATTCCTACATTTCAGCTCTTTTACTCAGTGCCTTGCACATTTAAGCTGGAATATTTGTGGAATAAATTAATTGATTGTGCCCAAATTTACTTTAATATTCATTATTTAGCAACTTCATGCGTAGTTATTTCACTAAAAGAAAATTTGCTGAATATTTACTAAGTTACTGCTCCAGGCTTAACTGCCATCTGGCACCTTCTGTGACAGCACACGGAATGCATCTCAGATGTGTCGAACACAACCGGCAAGATAGTTGTGGTTGCGGGTGAAGGCACCTTCTATGGATTTCAATGTATTCCTGATTTCAGCCTGTGTTTATTCGCTCAAACATGGGATGAGGTGCTGTCCCCTTCTGGTTAGTAACCCAAGGATCACAGTTATAAGCTAAGAAGATCGGCCTTGGGAGAAACCAATACCACGAACTCCTCAAACTTCCCTTTTCCAGAAATGGAAGAAAACACAGCTTTTCGATTTAGCCATCTAGTAAATATCATTTAATAAGGCACTGTACAAGTTTAACATGCCCAAGAAAACAGCTAAGAAGAAGCAAGAGCAATCAGGGGTGTTCGAGGTCTTCAAGGGCAGTTTGAGTACCCGTGTAGCACTCAAAGCGGAATGGGTCCTTGAACTTGACTTTCCATAATTGTGGCTTCTCACAGTTCCCAGGATTTAGAAGGCTAGAGGAAAGAGCAGACAGTGTTCTTCACTCCCACCTTTAATATTGAGCACCATAGTTGACAGCCACAATCCCTAACTTCACCCAGTAGTCTGGCTCACTTGAATTCACTGTGAGTCTGATACTTAAACTTACCTAGTGTAATAATCCAGGCACACTTGGTTCCGCCTCTTGGGAACCTGACACAGTGTCACCCTCTGCGCATGGCAGGCAGTATCTGGCTCTGTAGGCAGTTTCAGATGCCAAGGTCCCTTTCAAAGAGGCAAACACTGCCCGCTTCCGCTCTCTTTCTGCCATCTCCCTGAGGAGGCAGACAGATCTCTGTCTGTCTCTCTGTCTCTACTCCCCGCTCCCTCCCCCAGTGTGTATCTTCTCTGTCCCCTACTCCACACTTTTCCCTTCCTAGTAAAACTTCCGTCCCATGTAAGTTCTGCCTGATGTGGTGTTTGTTCCCCACCAGGGGATCTACAGTGGTTCCACCTTGAGCCTTATTCCTAACACCTTGCTTTAGCCAGGCCATAACTGCCTTCCATCACTCATTCTGGCTGTCAGCAGACAGAGGCAAACTGGTCAAAACAGCTATAGTTCCAGACAAGCTCCCATTCCCTTTCTATAAACCCTTTCCTGCTGTGGAACAATCTTCCTGTACACTTTGTAAATTAGACTGTGATTGATTTAATAAAGAAGTTGACTGGCAAGTAGCTGAACAGAATAAGATTAGTCAGCAGAGCAAAACTGAAGATGCTGAGAGAAAAAAAGGTGGAGTCGGAGGATTGGCAAGAGTCGCAAGCATATGCAAGGAGAAGCAAGATGGGCACGCCTTACTGAGAAAAGGTCCCAAGTTATGTGGCAAAGTATAGATAAGAAATATGAGTTAATTTAAGTGTAAGAATTAGTAACAAGTCTGAGCTATTGGTCAAGCATTTTTAATTAATATAAGCCTCAATGTGTTTATTTGGGAGCTGCTGGCAGAACAGAAACTTCTGCTTGCACATTCCTTTCTCCTTATTCTAATAAAAGTACATTGTTTCTGCTACTGTTCTAGCTCCTCTCTTTGCTAATCTAGTGGGTTGAGTGTTCAAAGCAACAGGAAAATGCAGTAACAAATGTGCATTGACCCCAAGACCAAACATGCCCAAAGGTGTTGGAACAGGAAAGTTTTCTGATTGGTCACAGGGCATTTTAAGGATCAAAGTGAATCCTTGATTATGGGGAATTAGACAAGGACTGCTCTCAGGAGAACAAACACAGTTATTCAAACAAGTGTCTCCCTGGTGAGAAGGTCAGCCACCAGCAGCAACAGCACTAGTGTTTGGTGGAGACCCAAAGGCAAGCATGTGAGTTGTGAATATTTAGTAGGAGGAAATGGAGGATTTCAGGTAGCACATGAAGACATGGGAAGACAGACGGGTTAGATAGTCCTTCCGAGGTTGGCAGAGGGAGTACACTCATTTTTCTGTAGTTAATTCCACATTGGGCCATTGAAGGATTAAAGAAGCTGGAACTTTTAAATTTATCCGTTTTGGACTACTGGTTACAGACTGCTGTTTGGCTTCAAAACAGGTCACTTCAGCTCATGCATAAGGGTTCTAGAGAAGTTATTGCATTTCATTTTAAATCCAGGTTTCATTCAAGGGTCACTGCTTTGTGCGTGGTGTATCTATAATATCTGTCAGGGGGCTATTTCCAGAAGCCTGTGGATACCACAGTCAAGGATGCTCCAATGTCTTACATAGAATGAAGCATATAACACCCTCCGTTGTGCTTTAGACCCGTGGGTACTATAAAACTAATGCAGTATGAATGCTTCCTAATAAGAAACTACTCTGTGTGGCAAAAAGAAGAAGAAGAAGAAGAAGAAGAAGAAGAAGAAGAAGAAGAAGAAGAAGAAGAAGAAGAAGAAGAAGAAGAAGAAAAGCAAGTTCCTCATCCTATACAGGTGCAATTTTTTTTCTAATCAACAGTCTGAAATTGGTTGAATCCTTAGATTGTTTGTCGAAAATCAGGTGATGCCTCCAGAAGTTCCTGTATTGTATAGGGTTGTTTTGGCTATCCTGGGTCTTTTGTTTCTCCATATAAAGTTGAGAACTGTTCTTTCAAGGTCTGTGAAGAATTTTGTTGGGATTTTGATGGGGATTGCATTGAATCTGTAGATTACTTTTGGCAAGATTGCCATTTTTACTATGTTGATCCTACCTTTCCAAGAGCATGGGAGATCTTTCCATTTACGGTTATCTTCTTTAATTTCTTTCTTTAGAGACTCAAAATTCTTACGGTACAGGTCTTCACTTTTTTGGTTAGTGTTACCCAAAGGTATTTTATGTTGTTTGTGGCAATTGTAAAGGGTGATGCTTCTCTGATTTCTTTCTCCACCAATGTGTCATCCGTATATAGTAGGGCTACAGATTTTTTTTTTGAGTGAATCTTGTATCCTGCCACTTTGCTGAAGGTGTTTATCAGCTGTAGGAGTTCCCTAGTAGAGTTTTTCAGGTCACTTATTTAGACTATCATATCATCTGCAAATAGTGAGAGTTTGACTTCTTCCTATCCGATTTGTATTCTCTTGATCTCCTTTTGTTGTCTTATTGCTCTAACTAGAACTTCAAGGACAATATTGAAGAGGTATGGCTAGAGTGGACAGCCTTGTCCTGTCCCTGATTTTAGAGGAATTGTATTGAGTTTCTCCCCATTTAGTTTGATGTTGGCTGTTGACTTGCTGTATATTTCTTTTATTATATTGAAGTATGTTCCTGTTATCCCTGATTTCCCCAAAACCTTTATCATGAAGGGGTGTTGGATTTTGTCAAAAGCTTTTTCAGCATCTAGTGAGATGATCATGTGGGGTTTTTTCCTCAGTCTGTTTATACGGTGGATTACATTGATGGATTTTCGTATGTTGAACCATCCTTGCATCCCTGGGATGAAGCCTACTTGATCGTGGTGGATGATTTCTCTGATGTGTTGTTGGATTCGATTTTCCAGTATTTCAGTGAGAATTTTTGCATCAATGTTCATGAGGGATATTGGTCTGTAGTTCTCTTTCTTAGTTGTGTCCTTGTGTGGCTTGGGTATCAAGGTTATTGAAGTATCATAAAAAGAGTTTGGCAATAAACCTTTTGCTTCTATTGTGTGGAATACTTTGAGGAGAATTGGTATTAACTGTACCTTGAATTTCTGGTAGAATTCTGCACTGAAGCCATCTGGCCCTGGGCTTTTTTTTTTTTTTTTTTTTTGGTCTGATGACTGCTTCAATTTCATTAGTGGTTATAGATCTATTCAAGTTGCTAATCTGTTCTTGATTTAATTTTGGTAAGTGAAATCCATCCAGAAAATTATCCATTTCCTTTAGATTTTCAAATTTTGAGGAATATACCTTTTCAAAGTATGACCTGACGATTCTCTGGATTTCCTCTGTGTCTGTTGTTTTGTACCCCTTTCATACCAGATTTTATTAATTTGCATGTTCACTCTCTGCTGTTTGGTAAGTTTGGATAAAGGTTTGTCTATCTTGTTGATTGAAGAACCTACTCTGCATTATATTGATTCTTTGTATTATTCTCCTAGTTTCCATTTTATTGATTTTAGCCCTCAATTTGATTATTTCCTGGTGTCTGCTCCTCCGGGATACATTGGCTTCTTTGTTTTCTAAGGCTTTCAGTTGTGCTGTTAATTCTCTACTGTGATTATTCTCCTGTTTCTTCATGTGGGCACTTAGTGCTATGAACTTTCCTCTTAGCACTGCTTTCAGAGTATCCCATTGGTTTGGATATGTTGTGTTCGCATTCTCATTGAATTCTAGGAAATCTTTAATTTCGCTTTTTATTTCTTCCTTGACCCAGGAGTTGTGCAATTGAGTGTTACTTAATTTCCATGAGTTTGTAGGTTTTCTGTAATTCGTGTTGTTGTTGAATTCTAACTTTAAAGCATGGTGGTCTGATAAGACACAGGGGGTTATTTCAATTTTTTGTACCTGTTTAGGTTTGCTATGTTGCCAAGTATGTGGCCAATTTTAGAGAAGGTTCCATGTGGCCCTGGCAAGAAGGTAAATTATTTTGTATTTGAATGGAATGTTCTATAGATGTCTATTAAGTCCAATTGTGCCATAACTTCTATTAGTTCCTTTGTTTCTTTGTTAAGTTTCTGTCTGGTGTTCCTGTCCAGTGGTGAGAGGGGAGTGTTGAAGTCTCCCACTATAAGTGTGTGTGGTTTCATGTGTGATTTGAGTTTTAGTAATGTTTCTTTTACAAACCTGGATGCCTTTGTATTTGGGGCATAAATATTCAGAATTGAGAATTCATCCTGAATGATTTCTCCTGTGATGAGTAGGAAGTGACCTCCTTCATCTCTTTTGATTGATTTTAGTTTAAAGTCGAATAGGTTGGATATTAGGATTGCTACTCCCGCGTGTTTCTTAGGTCCATTAGATTGGAAAATCTTTCCCCAGCATTTAATTCTTAGGTACCATCTGTCTTTGAAGTTGAGGTGTGTTTCTTGTATGCAGCAGAAGGAAGGATTCTGTCTTCTTATCCATTCTGCTAATCTGTGTCTTTTTATAGGTGAGTTGAGACCATTAATATTGATGGATATTAATGACCATTGATTGTTCATTCTTGTTTGTTTTTGATTTGGTGATGGTGGTGAGATTCTATCCCTTTTTCCTTTTGGCTGTTGGTAAAGTGGGGTTATTGCCGATATTTTTCTGGTTATTGTTAACTTCCTTGGGTTGCAGTTTTCCTTCCAGAACTTTCTGTGGGGTTGGATTGGTGGATATGTATTGTTTGAATGTGGTTTTGTCATGGAATATCTTGTTTTCTCCATCTATATTGATTGAAAGCTTTGCTAGGTATAGTAGTCTGGGCTGGCATCCATGGTCTCTTATTGTAGACAGAATATCTATCCAGGACCTTCTGGCTTTCAGAGTTTCCAAGGAAAAGTCAGGTTTGATTCTAATAGGTTTGCCTTTATAGGTTACTTGACCTTTTTCCTTTGCAGTTCTTAATATTTTGTCTTTATTCTGTATGTTTGGTGTTTTGATTATTATCTGGGGAGGAGACCATTTTTTTTGGTTCAGTCTATTTGGTGTTCTATAGGCTTCTTGTATTTTTATTGGCATGTCTTTCTTTAGGTTGGGAAAGTTGTCTTCTATGATTTTGTTGAATGTGTTTTCTGTGCCTTTGAGTTTGATTTCTTCACCTTCTTCTATACCTATTATTCTTAGGTTTGGTCTTTTCACGGTATCCTATATTTTATGGTTATTTTGTGATAGGGATTTGTTGGACTTATGATTTTCTTTGGTTGATGAATCTATTTCTGCTAGTGTGTCTTCAACTCCTGAGATTCTCTCTTCCATGTCTTGTATTCTGTTGGTTATGCTTACATATGTAGTTCCTAATTGTTTACCCAGCTTTTCTATTTCCAGCATTCCCTCAGATTGTGCTTTCTTTATTGTCTCTATTTCAGTTTTTAGGTCTTGAACTGTTTCCTTGAGAGATTTGTTGATATCTTGTATTTTTTGGTTTATTTTTTCTTCTATTTCTTTAAGGGATTTTCTCATGTCCTCTTTGAAGTCTTCTCTGAAGTCCTCTATCATTTTCTTGAACATGTTTTTAAGGTCATTCTCTTCTGGTTCATCTGCATTGTGATGTTCAGGTCTTGCTGGTGCATGGTTCCTAGTCTCCTGTGGTGTCATATTGGATTTTCTGTTGTTGAATGTGGTTTTACCTTGTCCTCTTCTCATCCTTTCTTCTGGTGGGAGTAGCAGGAGTCTCTTCCTCTCCTGGTGGTAAGCTTTGTTTTTAAGGCATGCAAATTAATTAATTCATTCAGCAGACAGACTTATCAAGATTTTTGGGACCATATACAGTACTTACTAATGGCAAACTACCTTCACAGTGACTCTCACATCACAAACAGAAAAGTTGAACATATTGGACAGGTAAAAATGACACATCAAAAACACCTGCCTCCCCCAGGTTCCATGAACAAACAAAACCTTTGCAATCTGGATATACTGATGATTAAGTTTAGATCCCCAGAGTCCCCATAAAGGTTGGAGACTGTAGTGCACATATTTTCAATTCCAGCACTCTTACAGATAGTTGTGAGGTAGACAAAATAGCATCCCTCAGAGAGTCCTGGGTCAGTTCTCCTGGTGTAGTCAATAAAGACCCCATCTCAAACAAGGTAGAAAGCAAAGACCAATACTTGAGGTTGTAGTCTGACCTCTACCAATGTGCTATGCCATATGTCTCTCTCTCTCTCTCTCTCTCTCTCTCTCTCTCTCTCTCTCTCTCTCTCATACACACACACACACACACAGACACACACACACACACACACACACACACACACACACACACTCATCCTCCCTGCCTACCCTCAAACCAAGTTACCAAAAGAATTACATGAAAGTAAAATTTTACTTATCAAAATAATGGCTTGAAAATGAAAAGTTAATTTTCAGAGTGGGAAAACACAGTTGCATGTTAAAATGTTTCCACAACTCGTACTGAAAGCATGGCAACTAACACAGGAAATGAAAGAGAGCTTAACACATACTTTTGCCCAGTCCCCACCCCAGTACTTACATTTGAAAAACAAGAAAAACAAAAAGATTTCCTACAAGCTCACATAGATGATAACAACCAGCATATACCTGATCTTACCAGTTTTTAGGTAAGGGTTACTAATGTCCAATAATCACAAGTTCTCTTGTTAAGCCCAAAGAAAGAAAACCTTTGACACCCTTAGAGTACAGCAAGAAAATTAAAAAAAAGGAAGGACTCTAATCCAGGAGGGTGAGAAGCAGGATTGCTGAAGGATGAATGGAAAATACAGCAATCTTGATAGAATATTCTTTAGTGATTAATACGAAATAAAATTTCATATTTAGGCATTACCAATGGGAATGAATACATAGATGTATTTTGAATCTAAATGAACTCCATTGGACATTGTCATTGAACTCATGGCAGCATTGGATTTGAGAATTTTTGTTTTGTGTTGTTGGGCTATAGATTTGTTACAGTCACATAAAACAGTCTCATAAACTAAAATCCCCAGGCATCAGTATAATCATACTTGGTCATGTTTCTGCAAGAGAAATGTAGATCACATATAGGTATAAGTGTATGAAATCTTAGGTTTCAAATTTAGGACAAATATCTCCTATAAAGTGAAACAACATGAAACTTTCATGAATCAAAAAAAGTACCTGGGAGCTGGAGACATGGCACAGAGATATGAATGCTGGATGCTCTCCCAGAGGACCTGGGTTCAACTCCCAGCACTCATATGATGATCACAGCATTTGTAGCTCCAGTTTCAGATGATCCAATACCCTCTTCTGGCCTCCAAGGGCACCACATATGCATGCATTCAGGCAAAATGCCCATACACAAAAAAAGAAATAAATGAAAATGAAAAATAAATTTTAAATAAGTGGTTTGTTGATACCTGAATCTACATGGCTCAGAAAATACTACAGAAGTTGTAGCTGGATGTTAGAATTATCTAAGGGCTCCCATTGTTGAGATCTTAGTTCTATTAACATTAACTCCTCTTCCTTTTTCATCCATTTATGGAGTAGGCACACGGTTTGGGTAAAATATGGTGAAGGCCCACATGAGAATTCATTCTTACCCTGAAAACAAACATTGAGAGAACCAGTCCTTTTACCAAGAAAAAGATTTCCAAACCAAGGGGCCCAGAGGCTGAGTTTGAAAATCAAGATGCTTGCAGAGGACTAGAAAGAGGTAAATATAACTAATAGTTATACTTGCTAAATTTTAGAGCAACTGAGGACTTGAGGAATCAGTACAAGAAAGTGGCTCAGCAGGTAAAAGTGGCCCCTGTGAAAGCCTGACTCCCTGCTCTCTATCTCCAGTTGGAAAGAGAAAAATGTAAGTTAGCCTCTGATCTCACACTGGCTGTAGTATGCATACACCTCCACACACATTGTGTCTACATACACAATAATACCCAATAATTTTTTAAATACTAAAGGTGTAGTTCTTTCAAACTTTCAAGGAAATGCATTTCCCATGGATATTAGCTGTTTAAGACTCAGAGCATAAAGGACAGAGAAATAGTAAACTACTACATTAATAAAGACTATTAAAAAGATATTATCTAAGAATAAAATTACACATCAATGAAAAATGCTTGTAACAGTCTAGCCAACACTTGGGCAAACAGAATATAATCTTTGTTAAAAGGTACAGCCCATAAGACCCCAGGAATTTTAAAGTAGCAAGTAAGTTTATTTTTAAGGCTTACATAATCTTTCAACAAATCTTAAAATAGTCATTAAGTAGTTGACTAAAATATTATTTGTTACAATTCAAGAAAATTGCTTCATGAGCTACAGAAGACTCTTACTGAAATGGGGAAGGGGGCCAGGGTTTTGGGAATATTCATGGAGAAGCTATAGATGAGAACAGGTAGAAATACTATCGTCTAGGAATGACTGAATGCATCCAGCTAGAGATAGCCTGCTGGGAAGGAGTTCCTGGCTCTGGTACTTTCTGTATAACCTTAGGCAAGTTGGGTAACCGTGTCTCAAACCTTCAAAAGTAAGGTGGCAATAAGAATGGTATGTACGAACTGGGATTGTCATGTAAATTCAATCTTGTATGTAATTCAAATATATAAAAATTTTAAAAAATTTAAAAAAAGAATGGTATGCACATTGCAGGGTTGTTGGGCACTTTACATAAAACTGGAGACAAGTCCCCGGCTCTCAGTAAACACTACGAGAATTTACTATTGCAATTACCTTTCTGTGTCTGTGACAGACTGAGAAAGGCTTGGAGAAGCCAGGAGACTCTTCTTTGAGTCTGCCAGGGATGCCACTATGGAATTCATGTCACTGAGTTTCCCCTAGGAAACACTGAGATTGCTGTGATTAGCTCTTATTTCAGGTAAACAAGGAGAGAAGCTGACTGTGGTGTTGGTGATAGAAAAGAGTCAGGATCCATCTGCTGCAGATGAATTAGCTTGTGAGGCAGGAATCCAAGCAGCTAATAAGAATGAGATATGTTTCTTATCCAAGAACAAACACAAGCACCCTTTGTATAAACACAGAGCTGTGGAGACAAAAATAGAAAACATCAATACATGATCCTGCCTGGAAAGCGAGAAATATAAATTGCATATACTGTAAAATATTCTGTCCCTTAGTGCTTTGACCCTTCAGCACACACTGTGCCTGAGACCCCGAAAAACTTCACTTTCCCCATCTTTCCATTCCTTGGACTGCAGGGCTTTGGTTATTCATTCATGAAAGAATTGCTGGCTTAGAGTCAATGGCCTGGTGACTCTGTTGAGTGAAGAAATAAAAATCTCAGCCCTCAGAACAAAAATGATGTCAGACTTACAACATTGGCAAAGTAAGTAAATACAGGGTGTGCTACAATTATAGGAAAGTGAAGTGTGCATTCAGAGGGATGAGCTGGTGTAGACAGATTGAAGGGGCTCAGCAGTTAAGAGCACCAACTGCTCTTCCAGAGGACCTGGTTTCAATTCCCAGAAAACACATGGCAGCTCACAATTGTCTGTAACTCCAAGATCTGACACCCTCACACAGACATACATGCAACCAAAACAGCACTGTACATAAAATAAGAATAAATAACTTATTTTTAAAAAGATTATCAACATGTAATCACAGGGGCAAGCCTACCATGTAACACAGTAGGGTTCACTTGCTTCCTTGATAGAGGGGAGGGAAGCCGGAGAGTGCAGTTGAATCTGGGAAAATGGAGGCAATGATTGTACAGAAAACACTGTCCCTGGGATCAGAAAATAGCTTCTAAGAGATTTCCTTTAGATCTGATAATAGTAAATAACTTGCAGCAAAGTCTATACAGGCAGGCCCATATCCTGAAGCTTTCTTTCTGAGTTATGAGTTTCCTTAGTGAAGCTCGAGTCAGAGAATGCAAAGGGAATCCTCTGCCACGTTGTTGGAAACTGTCTGTAAGCAGGTGTGGGTTATAGGCTATCAATGCCCGCTCAGCTCCAAAGGTCTTCATCGTAAATGATCAGTGTGATGAAGTATGGTATTTCAGAGTAGCAGTCTGTGGGCTCTGTCTGAATTGACAAATGACCAATCCAAATATCAGTGGGAAAAAATATGATAGTCTGAAGGAAAAGCAAATATCAAACTCCGTGGTGGTTAATCCTGGCTGCCAAGATGACTGAATTGACAGTTGCCTAGAGAATTGGTAATCGATGTTTACAGGGATGTGGGGTTGGGGTGGGTATTTCCAGAGATTATTGACATACGATTCAAGGAACTAAACAGAGAAGATATGCCCTGGGTATGAATGAAGCCATTTAATAGGCTAAGAGCATGGCTGGAAGGAAAAGTGGAAAAGGAAACTTCTTTGTTTTTGTGCTTGCTTGTGTGTGCATGCGTGTGTGCCAGTGCTGTGTATGTTTGGCGCTACCATTGCTGTGGACGTCAGATAGGTCAGATGGCAGCTGATTCATCAGTCTTTGAGTAATGACTTACAGCAGTGACTCTCTACAGAACTTTCAGGCCTTTGGCTCGGGTCAGAAGGTGTAGCCTTGTCCCCTCATGGTCTAGAGCTACCACAATCTTTTACCTGAGTGATTGCTTTCGCCTTTATCCTGCTACTTTCGCCATTATCCAGCCTCTAATTAGGTAAGCCACACAGCTAAATTGCTTTTCTGTAGTTACAGAGAAGTTTTGGTTCTGTACCTCTAGCAGACTGTGTAATACAGATCCTCAGTGACCGGTGGACCTGAGTGACAAATTCGGCAGTTACAACAAAGCTGAGCTTACGCTGAGCTTACTTCCTGCTTACGCACAGTCAACCTAAAGAGGAAGATCATACCTTTTGTGGGTTACATACAATCAACACAGAACCTAAATTACCTGCCAACAAATAAACAAAATCCCACCTCTCTTAAGAACTGTGAATGTTACAATAAAAGAAACTCTTTTGAGCCATTTCCATTAAGTTCAAAGACACACTGAAGACAATTGTAGTAAATTGGTTTTATTCATACCTAAACAGACTGACTAGGCTAGGGAGATGGCTTAGCAGATAAATGTGCATGTCACACAATTCTGGTGATCAGAGTTTAGCAGGCTTTCTTTTAGGCCATCAACCAGCTCCCAAATAGTGACACAGAGACTTATTTTTGGTTTTGATTGCTCAATCTTAGCTTAGCTCTTATTTTCATCTATTTATCTATGTTTTGCCTCAGGGCTTTTTACCTTTCTTTCTTTCTGTATATCTTACTTTCCTGCAGCCTCTAAATCTAGCTGGTGTCTCTCTCTTCCTTTTTCTTTCCTCCCCCCTTCTCTCATTCCTCTTGAGCCTAGATTTCTCCTCCGATTTATTTTCTCTGCCCTCCAGCCCTGTCTTTCCCTCTCTGTGTCTATCTATTGGATGCTCAGCTCTTTATTAGATCAACCAGGTGCCTTTAGGCAGGCAGTATGAAACAAATGCACCTTTTCTTTACATGGTTAAACAAATATTACACATCTTTATATCGCTTACAAAGGCAGCATAAACAAATGTAACACACCTTCACATAGTTACCGTAATATTCCACAACAGTCAAGTTCAATCTCTGAAACCCCACATAGAAAGCTGGATGTGGTTGCATGAATTTGCAATCCCAATATGCCTGCTGCAGGGTGGAAGCAGAGTCAAGAGAATAATCTATACTCTCCCAGGTCAGATAGCCTGGAGGGCACAGTGCACTGGCAGAAACTACAAGAAAGACCCTGCCTCAAAACAAGACTATGGAGAACAGAGTCCCAAAATGCCCTCTGAGCTAGACTTACTTGAAAATCAATGATATGTTAATTTTGAAAAGCAACTACAATTGTAGGTGTAGAGAGGTTAGTCAGGCAATAAAGTGCCTGCACAGGCATGAGGGCCTCAGCTTGATCCCCAGAGTCCATAGACACATGCTGGGATTGATGACAAGAATTTGTAATCCCAAAACTAGAGGGAGGTGTAGCCAGGAGGATCCTTGGAGCTTTCTGGCCAGCTTGTCTAGTTTAACTTCATGAGCTCCAGACCAATGAGAAATGTGGCCTCAATGGATGTGGACAGTATTCCTAAGGTCCTAAAGATGTCATCTTTGATCTTCTGGCCTCCATACTCAAACACACATGTAAACATATACCAACACACCCATGCATTTATTCACACATTTAAGTGAACTAGCTCTTGTAGACCAGGCTGGTCTCAAAACTCACAAAGATCCTCCTGCCTCTGCCTCCCAAGTGCCGGGATTAAAGGCATGTGCCACCACCGCCCAGCTGCAAACAATAATTCTTACAGGGAAATGTATATCCTACAAACTCCAGACCTAACTGGTAGTCATGAGATTTTACAGTTCCTTCAAATACTGCCACAAAAGTTGGCAAGCACTGCAAGAACACATAAGAGCTGCGTCTTAGAGACTTTTTTTAATGAGAATGAAATGGAGGCTCTGGGAACACAGCTGTTTAAAGCCCATTTCAAAGGAATCTTGCCACTTGAAAACTCCAACAGCAAAGAAACCTGAACCTGCAAACGCCACATGATCTCTGAAGTGCCCACGTCACTCCTCAACAACTCCCCTGAAACATCTTTCCATCAAACTGAATTTCAGGCTAATTTGATGTGTTGTTTTTTGAGATTTCTTAAATAAATAAACAAAAGCTGGGTAGTTTGACTCCCAATAGAACGACCTGCAATCTGAAAGGAAGACTGGACTTTTGTTCTTCCCCTTGCTTCTGTCTCCCTGTGAGTCACCTCCTTATGCATCTCACTGGGACTGAAGGCCTGCTCCCAAGTCAGGACTGATATTTGAATTCCCTGTTATATTTCAAACTGTGAACTGTTTAAAAAGTTCTTTACACATCCTGTCTCTGTCTCCTTTCAGAGGGGATGAATCACACACAATAGCAGATAGCAGTTAATTGTACATTTGAAACACTTCATCTCCAAGGAAGGCAGTGTGCTTGGCTCTGAGGGTTAGGCAAATAATTACCTCATCTCTGTAAGAGTCACCTATTGCACTCTGGGAAGTCACCACCCACCACACCATGACAAAAGGTATAATCTTCTTTCTAATTTTCATATCCCTCACTGATGAAGACTAATATTTAAAACAGAGATTTCTGTGAAGGCAGAAATGTTAAACATTTTGAAGTTTCCTGGCATGTGGCTAAATAATGGCCACTGGGGCTTGCTTCCATTCCTTTTTGTGGGCCTAATTTTCATAGTTGTGAAAAGCTCCTAGCTTTGCAACCATTGCATGTGCACAGCTGAGCTCTGATGGCACAAAGTGCAAACAAACAAGGACTTGGAAGAGATTTTTGTGAGGGTGCCAGGTGATTTAGGTATGAGCATAGTAGCTGAACCATCCATTGCAAAAGTTCCAAATAAGAACCTGGGTCTCTTTGGGAGCTGTTGTGAGTTCTCTGAAACTTCTCTGTAACATTAGAAGGGACCTCTGGGATGCACAGTGTGTACCTCTTCAGTCCAAGGAATGTCCCAAACCCCCACTATCAAGTTCCCTTCATTCCTTATGGCCTCACTTTATTCCTCTCTGAAAGTAAAGATTTGTCCTTCCTTACCTTTGGAGAATATTTGTCCAAAAGGTAAAAGAAATCATTTTCAGATGATTAATCTCTGAGTCACAACTTGCCTCTCTGAATCATGCAAATATTTCTTTAAAAGCCATATTATGTAGCTAAGAATTTCAAAAACAAAAATAATATTAATGAGTTGAAGAAGATATTTGTGTTTTCAAAAAACACAAGAAGTAATGTGGCTATGAAATATTCTAAAATAGAGGATTTAATCAACAACTTCTGCTCGTTCCAAAATGAGGCAAACAAAATAAAAGTCTTCAAGTTCTTATAATTAAAAACGGCTTGCATTTAATTATATTCCATCCATGAAAGGAAAGTAATTTTGCGTGCCAGGAGTACACAATGGTTTATTCTTCTGTTAATTGCTTCTTAGTTTCCTAATGGAAGAAGAAAGTGAACTTTTATGTTCTAAATCTAAAGTGTAATTTTTTACCAAAATATTAAAAAAAAGAATGTGACCTTTGCTTATTATTGTCACTCCCCACTAAAATTTATTACAGTTAAAATTTATTAACTCTTAATTGTAGTTGCTGATCTTTGTCTGTCCTCAGCCACAACCAGTTAAGACAAACAAAACATATGATCTGGATGTTACCCATATGCGCATGGGTGTGGAGGGATCCCCTGGAACAGAGGGACCCACCAGCGGCCACACCCCCTTCCTCTGTGTTCCAAGTGCTGGGATTGCAGAAGGAGTCTAAAAGAGACTACCCCTCAATATTGAGTATTTGAACCCTTGGTCCCCAGTTCGTAAGACTGTTTGAAGAAGTAGAGGAACCTTTGGAGGTGGAGGAAGCATATCAGTAGGGGTGGGCTTTGAGTGTTTATAGTTTGACCTCACTTTTTGTGCACACTATCTGCTTCCTAACTGTTGCTGGAATATGAGTTCTTATCTTCTTGCTTTGGCTCCTATGTCTGCCTGCTGCCATGCTTCCCTGCCACAATGGACTCTCATTCCTCTGGAACCATAAGCCCAAATAAACCCTTCCTTCCATAAAATGCCTTGGTCATAGTGCTTTATCACAGCAATAGACAAGGAACTAATACACCAACTCTCTCTCTCAAAATTTCAACAGTCCCACAGAGTCCTCAGGAGTGTTCTCTCCAGCAATCCAGCTATCTGCATTTTCAAAAGGAAACAGAAATTTAAACAAATTCCAGCTACCACCCCTGAACTATTTACCATAAATGTATTTCTTAAGTACATGGTCAATTCCCATTATTCATATCAGTTCTTTTCTATAAACCATGAGCTAGTAGATGATGAATCTGTTCCTCTTAGAAGCAGGTTTAAGTTCCTCTGAGCCTGCAGAGGCATCTCTTACATTGGTCAATCAATAGATAACTTGGTGCTGTGCGGTTCAATTTAATGACACTATTAGGTATGATTGCAGAAATGAATGAAAAAATAGTCAACACGCCACAAATTATGCCTTATGGAGGATTAACTAACACAGCCTCCCTGTGTTTAGGAACACTGCCGAGCACCTCAGCACTAGGTTTAGAGGCTAAAGAGCAAAAAATGTCAGGGCTGATGAGTTAGCTCATCCACCCAAGCATGAGGACTAGAGTTTGATACACTCAAGGACCTGGCATAAAAGCTGTGTAAGCATGATGACCTACCTGTGGTCCCAACACAAGGATGTCAGAGACTGGGAGCCTCTGGAGCAAGCTAGCCAGCCTAATGAAAGCACACACAAGGACGTTTGTTGACAGTACAATAAAAACAATAAAAACAAGTTCCTTTTTAGAGCTTTACCCAATTTGACTCCAGCCTGGAGAGCAAACATCAGGCTACTACATATTTCTGCTACTGTGTGCATACACATGCTTAGGGATAATGCTTAAGACATACCTTGAGTGACTATTAATTATGTGATTATAAACTGGTAGGTGCTAGAACTCTACAACACAGAATCTTCAAATTACAAGCACCAACTGTGTTAATATAATTGTGTGGCATTTCTACCACTATCCTATAAGCTGTTAAAACAGGAATCATCTTTAGCAATGGGTCTTGTTGTCCCTAGGGGTACCCAAATACCCTGTCTCTCCCCAATATGTGCCAATATGTGTGTTTGTGTGCATATCATATAGAGAGTATAGAACATGGTGTATATATATATGGTTATAGAGATGATATAGATACAGATAGATAAATAGATGATAGATAGGTAGATGAAACAAACATAGATATAGATAGATGATAGAAGGACAGATGATTGATAGATAAATAGACAGGGGATAGATGATAGACAGATGAATGTATTTTTATTAATGAAATACTAGGCAGCACCACTTGAAGAGCGACTTCCATCTTAGAAACCTCTCACTTATTTTTCATTCAATTCCCTTGAAAAGTCAAGTAGTTGATGTTTTGATTTAAATCCTTCTAACAGTCTTTGTCAACAATAGAATGATACAGCAAAACCTAAAAGACCAGTGAGTCAGGCAAGATATGAGGGGCTGATACTGAGACCACTGTCTGAATGAAGAAAAGAATAAAGAAGTTAAAAATGCCGCATTTCACTCAAGTGCAATGGTTCTCAACCTTCCTAATGTTGCAAACCTTAATATCCAGTTACTCATGTTGTGATGACCCCTAACCATAAAATTATCTCATTGCTACTTCATAACTGTAATTTTGCTACTGTTATAGATCATAAATATCTGATATGCAGGATAGCTTATATGTGACTCCAAAGGGCTGAGAAACAATTATCTATAGATAGCCTGAGAATACATAACTGCTATGTTTTTTTTTTAACCTGTCCTCCCAAACTCTCCCAGCTATCTTTAGAAGCCCATGGACACAGGGCCCTTTTTAACCATAAATTTTATAAGCTGTTGTGACTACAAAGTTATTTTGACTTTATTGCTTAAGAATCAGTCAAGTTCCTTTGCGTGCCCCTTGTGTCTGACCCTCATTTACCATGCCCAGTTTCTTTGTTGTAGGTCCCACCCTTGCTTTGTGTTCCCCATGCTCTCTATGCTCTTGCAAACAAGCTGCCTTCTCCTGAGAACTGTTCTGGCTTTCTTCCACAGATTAATTTCTTATTTGTCTATCAAGACTGCTCAAGCATCACCTCTAGCGTCTAGTCCTGCTTTCAATATCCCTAGGGTTGATGTTACTTGCATGTCTCCGCTGTGCACCAAATGACATCCTCTCACTGTTTAGTCATCGCTTGCTCCTGTGGGGATGGGATCCTGTTGACTTGTCATCACATACCCAGTACATAGCATGGGCTCTGTTGTGCAGTGAGAGACTGGCATTGCTTGAACATGGATGTTATTTCCTGTAGTGCCTTTGATGAAGCCATTAAATGAATCAATCAATAATTTAGGGAACCTACAAAAACATAACATAGAGCTCTGAAGCAAACTCGAAGTGTATTTCTAGCATAAGAACATGTGTATGGAATTAGGAAATGCTAATAAGCCTGTTTATTTTTGTTTTGGGGATCTACATGACCTAGAACTGTAACGGCGTAACTCCCCGAACTTGCTATTAAAATGTCTTAATTGCTGTTTGTTCTACCTACTGCCTACTTCACAAACACTTCAGTTCACTCTAAATGGAAGAACAGGCTTAAACAAACTGCTGTGTTTTCTGGAAGGCACATGCGGTTCTCTTTCTCCTAATCATGAATAATTATTTGTAAAGAACCTGGTGCCTGGTAATCATATTAAGGCAAGTCAGGCTGATGGCAAAATAAAAATTCTGGTGGAAACAATTGTCAGAAAAATTTGGGGGAATCTGATAAGTGTTACACCAAGACAAAATGGATTGATAATCTGAGTCAGAGATATATATGATTACTTCGGGGAATATGTGCTCTAATGGATTAAAATAGGGAACTGGGGGATCTGACATCTAATCTGAACCTCTAGCAAATATCAGCCTCAGGTAAGTAGTTTTACCTGTGCCTTTTTCATCTTTTGTGCAATGAAGTATATAACCCCGTAGTTACTAATCATAATAATACAAAACTAAAGTATATCACATAACAAGCACAAGACTGATGAAGTTACCTAGCAACAGATAGAATAGTACAATAATACCAAGGCACATTTAAGGGTCACTGAAAATCCTTCCATGGAAACTTGTCTGTCCTCTTCAAGTCCCCATGTTTGGTTACAGTCCAGAGGAGCTGATTTTGCCTCTCAAAAATCTTACTTGCTTTGGCTCAATGAAGGTTTTAAATAAGTACAGAGAATACCCTTAGAGTTCACAACATCATGGTTGACATGGATTGTTAACTGTGAGGGGACAGTAGCCATAGTGAAAGAGAAGAGAAATGTAATATTCATGCTACTTATATGTGGCACAATGAAGGACTCATTCTTGTTCTATAAATTTAGAAAGAAGGAACAGATCTGAACAAGGATGACTTTATGACATTCTCTTAAGACATTGGCAAATGAGTTTCTGTTGGAAAAGAACACTCCATATACTAGGACGTAATTGTATATTACAAATGAATTCCACAAGTCAGAGACTATAGATCATATTTCTAATATTGAAAAAAATCTTTGCTACCAGAGATAATACATTCATATATACAATGTTTAATATATATTGGCCATAAATTGTTCTAAAGAACATTATGTTAAGTGTTGGAATTAAGATTTGGGGTTTTTTACAGGGGTGGGCCTAGGCCCTATCCCAAAGGATACTATGACACCCTATAGAAGGCCTCACAATCCAGGGGGAGCAGAAAGGATATGTGATACATAGGGTTTTAGTTGTCGGGGTGGTAGGGAAGGACAGGAGGGAGAAGGGAACTGGGATTGTCATGTGAAATAATCTTGTTTCTAATTCAAATTTTAAAAAAATCTGAGGGAAAAAAGATTTGGGTTTTTTAATGGTCACTGTTTTTTTACTTGCTACTGTCCATATTTTAACAGGAAAATGTTTTATAGACTAGACAATAAGTTTGAACAAAACAGTGAAAACAAAAAAGAAAGCTCAAAGTTTCTAGCATGGCATGATGTCATCCTCTTACTTATATAATAATTTTTGTTGCCAAAAATGAGATGTTTTCCAAAAAACAATGAATGTCATTAAAATGCACTTAGCCTAAATATTCTTGTTTTGTGAATTATAGATAGGACTAGAAAATTAATGAAGAATAGCTCTGAATATGACTCCAAATTCTTATTATTTGAGTTTTACAAAAAAGATTCATAGAACATTCCTTTAAAAAAGACAGAGAGTAATTGTACTCTATCTACCTACATTGAAGACTAATGAAGCCTCATTTCATTAAAATGTTGAGTAAAAGAATTTTCATTGCAATTAATTCTTTAATTTTCAAACTATAATGGGAGCAGAAATCCTTGAAGAAAAACAGAATTTTCTAATAAGATAAGACTATTTGTATGGAAGATGATTTGAATTATGTGTGAAAAATCACAGAGCTCCATAATCCATCCCCACTACAAGTTCTGAATTCTCTCATCTTCTGCTGGAAAGGTTTGCATGTTCTTAGCTTTATTCTTCTGTTACTCAGAAGCAATTCCTGCACTCAAATTTCTGATGCAGCACTTTACAATCTTCAGACATGTGTTCAGTCCCAAAAACATTTGTTTGGTTTCTACTCTAGACATAGCATACTTGTAACTAGAACCTTTATGGCTATAAATAGCACAGATGAAGTGGTGGCTCAGAGGTTCGGCACTAAGAGTACTTATTGAGAGGATGCAAGTTCGGTTGTCAGTACCCTGTTCAGGTGGCTGACAATTGCTTTTACTTCATCTCTAAGGGATATGAAGACCTCCTCTAGCTTGACAGGCACCCGTATGTTTACATATGCTTCTCTCTCTCTCTCTCTCTCTCTCTCTCTCTCTCTCTCTCTCTCTCTCTCTCTCTCTCTCTCTGTCTGTCTGTCTCCTCTCCTCTTCTGTCATTCTGCTTATCTTTCACAAAGGCCCCAGTCCACCATAAATATGGCATTTGGTCTCTAAAATAATCTTGAGATTAAAATGTTCTCCCTCCATCAGGAGTAATATGTGAAGTGGATAATCTAAAGGACATGTGAAAATATTTTATTATCGTTGCACTCCCAGAGCATTGGAACACTCATGTATCCTTTCTTCTCCACCCACAGTCATTCCTGTCTCTGCTATATCATATGGTCCTGAAACTGATCCCATTAACTTTGGCCATTTTTATTCACTATCCTGCCTCCTTCACTTTGAATAAATATCTAATCAAACACTTGACCAACAACTCAGCTTCATAGAAAACTCCTGTCCCCTTCTCCTGGTATTCCCCTATCACTAAATGGCATAATGAGCATATTCCAGAAGCAAAGAACAAAAGAAACACCTTTAGACTTTTGATCTTGAGAAATCTGCAAAGTCATACTGGTTCTTGAACTCAGTTTCCTAACAATTCTATCCTCTGGTTGGTTTATGATTTGTGTTAGTGTAAGGAAATTTGGTTTGTAAATGAATGTCCAGTTTACTTACCTTTTTATAGCCATAGACTTCTTTGATACAACCTCGTGGAAAGAAAGGACTCCCAATGCCTTTATACTTCTAGATATGTTCAGAAATGCACAGCACCCCACCCGTGAGCCTTAGGGTGGGCCAGGAGTAGATCTTATGAGAGAGTTACCTCAGCATCCTGCTCCTCCATTCTTTCTTCTTTCCCACCTCTGGCATCATTCTTTTCCACTAACTTGATCCATGCCTGCTGTGCATGCATGCCTGCTTGATCCATGCATGGTATTTATGGCCATTCCAAACTTGCAATCACTGCAGACATGGCAACTGTTTGATTCTGGCAGTTGAACATTGTAAGCACCTTGTCTTTGCTTCCTTGAGGCCTTACCATCTCTGTGAACAGTGATGAACTGAATTTTTACTGTCCCTTCAGCTGTCACCCTTAACTGTCACAGGAGATTGAATGTTGTATTTCTGGCCGCACGATCTTTTCCTCCTAACACCTTCTCCAGGCCCTTGATGGATGCCATGCCCTCCAGAGCTTCTCCTTAGAGTCAAGCTCTTGATGAGCTTCCTGATATTCCATCATTCCAGCACACTACTGTGGTGAAATTTTGTTTGTACTTTATCCAATAAAGCTTGCCTGAGGATCAGAGTGAAGAGCTAAGCCACTAGTTAGCCACAGAGGCCAGGCAGTGGTGGCACTCACCTTTACTCCCAGTTCTCAGGGAGGCATAGGCAGGTGGATCTCTGTGAGTTCAAGGCCACCTGGGCTACTTAAGAATGATCCAGTCTAAAAGAAAAACAGAGCCAGGCAGAGGTGGCTCATGCCTTCATTCCAGATACTTGGGATCACATGTCTTTAATCCCAGCACTAGATAGATAGAGATAGGAGCTCATGGCAGTCAGTCTGAGGATTCCTAGAGAAAGGATTGCACATTCAGACTGAGGATTCAGTAGAGGTAAGAACTAATGACTGGCTGCTCTACTTTTTTGATCTTTTAGCATTAACCCCTATATTTGACTCTGGGTTTTTATTATTAAAACCAGCTAGGATTCTTGTTACACATTCCTTCCCCTCTGCCTCTTTGCCTGTGCTCTATTGAATGTCAGGACAACACAGGCATCTCAGCTTCATAGAGGGGTGGCCATCAATTATTCTGGACTTCTCTATGTTACTCCATTTGTGAATTCACTTCTTCCCCTGGGATGCATGCCCATCTGTGAAATCATATGCTCCTAGAAAGTGTCTTTAAGTCAATGGACTTGGACTTTTTAACAAAGTAAAAGAACTATGTAAAGTGCAATGTGATGAAATCCTCTCAGGAATGGTGCCCAGTGGTTGATAATCCAGGAACTGCTATAGCTGCATGAGGTTTTAATGTATGAAGCAAAAATCAATAGACAGAGGCTATTTGTTGCTTCTTAGTGGTAATGATTTTCCCTTTCCCAGCTTCAAGCTGTCTGTCATCTTAAAATTTATTAGTAACATAGAATGCTTCAAATCTTGAGATTTCTGAAATTGTTAGTTCCTAAGTGTTCTGATGAATATAGACCATCACATACAACTGTTTCTAAGATGACACGTTAGACTAACATATTATGCTCAGTAACAGTAGCACTTAGCACATGGTATACGAAATGAGATTTGATTTATATTTGTGTCTGTTTCTCAGTCCCAGGAAAAGCAGCCTATTCCAAAGCTACATCTTCAAGCATATGTGCATCATCCTTTTGCTATGCAATTTCTACTCTGCCATATTACTCCAGGGACTAATTCTCAAGAAGTAGAGAGGCATTTTCTAAACTGCTACTGGAGCTGTGATCATGCATTGCCTGTAAAAGTGACGAGTCAATTGGAAGCCTGGCCAAGAAGCAAAAAGCCCAAGTCTGGCCATTTCTCAAAACAAATCCCACATGTGGATACCGGTGTCCTTGGCTCTCTAAGCCATTAGGCAAACAGTGGGGGGGAGCACCCAGCTGTTTCTGACCTTTCATAAGCTTTTCATTGCTCATGGAGACATGCTTATGACCCATTAGATTCCCATCAGTCCCCACTAGCCATTTGCTCTCAGATCTGGTAAAAATTCTGATGGCTGGGTTTCCTCTGTGCATCATGCCAATGCCATTGTTGTACCTGATATATGTGTGTATCCTTGGGCCTCCATTGGTATTTTAATTAGGTTGTTAGTCATTCATTGTCTTTTCTAATAACACTGAGCAAAACGAATTTCAAAAACCCAATTCAATGCTAAGACTATCAAACAATAGAGCAGTTTCTTATTAAACCGTAGCAAAATCATTAAACAGCTAATTTAAATATTTAGATTTATTGACCCTACAGAGAGAAGTGGGACACAGGCAATTTCTATCTTAAATTATCTTCAAATTCAGGCTTTTAGTTCCACTTTCACTGAAGTAGATGACAATCAGAGTGGATTCCATAGTTTCCAAGATAACCGGATGCTGGTGAACAGCCTGACTTTCAGATATTGAAAAGCCCAGTTGTATCTATATCTCATTCAGCTCAAAGTATATTGAACACTATGCCAGAGTACAGAAAAGAGTGCTGCCCACTACCTACTAATGCTGGTGTTTGTGGCTCCCTTGGGGTTGGCAGAGAAAGGGCTTGCAGGGATGGGGAACTGCATGCAGTCTTCCATTTGAGTACTTTTGTGACGAGTGGTCTAATGCCTTCCCCAGAAGACATTAACATACATGGAGACATCCCAGCTAGCTAATCACCTGCAGTAATCCATGGTTTCCCATAACATATATATATAATATATATATATATATATATATATATATATTGCTCATTATCTCCCTGGGCAGTCTGAAAATAAATGTCAGCTCGTGTGTATGAGATATGGGGCACTTTTGAGCCTTTTGGCCTTTTCTAGAAAAAAATAAGATGGTGCCTGCAAAAAAAAGGAAACCAAATTCAATGTAAAACATGAAGAGAAATGGGAGCCCGGTATGGTATATGCCTGTAGTTTTAGCACTTGGGAGACAAGAAGAATTCAAGATCGGCCTTGGCTACATGAGCCTGTCTCAAAAAGTGAAACAAATAAACGAAGTTGTGTGTGTGTGTGTGTGTGTGTGTGTGTGTGTGTGTGTGTGTGTGTGTGTGAGTGAGAGAGAGAGAGAGAGAGAGAGAGAGAGAGAGAGAGAGAGGTAAGAAAACAAAGTGTTGGCATTTGATTGCTCCTGTCTTATTTAGTAAAACACAAGGCAGAATAATCAGCATCATTGTGGCGCCGGTTCTTAAGAAAGCACAAGGGGTGTGTTACTCCTCAGAAGAGTGACAAGGATGAAAGTGTAATATGCCTTTTTCTCCACTGCAAGAGAAAGATTGTATCAGAGCAGCACTGCAGGATTTCCAGGGGAAGCTGAGCGCCATTAACAAATACACATGCCTGTGCCCCAGCATCAGGAATACACAGGTCATTCTGGGAATGTCTAGGACGGAGTGGTGGCCCATCTTAATTCCCCATCGCACTGTGTGACTGCCCCTTCTTTATGGTTCTTACTAAACCATATGTTCTTAACAAAGAAGAAACTAAATTAATAAATTATCAGTGATAATGCACTTATTAAGATAGACGTCTAGACAAATTGATTGATGGGCCAAAATGCAAAACCATAAAGATGCCGCCTACACATATATCAAGTCAGCTAAGCATCAGAGGCAATTTCCTGGATAAAGGATGGTTTTCCAACAAAGAACATCGAAACAAATAAATACATATGCCAAAAATCCAAAGCCAAGCTAAGCAATAACAATCAGGACATAGTGCACAGCCCACAGCACACAGCGATATTGAAAAAATGCAATTTGAAAGTGCAACTTAAACCATAAGTCATGTTAAGGAAAACATAGGGTCTTTAAATATTTGACTTCTCCAAACAAACAAATGTGTCAGAGACCTGACATTAAAGTCACAAGCCACATTGTTTTTTAATTTGTGAGTTGTATCTCATCAAATTTAAAATTCTGTTCTCTGAAGATGGTGTTAAGAGACATAGTTTGGGAAAGGGATTTATAAAGTGAGTAACATATCTGTTACTGAAACATATAGGGAATGTAAAGTCAATAATAAGGAAATATAACAAAACCATGCCAAAATAAATGGCAAAAAATCTGACTATACACTTGCCCAGAGGTTGAACTAAGAACACAGAAAGGTGTTGTCTTCTTAGTCATTGAGGGAAAGCATATTAAAACCACAACAGGCTCTAAACATGAATTTATAAGAATATATGTTTAGAATTATAATTTAGAAGACTGGGAAACTAAATGTTAAGAGAGATGTGGGATTCCAGTGTAGACAGAAGTTTCTGTCCCACCTGGTCTGGCAGCCAATTAGCCCCAAATAAACACAGGGACACTGTATTAGTTATTAAACTGTTTGACCAATGGCTTAGGCTTCTTATTGGCCAGCTCTGTCTTAATTACTAACACATTTCCATTAATCTAAGTATTCCCACATGCTCTTGGCTTACCTGGTAACACCCCAGCATGTTACTCCTTCTGCCTCTACATGGTATCTCTCTGGAGGCTCCTCTCCCCAGCATTCTCCTCCTCTGGTAGCCCTGCCTATACTTCCTGCCTGGCTACTAGCCAATCAGTGTTTCATTCATCAACCAATAAGAGAAACATATATACAGAAGGACATCCCCCATCATTCCAGGCCTCTCATACAGATGATGTTAATGTATAGTGCAATCATTTGCTTGGTGATTTCTTATAAAACTCAGTGGAAACTTCTCAGAGCCCAGCAATGCTACTTTCAGATGTTTAGTCAAGTTCATGAAGAATTTTATAGGCACTAAAACCAAAATTAAAATAACACAAAGATTTGCCATCAATCAAATTGTGGTATATTCAAAGAAACACTCCTTGGAAATAAAAGAAGTGTGCCTGCAATGTATAGAGCATGCCCAACCCTCAAAAAAGTCACATGAAAACAGCTGTAGAAGAAGGATACAGCATGATGACAAAGAGGTGTCAGTTACTAGAACATGTGACCTGAGCTTTGGTGATATAAAACACATGTGCAAGTGCAAAGAAGGCTTCGAGAAGAAAAATTTAGACTAAACCCCAAGAATTGGAAAGAGTACTCAGTGACAGAAACTACATCCTTCTTTCATCTGAGTATCTAAGTTTGGTTTCCACATCAAGGTCTCTTGGTTCACAACTATGTGCGCGCGCGCACACACACACACACATACACACACACACACACACACACACACACACACACACACACACGTGCACACACAGGCATACTTGAGAGCCCAAGTGTGCACATACACACACACAATAAAAATAACCTGACTGTTATAGTTTCCAGTATTTTTATAAGCCAAAGCTCCCCAAATTATATAAATTGAACATACAGTTTCTGGTGTATTATTCACACCTTGATGGATATAAAGAAGTTAAGCATAAGGGCACCATAGCCCCACAGGGAGAAGCTAAATGCAAGAGAACACTATTATCTTTTCCTTGTGTTGTGTATGAAGGGTTTATAATATATAGAGGTGGATTAATTTTGCATCAGCTCCCCTTGACATTTACCCCCACAGACGATTTACACTTGTGTGCATATTTAACTATCTTCCTCAGAGGAGCTCACTTGCCCCATGCAACAAAGGCAGATGATCACTACTCAATATCTAAGCACTAGACTACTTCTATGTACTGTATCAGAACAGACTTGAAAATTATAACATGGATATTTAAAAATCAGCACTTAAGCCACCCAGAGAAACAGTATCACCTTCCAGCAGTACATTTACCAGCTGCATTTTCAACCCCATTTTCTCTAAAGAAGTCATGGGTTCAGAATTCTCATCAAAATGGAATTGCTTGAGTTTAGAAGCAGATGTCCTTCTATGCCTTTCCTCCCTGTTAAAGGCATTAAAAGGCAGGGGTTTCATGGAAACTGTCACTATCAAGTTATTTTTTTAAGAAATAATTCTACATTAGTAATTTTAGTTGGAAAAAAAAAAACTAGTAGGTCCTCAGACTATCTCCATTGTTCCCTTAAGAAAAAAAGAACAGCCATCTATTTCTGATACACCTTCTAACCGGGACTGAATTCTCCCCCATTCTCCATTCTGCTTCTCTTCTCATTCACTTGCTCTTTCTCATCCTGTCATCAGGCAATGTGAATCACTTCAACTTTCTGTCTCCTTGACAACAGGCAGCTCAATTTAATTCTAATTTCCATCACAATGGTTCAGTTCAAATACTTCTTTTTGTTACAGGTACTGTCTCCAACTTGCCTGCTAATTCCCCCACCCACCCCCCCCCGATTCATTGAGATAGGCAGTTCAACCATTTTTAAAAACACTGACAGTCTTCTTTAGCTTCAGGTTTTCCAATAGCAATTCCCACGGAAGGAAGGTTGTGGTTATATATTGTTTATGATTTAATAAGGCTTGCCTGGGAATCAGAATGCAAAGCCAGCCACACTAGACAGCCATAGAAGCTGGGTGTTGGTGGCACACACATTTAATCTCAGGACTCAGGAGACATAGGCATGGATCCCTGTGAGTCCAATATCACCCAAGGCTTCATGAGAGTGAATCAGTCTAAAAGAGTAACAGAGCTCATGCCTTTAATCCCAGCACTAGAGAGGGTGTCATGTGAGATTTAGTTTCCAGTCACAGGGAAGACAGGATCTCCACTTTAGCCTTGGTAGAGGTAAGAGCTACTGGTTGACTGCTTTGCTTTTCTGATCTTCAGCTTGAACCTCAAGCTGTCTCTGGGTTTTTATTAGTCATTCTACAGAAGGTAGTTCATTCTGTTTAAGGGTAGTTTTTTTTTTAGGAGAAGCAACTATAATGGAGGACTCTTCTGCTGAAAATGCAGCTTCTGAACATGAGAGGTTCTTCCAGCTTTTCCTGCCATAATTTAAAGACCAGTACTGTGAGGCCCAACACCTCCTAAATTAATGGTTCCCCAGACAATTGGTCAGCAGCAGCTGGAATCCACTAATCATTAAGGAACATTTTTCAAAACTTAAAATGCTTCCAATTTTCTGCAGTTTCCATTTGTGTATTAACAGTCTTTCTCTCTTTAGCCATGGTTTTCAGAATAAACACAGAGGTATTCTCTTACACTGGCAGTAATATATGTAATGTCTGTCTATTCCATGCATCTTGTGAGCTTGGAGACAGACTGGGAACTCACCAGCATAAAGAACGTGGACATTTCCCCAGCAATTAATTATGTTCTGAAAGTACCCACTTGATTAGGGGAGGATCGATTGTCCCATCAGTGAATGTACTCATGATTGCCTCCTCGCTGTGGACTGGATGGCATGATAGAGCAAAAGCATACTGTGGACTTTAAGGACATGAAGGGCAAGAGGTCAGAGCTTGCACAGCACAGCAGCACTTCTGCAGACATTCACATCACGGGGAATTAAATAGGAAAGGACACCAAGGGTTAGTAAGTTAAGAGCATCCAAAACCATGTCTCGCCAGCTTTCTAGGGTGCAGCGGGAGATCACTGACAGCCCTCTAACTAGTGAAATGGAGAGGGCAGCCTTAGGTTCATTTGCAGTTACATATGCTGCGCTCTGATCCCCTCCCTCGGTAGGCTGATTCTAGAGAAATGGTGAGATAAAAGCAGGTCTTACCAATCGAGGTCAGGAGGCAGGAAACTAACATGAAAAATAAAAGACCCAGAGACTAGTACTGGGGTTCAAACTTCAAGCTAAAGATTAGGGAAGCAAAGTAGCCGGCCACTAGCTCTCACCTCTACCTCAGGTTGAATGGGCTGATCCTACCTCCACAAGCTCTCACCAAGCCTCAGACTCTAACCTCTCTTCAGCGTGGCTGGAGAATAAATGCCCCCTAACTTCAGTGTGGCTGGAGGGTGAATGCCTCATCTACCGAAGACTGAAGACCCTACTTCTATCTTTTATACCCCTCTAGTGCTGGGATTAAAGGCATATGATCTGTTACTCTTTTGGACAGATTCAATCTCATGTATCCCTGGGTGGCCTCGAACTCAGAGAGATCCATCTATCTCTTTAATCCTGAGTCCTAGGACTAAAGGTATGTGCCTGGCTGTAATGATAACTCTTTCTGCCAGCTGCCTGGGTTCCACCGCCCTTCAGGGCGCTGAAATAACACACAGACTCTATTAGTTACAATGCTATTGGCCAATGACTAGAATTTCTTATTTTCTAGCTCTATCTTAAGTATTAACCCATAATTACTAGTCTATATATTTTTATAAGGACTTATCTTACCAAGGACGCTAGCCTCATGTGTCCTTCCTTCCCGGGATCATATGGCAACTCCTCTTTACTACATTTCCCAGAATACTCCTTCTCTCATAGTCCCACCTGTCTTGCTTCCCTATTGGCCAATAGTGTTTTATTCATTAACCAATAAGAGAGACATAAACGCAGAAGGCCTTCCCCCATCACCTAGCTTCTATGGCTTGTCGCTGATTTTGTTTTCTGAATGCTCAGGCAAGCTTTAATAAATCAAAAATAATATTATCACCACAAACTGGGTTTCCTGGACAATGCAGAGGACACACCCACATGGTTCTTCATTTACTTTTGCACCATGGGTTTGCTGGAACTTTTCTATTAGATTATCTGGGGACATGCTTCATTGATGATTAAATATTAAAAAGAAGTGTTCTGATTTTTTTGAGTAACTAATATTTCAGCTTCATTTCTGGTTTTTCTATAATGCATTATGCCTATATTACTTTCTTAAAATATTTCTTTAGTTGCTGTAGATCCTCATATATATATATATATATATATATATATATATATATATATAAATAATAGCTGAAGTTTAGTTTTGCAAGATAAAATACAGTCAGTGGCCATAAAAACAGAGTAGAAGTTTATAGGTGAATTTGTTATAATAATAACTATATTTCTTAAATATTATAAATTACTAGTACCATTATCTCCTCACTTTTCTTTAGGACTGAATTTGAAATGAAGACTACTTAATTTTTTCTTACATTTTGAATTCATAAAAAAAAGTTCTCCCTTTGAAATTAATTTGTACTGAGAATTTTTTCTACCCTAGATATCTACACACAGAGACAAGCTTTGGGAAAATGTGGTAAATCCTTTCTCAGTTTTCCTGTCTCTATTGACTCAGATACATCATATGATTTAACTGACCTGAAAATTGCATTAAAAATTACAAAATCAGTGACTACATCCTAGAAATTCCATTTAACATCCATGATGAATCATAGCATCCCTACTGAATTTGCAAGTCTGAGGGTCCTAATGATGCAGGTTGCAGCTCTGTGAACAGTAGAGAAGCTGCGGTCTAGTGACAAATATCAGGGATTATCTTCCAGTAGCTCTCAGCCCCTTGTCAGTTGTCCCCTTCATTCCGTTTGAATCTGAGTTCTCTGCCCTCACCACTTGATGTCCCTCAACCCAAAGCCTGGTCTTGAGGTCAACAGCAGCAGAGGTAAGGGGGGAAAGCAAACGTTGTTCAGAAGAACCCTAGAAATCTAGGTTTAGTTTCATGTTGACAAAAGTTATAGACTAAGGTTTGCATTTTACTGAAGGTACAAAATGGTTTTTTTTTTTCTTTGCATGAAAATTTGAGAAGCATTATTAAGTGTGCTATTTATTCCTTTCTTGCTCTTTTTCTTAAATAGTGCTTTCATGAGAAAAGTGTGGTGGTTTGAATAAGAATGGCCTACTTAAGTTCCTATATTTAAATGCTTAGGGAGTGGCACTTTTTGGAAAGATTGGGAGGTGTGTCCTTGTTGGAGGCAGGGTCGTAGGGGTGGGCTTTAGGTTTCAAAAGACTAAGGCGAGGCCAATGGCTGGCTCTTCTAGCAGCCTACAGATCCACATGTAGAACTCTCAGCTGCTTCTCCAGCACCATGTCTGCCTGCATGCCACATGCTTCTTGCCGTGATGACAATGGACTAATCCTCTGAAACTGTAAAGCAGCCCCAATTAAATGCTTTCACTTATAGTCATGGTGTCTCTGTACATCAATAAAACTTTGACTAAGACAGTAGGGAAACTGAAAATAACTAAAACTTTTGCCCTCTTTGTACATACAAACTTCTGAAATGTGACTTCAGCAGATAGGCAGTGTCTTTTTACTTAAATCAGACACAGTTTGTTTTAGAAGTGACAGTGTGCTCATTTCAAACCCAGGCATTAGGAGGATGTGGGTTCCTTTATACCATCTAGAACCCGACAGCTACCTGTGAGAGGGAAGGTTCCAAATCAACAAAGGTCACTTTTATAGATGACCTTTCCCTATTTTATAAGTTCTCAAAGCATCTAACAATTAGAAACTAACCATAGTAGGTGCTGAAAAGGATAATACAAATATGAACATAACCTTACTTTAGACAAAGGCCAAGTATACATCACCCTGGGAAACTGTCTGGCTCAGTCTGGCCTATGTCCACATTCCACCAGGAACATTTGAACTCAATGACCTGATTGTCCCCTGCTCCACAGGATACCAAGTCCCAGATTCTTGACTTCTGGCCCTCAGCTACTACAAAACCAATGCATATATTTTTATTATCTTCAAAATTCACTTAAAGAAACAAAATGACAATTTTGATTAAATATTTGAATATGTAAGGTAATCCAGCTGTATAAGGGGACATTGAACTTTCTACTCTAGAGATGTAAACTTATTAAGGCATAAACAGAGTTCATGGTTACATTTGGGCTCCATAAATCTTTATATCTATATTTTTAAAACTTTGTTTGAGCTTACAAAAATCACATTATGGCTCAACATTTTTTCTCCAATAAAGCATGTAAATATTTCCCAGATGCTGTAGTTCTGCAGATTAAATCTTCATGGCACAAATAAAACCATGTGACAAGTAGATAATGTCTAGAATGTAAGGAACCTGCTAATCAGGGTTAAGTTTAACAGAACAGGTAACTCCAACATTTTAATTGAAGAGAATCTACCAGGTGACACAGGCATTGGATAAAGAATAAATATTTTAATTTACCAACAAATGTATTGCTGCTTCTTAACACTGATATAAATAAACACCAAATTCAAATACTAACAGTGACAATAATAGCAGTGCCAGTAAGAGAGTCTGCAACTTTGAAATTGGTGGTAATTAATTCCAAGTTGAGAATATGATAACACAGTGAACAATAGGCCCACATCCTCTAGTTACCCCTATGGGGGTTTTCATTTGTTTCATTTTTGTACCAGTTTGTTCCAACATTTCATGTGAAATGTTTCATATTGGTGAGAGATGATTCTGTAGGCAGACTGATAATTCTTCCAATTCTTCCCAAAACTTGTCAGCTTTGAAGGAGATGAAAACATTCACTGTTTCCCATGAGTAACAGAAAGGGAAAGGTTTGGTGTAAGGATATTGCCTGAGATACATTTCTGGAAGACCAACTGGTCACGAATCCACCAGATAACAGGCAAACTGAAATTGCACATTTACTAAAACCACACCCAGATGTGGAGTCTTCTATAAACGATAAGACAGTGAGTAAAAAGCTGCTCATTTTTAGCTGAATATTAGCTGTGACCCAAAAACTCCTTTTGTTCATGGATTAAGGAAAGGCACAGAAATGGACTCGGGTAACAATGATAATGAAAAGGATGTCATTGTGTTGCGTCTATAATTATGTATTTCAGTGATACTTTCAGATTGTGTGATGTGCACATAAAAATGTTTGCCAATATCTAAGGAAGCCCAATAAGGAATTCCTAAGGCTGGTAGGTAGTATAAAATAGCATAAAGCTTATAATCAGAAACACTGACAGGAATGACTCCATTTCCAGAGAGCATGGAAGTCTCAATGCCATCAGAATAGTGTTGTGTTTAGAGTGTTCATATCTCTTCCACCCATGAAGGTCTGTGATTATAGTCAGTGTTAAGTCAGGCTATTGCTGGTATCAGAATACTACTCTATCCTTGGTAAGCTATCTGTGTAAGGCATGCCTGCAGCACACAGTGGAACTACCTGGTAACTAAGTGTGTAACTTTGTGCCCACTTATTAGCATATAGTGCAATGATGGGGATTTAGCTTGGAACTGTCTCTCATTAGAACCTATCACCTGGGAGCAAAGTTGGGGAGAAGTAAGGGATGCCATAATCCCCAAGGAGCTATGCCCCTGGAGGAGTATCTACATTTAAACAAAAAACCTGACATCTCTTAAGTGATTTAACCAGATTTGCTAAATAGAGATGAGAATTAAAACAGTAAGATTATTCTTAGTTAAGTTTAAATAAGTTTTATTGATGACTAGTAACAATAATGATTTAACAAAAGAAACCTACAAGAGTGAAACTGACACCAGTTGTTCTGTTTTACACAAATAATTCCACTGTGTGGCTTTTCATATACCTTTATTGATGGGGAATGTCCCCATCAATGTTGATTAGCTAGTAGCCAGGCAGTAAGTATAGGTGGGGCTACCAGACTAAGAATGCTGGGGAGAGGGAAGACAGAGAAGAGTCACCACAGCGAGATGCTATGTAGCTGCCAGAGGATTGACATTCCAGAGCACTACATGTAAACCACACTCTTGTGGCAACATAGTTTAAGTAGAAATGGGTTAATAATTAAGAGAGGGCCAGCCAATAAGAAGCCTGGGTCATAAACTAAACAGTTTGTAATTAATATAGCCTCTGTGTATTTATTTGGGACTAAATGACTGTGGGATCAGGTGGAAAAGAAACTCTGTCTTTAAATGGCACTCATCATGGGGCTTGAACCTACAACCCTGAGATAAAGAGTCTCATGCTCTACCAACAAAGCTACCTAGAGCCTCCTGTGTATTTATTTGGGATTAAATGACTGTGGAACCAGGCAGGAAAGAAACTCTGTCTTTATATTGTTTATTATTAAATTAAAGCTCTGTTCTTTCTTGGATGGGATGAAGTCATAACTGATGACAACCCCTGTTGTAGAATATTACTTTAACATGTGTTACATTTGTTTATGCTGTGGAAACATTTGTTTAATGACACAAAGATGTGTTGCATTCTTTTATGTTGCATTTGTTTAACTCTGTGAAGTTGTGTTACTTTGCCTGTCTAAAATACCTGATTGGTGTAATAAAGAGCTGTACCGCCAATAGCAAGGCAGGAGAAAGGATAGTCAGGGCTGACAGGCAGAGAGAATAAATAGAAGGAGAAGAACATTAGAAAGGAGGATCTAGGAGTGAGAGAAGCCGGACTCCAGGGGCAATCCACCCAGCTACAGCCAGCCTCAGAGTAAGAGTGAAAGTAAGATACACAGAAGTAAAAGGAAAAAGCCCAGGGGCAAAAGGTAGATGGGATAATTTAAGTTAAGGAAAGCTGGCTAGAAATAAGTCAAGCTAAGGCCAGGCATTCGTTAGTAATAATAAGCCTCTGTGTGATTTATTTGGGAGCTGAGTGGCAGACTCTCAAAAGAGTAAATAACAACCAACAACAAACCCCATTCTCAAACAGTTACTGTGTTTCTAGTGCACAGGAAGATGCCATGGAACTCTTGCCCTAAGGTAATTCCAACTAACAGAGCACGCACCACAGAAGCAGGGTAAAATAAGTCACTTCTCTGAGTGTTCAGAGAAGCAGGCTGGAGTATCAAAGTGTTTATACTTTAAGTGGGTGAATGAGTGAATGTTCTCCAAACAAAAGGGAAAGGGAAGGTAGCCAACCCTAAGTGGGTGAAGCAGCATGGCTTCATCATAAAAACTGGGGATGATAAGAAATTCAAAGTCACTATCAAATAATAAAGAAAAGGCCAAAAGATAGACAAAGAGAAAGAACATGTTAGACTCAGAGTATGTAAAACTTTGCTCACCAAAGGAATGAATTCAACTTAAATATACATTATTCTCTCTTACAAGGAAAATGTGGGGGCTCAAGAGACGGCTCAGAGGTTAAGAGCACTTCCAGAGGTCAATTCCCAGCACCCACATGGTGGCTCACAACCGTCTATAATGAGATCCGGTGCCCTCTTCTGGCCTACAGGAATATATGCAGGCAGAACTCTGTATGCAAAATAAATAAATAAATAAATAAATAAATAAATAAATAAATCTTTTTTTAAAGTGTGGCATCAATATACAATAGAATATTTAAAACTTAAAGATTGGAAACTTGGCCATTTCTTTTGTCATAGTTGGCTTAGGAAGGACATTCAGCCAGACACAAAAGATTGAATACTACATGTTTGCAAGTTAAATGTCAAGAATATTAAGTCCTCGGACTTAAAAGAACAAACAAAAGCTCCCCACAAAATCTGTCTGTATGAATGCTGCTCTGGGTACCACGATGAGACTAATATTAAAGGCAAAAAGAATCTCTCTAACATTTAAGGATAGTTTATCACATATCCAGTGAAACAAGCTTTGAAAATTAGATTATTCCTCCAATTCTCAAAGGAAAAGATAATGGGATAAAAATATAAAAAAGCAGGCATATTATTAATCTGAGATCTACCACTAAGCGTACAAGTAAAATTTATCATGGCCTCTTTAATGAATGTGTTCACTCTGGGTCCTACAACAAGAGCTTCAGGAGTGTTTAGGACACAGATTCCTCTGACTGCCATTGCCATCTCTATTGTCCCATAATGTCCTTGAATCTGTGCAAGTATAAAAGCTGCATGGAACAAAACGTGTCTTCTCATGAGGTTCCTAAGCCCTGCACCTTTCTATAACCTATGTTGGAGTTTAGTTAATGTTGATGGTGGTCAGACTAGGTACTTTGTAAGGGCTTAAGAAATTGGCTCAAAGAATCAAGTCTGCAACCATGTGTGAACACAGTGATGTTCAGAGTTCAAGCCTTGTCACACAATTAGGAGTTATAAAAGCCCAGACACAAATCTCAGAAAATTTCTCCAAAATTTATGCTTTTAGCTTTCTTGCTTCACTTTCTCCTATTGTGAAAACCACCCTCTGTAGGCTTCCTACTGAGTCACCTTCAGGTGAGCATCTCTGTGTTTTAAGTACCATGGGAGATCATTTTTTAAACGTTTTGCTTCATAAAAACACAATTTCCCCCAAACTCTGGTTGTTTTCCTTGGTGATGTTAAGTGACTCAGGTTTTTGTGGCTGATTACAGTTAGTCATCCTTCCACTTGGGAGCTGAGCATACCAGTTCTTATTACAGGTCAAGGAGCATACCATTAAAATCTGGCATTGACTTGGAAACAAAAACAAAACTTAGAAGTCTACCTAGGAATTTATTATTTCAGCACCTTTTGTCTCAAGAGGCCCTCCTTCTAGAGATTTAAGCAAATGGTTCACCTACTCTGATGAGGAAGCCAATTCTACCCTTTACCAGTTTTGATTTACAGTTGCAATATGTCCAGTTAATGAACTAACTGGTGATGTCATAAAGATCAGAGCTAAAGAATCATCTAAATGCTGGTAAGCTTCTTTCACCAATAGGATTGTTGGGAGCACATCCAGACATGCCAAGATTTGCAGGACTGAGACAGCTAAATAGCTAAAGAACATTGAGTTAGCAAATAAAAGATTAATGTGTTGAGATGAGCTTGGGGACTCACACCTGTAATCCTGGTATTTGAGAGACTTAGGCAGAATTTCATCTGGTGAGGGATGTAATTGGTCTGTCCTAAGTTTCTTGGGCATTTTTACCTCTGTGATAGCAATTTCTATCTATTTTACCATGTGATAGCATGGTTGTCAGGTGGCAACATATGATGGAATATATTTTTTTAAGAATTGTCACATAAACAAGTCCATAATGATATTCTAAGAATTAAATTAGTATGTTTTGAAGGAATGAAAGAATAATATGTAGTTTACAAGTTACTTGCCAGCATAAACATATTACTCTATGACACAGGGCTTTTTATCCTTTCTGAATAGGGAAATGTTTGTTACCTCGTGAGATAAATATTTTCCAATAGCATCTGAATGTGCTTCCATCAAACTACTGACAAGTAAGATCTGCCAAGGCAGATAAATATCTAGCTTCATGCTTGCAAATTACAAAGCATACCACTCTAATCACCATGGTCCTTAAGCATCTGTGAATGTCACCACGACATGGATTTGGCAACATCAGAAAGCAATTATCCAGAGGTTAATAGAGAACTGAACTTATGGTATTCCAGCTTTTGTGAGAAAACACAGCCCTTGTGAAGTACAACATTTTTTATCAAAGCTGTCAAGATTTCATGATATGCAGTTTAATTAACTATTTGTTCTGTTCTTACCTTATTCCCTAGCTAACCAACAACATTTGTGCTTGAGGTAACCTTTCAGAACAACATTAAATAAAGGAAAAAGCAATGGTCTGTAAATGGTAAAGGTGTCCTTTGTAGTCCTTTCACCAGTAAGATGAAAAGGGAAATTAGGCTAGAATTCATATTCAGCTAGAATATTCATATCCAGCCACCTATAAGGTCTATAAGACTAAGTTATACATTGTTGCTATGCACATAATGTATGTGTGTTATATATCACACATAACAGACTGTCTTGAGTATAACCAGCCAACTGAGAGTGGAAACAGGAAATAAAATACTAATGTGGAAGAGTTATCATAGTGCAACTAAGATTAGTGTACAGTCTCCGTACCTCAGTCTTGTAATCACAACACAGAATAGTTGGACCTGGATCATTTCTGACCCATCTTCTTGTTCTCAAACAAATGGAAAGACAGAGAGGGAATGGAAGGTTGGGTAACTAAGATTTGGGATATTTGAAAAAGCCATACTATTTTTGTGATTTTCATATGTTTATGAGAATTTAAACAGAGTCATCTTAATACACTATGCAAAGGATAAGTGTCTTTCAATATATATATATATATATATATATATATATATATATATATATCAGTGCCAGGTGTGGATACCCCCTCTGCAGTTTATTGTCAGAGGGGTCCCAGAGGCTCCTAAAACAATATGGGATATTGTCATTGCTCTTGATTGCCAATCAAAACTTGATGTCATGAGCCTATTGCTTTGAAGACACTACTACACACTTTGGTCCAAGGAGTTAGAGAAACAAAACTGGCACTGACCTAGGAGCTTCCTCCCTATTGGTTAACATTCATAGTACCAGAAATGCTATGGAGGCTGCTGGCAGAGAGAAGTCATCAAAAGCCTTACCCAACAGGAAAGCCTGTGAGCTACAATACTCACCAGCCTGGCAAGATAGGCCCAAGGGTACAATAGCAGCGTGAATGCTTTGGGGGTAAACAACCCCTTTCTAGACTAGATTCAAGGCCCATTTCACAGGAGGAAATCTGTCTAGTACTGTAAATCTTCTCAAGAATCTGTGGCCAAGGAATCCATTGGCCCCAGAAGTAAAATTACTGCTGTTATTCTGCTAAGTGGACATGGCATCATACTGACTTCTAAATACTTAACTCTATACTGCTCATCAGAGAAACTCCTTTGTGCAATGAATAACGGTTAACACAGAGACTAATAATGGGTCAAAGTGCAGAGAAAAAGTGCCTGTGAAGGGCTCAGCTAAATATGAGATATCTGCATCACACCCAGACCACAAGCCTTAGGACCAATTGATGAAAAGGGGGCAAAAAGTTTGTAAGAGCCAGAGGTTGTGAAGGACTGATGCAAAACAGTAACTTCTAGACATGCCCAGACCATTGAGTTCATGACCTCACAGGAGCTCTAGCTGCCAGCACGAGAACAAACCAGTGAACATTCTAATATAAAGTGTGGAGGGGCTCGTGAGCTCCCACCGTTCCCCAAGGAGCTATCAACAGTTGATGGCTGCTAAGGGAGAGAGAGTCACATTCCTTTAGACATGCATTCCCTGGTAGGTTAACCATGCTCCACAGCTGTGGGCAGAAGTAACTCAATGGATTATCTTTAAAAAGATGAAAAGAGGGTATGAAGTTAAGAGGTGGCCATGGGGGGAAATCTGGGAGGAGCTGGAGGCAGGAAGGAGGAAGGGTTAGTTTGTTAGTATACAATGAAATACATTGTATGTATGTATGGAATCCTTAAAGAATAAAATACATTAATAAAAAGCATATGTGGATTAATAGTTGGTTTCCAAACACTAGATTCCTTCTCTCAGAGTCTCTTGGATGACTTGAATTGGGTTAAGAATTTAAGTAATTTCGAAATTAGACATCATAGAGAAGCAGAGGCCCCATCCCCATGGTGGACCTCTTGGACATGCTTTCTGTTGAGATCATCTCTCAAACCAGAATCTGCGAGCCAGCAGATGGCACTGTGCCATCATCATGGGAACAACCCACGCGTGAGTGCAGCCACCACTAGTCTCTCAATCAGGAGTAATTAGCAGAGTCGCACTGTTTTTTCTTTATGATTATAAGGTAAACTTGATACTGTCTTATTTGCATAATTATGCCGTGCTTAATTATCCTCTACGATGGCAGGTGGATGGAAGCTGCAGAGTGTGCTGGCTTTAGAACTTGAGTGGATGGGGGCCAGAGGTAATGAAGCTAACACTCCTCTGACGAAATGAAATTGAATCATACCTTTCCAAGACTGCAGGGTCTGGTACCTAGGCTATGAACACTGTGAAAACAAGAACCAAGCATGACTCCCCAGCATATGGCAAAATGCTTAATCCTATGCAGCAGATTAAAATCAGATCCACTAGCAGTTAGTAGAGTGAGATATAGACAGGCGCAGATTCGATGACCCATAGATACTGTACCCTCATCTGTCTGATTTTTTCCCCCAAGGAAGACAGGAGGCAACGTGATCAGAGGAGACTGAGGGTGCCAGGGAGATGTGAGAAACTGAGAAGACACAGAGGCCATGGAAGGCCCACTTGGAGAACAGAGCACCAACTAGAGGAAGATGGTGTGATTTCCCACCAGTCTTGAGGCCAGGATGAAGGTTTTCCTTTTAATTTAAAACGAGAACTGCAGTGGGATGGTCCTTCTGTAGGCCATGAACATGTATTGCTCCCATTGGTTAATAATAAAAGCTGTTTGACCAATAGCCAGGCAGGATAAGGTTAGGCAGAACAATCAAACTGAGAACTCAAATGAGGAGGGGCGGAGTCAGAACAACCCAAAAAACAACGTGCCTGCAGACCCGTAAAAGCCACGGCTATGTGGCAATACATAGATTAATAGAAATGGGTTAATTTGATTGTAAGAGCTAGTTAGTAATAAGCCTGAACTATAGGCCAAAGTTTTGAAATTAATATGAAATTTAAAAGCAGCTACAGGAAGGGGCGGGCCAGAGAAACCTCTGTTTACAGAGAACGATAAAGCTACAAGTTTAACTCCAGTGACATTTGTAGTAGTAAGTGTGGTATTGGCAAAAAGTTTAAATCATTGAGATTTTATCAAATGAAAACCAAAGAGAAAAAAAATGGAACAAAGGAGCCAAGTTACCTTACCAAGGAATGACTGTGAAGACTGACTAGAATTTGCATTGTAATTCTTTATTACATTTTACGTATTATGGGAGAAGGCATGCGTGCAAGACACCACATGTAGGAATCAGAGGACAGCTTCCATGGCATGACTCTCTTCTCTCTCCTTCCATCACGTGAGCCCCAGGGGTTAAATTCACCACATCAGGCTTGGCAGCAAGCACCCTTATCCACTGTGTCATCTCTTCAGCCCTGGATGTGGCATTAAAGAGGAAGAGGATCTGAAGAAGCGAAAACTAGGGAGGGCCTCAGAATCAGTGGTATAGAGATGACTAAAATGGAGGGGATGAGATCTACACTTCAGACATTGATTATCCCTTTCTGATGACAAAATTGAAATCTTGTCTCCTGGGTACTTTGTAATGCCCTATTATTGGTAACTATAGAAACTCTACTGTGTCGCTAACTGCCAAAAGCTCCTCTGCTAAGGAGTGGTCTCTCCTCCACCCTTGCTGCAATTCTGACTGACTTGATCTTGCACAGGTAGCCATGGCTTCTGTGAGTTGCCACATCATATCCAGGAGCCAGCATTGCACAGCCTCCTCCCCACATCAGCTCTTACATTCTTTCTGCATCCTCCTCATCGATGTTTCCTGAGCCTTGGAATGGAGGTTGACACCCACAACCTGTCCGAAGCTAAGCACTCACAGTTACTAATACTCAGCCCAGCTCTATGTAACTTTTCTCAGCTGCTCCCAACTTCCTTTTTAATGCACTTGTGAATTTATTCAGAGAAAAGTTGTCAATTTATTCAGAGAAAACTCTTCAATATCCTTAGGGATGAGGATAATGAAGTCTAAGAGACATCAACCTCAAACTTATGTGTATCTAATGAACACCTTAGCCTCCAAGTTTCATGCCTTTCTTATGCCTTGTAGTTTGAGTTACATAGAGAGGGAATGTCTAGCCAGTAGGGATCAAAGAAGGTGTTTGCCTAGAGCTCAAATGAGAAAGACTGTCTTATAAAGAAAGGGTCTGGGAGCGTCTAGAGACCCACAGTTAGTCATGTTCTGCCCACCTTCTTCACCCCATCCTGTGCTCCAGATTCCTAGAGTGTCATAGTTACACTGCCATTTAGAGTTCTGCTCCATAGACTCACTTTCCCACACACTGCTGCCTTTGCTGTCTTTTTCCATCTTACTCATTGCTGGTCCTCTTTCTACAGATAAATCTCCTTTTCCACTTCTAAGATCATCTGCCTTTCTACTTTGCTCTGCTCTTTGTTTTTCCCTCATTTCTTTCTCTTTTGCATCCAGGTGTTGTTACTGTAGTGGGGTACTTGGATGAGACAAAGATCTGCATATGAATTTATGATCCCTGCCACTTACTCTTGTCTTCTCTGAGAGTAATGCCAGGACCCTTACCCGGGCTTGCATTGAAGGAAGCATGGCCTCAAGTCTATGTCCATAGAACCAACAACAGCTCTGTTATTGCAACACCTAAAGCCACACATAAAATTAGACAATTGTCAAGGGTCTGCCCTCTTCTGAAAGGAAAAATGATTTGCGGATACAAAAATGCATGTGCACACATATATTCATATATCCTTCATGTTTAATCCTATGTGACAAATGTCACCAATGCACATTTTAGAGGCTGCAATCTAAATCTCATCTAGGCTACCAAATAAGATTCCTAACTGTAGAAGCATACATCACACCTGTACCTCAAGACCGTCTTCTCAAATGGTACCCATATCCTTCTGATCACCTCAAACTACCCTTAGTAATCCACTACAAGGGAATTTTCTGGTACATGTTGTAATTTAATGGATTTTATTAAAATATGATTATACACTGTGTCACGAGTTTGTAATATATAAGTATTAAATCTTGTAATGTATTAAAGTACTAGGCAAAAACACATCAATAATTTCAAAAGTTTTTATGTACTTGGAACATAAGAACTCATGAGATCAATCATTTTCAGATATTTTCCCAGGGTGTTCATCCATCTGTGGTGGTGACAGTGTCGGGGATGAGAAGGAAGGACATTCACAAGGTCAGAAGCTTGAAAATGTGGAATGTATATTTACTCTACACCTGAGCATGATACCCAGGTATCGTCCTCATTCCACCTCAGTGTGAGGAATGACGAATAAATATAATAAAAGACACTTTCACATTTAACAAAGTGAACTTCTTAAAGCCCGTGTAAGTACATGAGGCATCTGCAAATGCATTTCCTGACAGAGAGAAGACGAATGTGGTGCCATAGTTGAGCAGATGAGAATTTAGAATCCTTGGAAGAAGGGGCCATTTCTCTTCTCACAAATTGCATTTGCGTGCTTGTGTGCTCCATCAGTACCCCCCCACACTGAAACCGTCACACCCTAAATGGAATTAGAAAAACAAATTCTCTCCTCCTAATGAGTTTTTCATGTGTTTCTTCTCTGTTTGCCACTAACACACTTTGTCATCAGCAAGGGTAGCACATTTGTACTTTAAATCTGAACTGAAATTCCTGAAGAAAAGTGGGTGGCAAATGCCTGGCAAAGTAAATAATTTGATAAGACATAAAAGTAATGAAATTTCAGCCAGTAGTCAATGAAGCTTGAAAGTTTAATTCTACTAAGAATAACAAGAGAAAGAAAAATGGGCACCAACTTTTTTTTTATAATTACAAGATTAATCCTCACTAAAAAGAAAAACAAGAGGGGTTTACTGATCAAAACTTCCTTGTTGACAGCCAGTGATTTTGATATTTCCACAGTAATAACTAGGATATGAATTATCTGCTTTTACATTGCTGCTTACCTTTATTTTTCATGTGTGAAGAATGTGAAGCAGGAGTTCACATCAAGTATGATCAGGCTCCTGCATCAACCACCTTCATCCCAGAATCCGTAAGCTTAGGTAGAGACTGTGGGGATGGCTGAGGAGAAATCCCTTTGTGATTATGACACCCATTTGTGTCTTTGTTTGCCATTCTTATCCCCACAACATTGTGAGGTTGTTGTCGGAAAACTACCTGAATTTCTTTCAAAGGGGCACTAGGGAAAATAATACTTCACTAACATTGGGTACTATATTGACTCAGACTCTGTGCAAAACACTTTACCTTTTTTTACTTGATTACATGCTCAAAAATTACCACATTAAGACTGTGTATTTGTTCCAGTCTAATTTCTGGAATTATGAGGAGACACAAAGGCAAAGCAGCATGCCCAAGGTCACATGCTGGCTGGGTCAATCTGAGTATTCATCACTAATAACATTTTACATTGAACTAGCAAAAATATCATTCTTAGTAGAACCCTCTATTTTAAAATTTACTGATAGGGAACTTATAAAATGGCAACTATGGCTTCTATTCGATTCTGTTAGGAATTCAAAAATATTGGGAATTCAACTTAATTGGAATGAATTGGTCACCTGTGGACTAAATTATGACTTCTTTACAAAGACAAAGGGCATAACCTGAATGAAGGTAATGATTCTCAGACCTTGAAGAAAATGAATACCACTTTGGAGGTCTACAGGGCTCCATGGCTAAAGACCAGAAAGTGTCTTTAGTCCCAGTTGAACACTCTACTTAGCTTAAAGTATACCTGAGCAGTGTTTTACTTGAGTTGGTATCGATTATATTGCCTAGGGCATAGGTAAAGGAGCTAAACTCTCTTATTGCAAGTGAACTTAATACCAAGTCTTGTTCTCTAGAGAAATACATATGAATCCCAGCTGTCGCATACACTCATTAACAGTTCTTTTCTGAGCTGATCCCAACCTATGATGAGTAGACTTCACCAGGGTAGCACTACCCTCAAAAATAGAAGGCTTTAATATGATGACATGTAATGAAACAGTAACAACAAAAATAAACAAGAATTTAAAAGTCAGTATTCTTTTTCTTTTTTTTTTTTTCTTCTCCGATTTCTCCAGACAGCGTTTCTCTGTGTAGCTTTGTAGACCAGGCTGGCCTCAAATTCACATCGATCTACCTTCCTCTGCCTCTCCAGTGCTGGGATTAAAGGTGTGTACCACCACCACCTGGCCCACAAATCAGTATTCTTTAATCAAGTAAAGATAAGGAAACGGCAGTCTTCAATTTTATTCTCTGTAATAATCTACCCCCCCCCCTTTTCACCTTTGAAGTTGGCTATATCTAAATGCTTTGTGAGAAACAATTAAAAATACTATATGCTTGTTTTGTAATTTGATGGTTAGCTCTTAAGGGCCACATATAAAAATAATAGTGGCTTTTGGGTGTGTGATTAGTATGTTACACATCCTTTAACAGCTTAATTATATCATTTCATCAGTTTTACCCTCTTGAAACCTGCTACGGATGCTTTTCTACAAAATGGATTAAAGGTACGGCTGAAGATCTAGGCCTCAAGGAAAACATTAGCATATAAGAAGCACTTATAACAAGTTTTGGAAAAACATACTGCCTGTACCTTTCTAAATAAAGTGAGTCAATTTAAATGCAAACCCAGCACGAAGATATAGAGGTGGCCAGCAGTGGTTGTTCCCACAGTAGGAACCATGCAGAGGTGTAACAGGTCACCCTGAATTCGGGTGGCCCCCTGCTATGGACACTTCTATGCTGTCTGGAATAGCTCCTCATAATTTACAAGGATAATGAAACATCAAATTGATCATATCCACTGTTCCGAGCTGGTGCATTCACTGACAATGTTCTGCGACCTTATTCTTGCCAGACTTGCTCTATTAAAATCAAATCAGAGAAAAATGTGCCTGGGCAAATCCTTAAACACATTTGGTCCTTAATTTTCTCAATTTCAAGTGAGAAATGTGCAGTTTCCATGAAGAAGCTTCCGTGCTCGGGCAGTGCAGATGCGGAGCTGGACCCCTAGGCACCCTGTGATTAACTAACTTAATTAGGAGTATTATTTTACCTGTCTCTGTTTCTCCTCTTCTGGAAGAGCTAAAAAGGTAAATGTCAAAAAGACCAAGACTTGAATAGAGCCCATCACATCCCACAATGCTTTGCAAAAGAAAAGCAGGAAGCATGACACAGCACTACCAGGAATAAACACCCTTATCTTCACTGTTCCTTAAATGATTTGGAGATGAGGGAATTGTCAGCTCCAGCAAGTCAGCAAAGATACAGGGAAACTGAGCTATCTTACAGTCATAACAAAAATGCTGTGTCATTGGCCTCCTCCATGTTCAAAACATCTAAAAGATACTAGGTTGCCATTGGAAGGCAATTACTGAGAGCTATGTTCTCTGATGTTATCTGATTTTATTTTGTTGTTTTTTGTTTCTTTATTATCATCTATTGCTATTGTTTTCTTGTCCTGCTAGGTCCTGCTGCCTTCAGCCCCAAATAAGCATACAGAGACATATATTAGTTATTAAACTGTTGGCGGATGGCTAGGGCTACTTATTGGCTAGCCCTGTCTTAATTATTAACCCATTTCTATTAATCTAAGTATTTCCACGTGGTGTTATCTTACCGGAGAAGGGTCTGGACCTCTTACTCCTTTGTAGTCTATATGGGCTCCCCTGCTCTAGTGGGCTCCCCTGCCTACCTTTCCCAGAATTCTCCTCATCTCCTAGTCCTGCCTATCTTCCTGCCTCTACTGGTTATAGGCCAGTGTTTTATTCATCAACTAGTAAGAGAAACATATATAGAGATGGGTAATCCCATCAATCATCTAGTAAAATAAGCTTCAATGTCTCATTGTACACATGAAGGAAATGAGACTGAGGAAAACTCTTGCACAGAGTCAAGCCATTAGTGAGTGTGGGGCGCTGATTCTGACTGTAGTTTGAGTTGCAAACTTGTCTGTCTGGTCTTTCGCTGTCTTCTCTAGCAGCCTTTGACTCACTGTAAGTCTATTCATTACTGTATTAACCCTTGGGTTACTCTAAAGGTCTTTTGAGATTTTCAGGCAAGTTAGGGATCACCCTTGTGCACCTGCTGAGATGGCTATCTGAATATCTAGGCTGGACTTACTGACACCCTTTTCTCTGGTGCAGGAAAAGCAGTTGGAATGGTGGAGTTGCCTTTAAGCACAGAAAATAGTTATGTACCCATCGAGGCAAGATGTCCTTTGTGAGCAATGTACAGACCTCTTAGATTCGTGAAATCTTTACTATAGGAAGAATGTAATCTATGGAAATAATGAAATCACTACAAAACAAATAAATGACCTTGTTGTTTTCCTCACTCTAATGCTCAGTCCTTGTAAACTGTCTTTAATTCTATCAAAAATCCAGGCCATGGCTTCCTCAGACACCACAAAGACAGACAGCCCTGCCTATTTAAGAATTCATTCTCCTTATTTAGTTCTAAAAAAGTCAGAAACCTATCTGTCTGTGCTATCATGCTTCTAGTCTTTAAGGATAATTTAATGAACAATGTTTTTTAATAATAAATATCCTTACTGGTCTGCATCAAGAGATGAAGTGTTTGAACTCCATTTGTTTTTAGTGGTTGGTGAATTTTATCTTTTATAACCTGAAGTGTGTAACAACAATCTCTACTTTTGATGTTTAGATTACAACATCACTGAAAATCAGTATCACTTTACCAAACATACTGACCAAGACCAATGTAAAAATATATTAGACACATATATTAAGAACTTTCATTGATCAAGTTTTGTAATGCATAACAAATTATTCAAGAAAAAATGAAATAGTGTTTAAAAGGGAAGGCTTTTTTAATTAGAGCAATGAAATGTTTTTTCTAATTATAATGCAGTGGTTTGGAAGTAGGGGTGAGGAAGGTAAGCAGTTTCCAAGGTCAATACATAGCAGAGAGGGTGTGTGTGTCTTGTCATAAGGTCACATATAACAAGTGCATGCCCATAAAATACTTATTTGTCACCAAATTCCCTTCATTTGTTGTGATATAAGATTATGAGCATTCTCATAAGAGGGCATTGTCTATGAACTCAATGGTTTTACACTTAACCCACAGAGGCACTGTGCGAGTCAGGTTTAAAGTCTGATTATTCAGCCTCATAAATCCAGACTTTTAATGACAGGGCCACAGGAGCAAACTTCCCCACTGCTGGGTTTTTTACTTGTATTTTCCATTCCCACTTTCAAAACAATATGATTATTTTGCATGGACTCTGTGTTCCCTAAAGTACCCTGCTAAACAAGTCACTCCACCTCCTCTATTCTCTGCTTCTGTCCTGTTGAGTGTAAATTGAATCTTTAGCCTTAGCCCTCTGGGTGGTATTTCCAAAATAAATGTCCCCAACAGTCCTGTTTCTTTGTTGTTTTTAACACTCTCTCCGTAATAAATTCATTTTCCAACTGATTAAATTGCACTGAACTTTCTCCACATACAATTTTTTAAATTAAGCGCAGCAAGAAAAAAAATGAGGAAAACAACAGCACAAAGTAACAGATCTACTGATATGTGGTTCCTGGTTTTCTTTTAAGCAAATATTTATAGGAATTCCTCTTTAAAATGAGTGAGTTGCCTCTTAACAGTTGTATCTTGCTGTCAACTGAAATGGTGAATCAAATGTCAACAGTTTACATGCATAAACACTAGGAATTGTTCAGGGTCTGGACTCAGAACCACAATTAAAACCACACTTTTTGTAACTTTGTGGACCCAGGTTTCAGGTTCTATTTTCCATTCTGTGTTTGCTGGCTACTTGTATGTCGACACAAGCTAGAGTCAAGCTGAGAGGAAAGAACTTCAATTAAGAAATTGCCCCCTTTTAGTCATGGTGTTTCATCACACCAATAATAATCCTAAGACACCACACTCCTGCATTTATAGCAGCATTTTTAGCAATGAAAAGCATTGGGTACTTTTCCAGCATAGAACATGTTGCAGTGAACTGAACCATTTTTCTTAACAGTGTTGATTTATGTATGACACTTCTGTGCTCTGTTTATGGATATAATCCAACTATCAAGGTATATGTCAAGTAACCATCTAACTAGATATTGAACTTTTAAGTGTGGAATCTGGGTGAAAGGTATTATGTATCAGACTGAGTTTGTCAATATGAGCATCTTAAGCAAGTCTCTTATCAGTATGTTAGCTTGGATGGCTGGGAATGGCTCTGCGAATTTGCCAACTGTTTTATTAGCCCCTGTACACAAAGGCCACCCACACTATAGGAATTTGAGATACCAGAAATTCTAACTCCCAAAGACAGCTCTAACAATCAAGCCTTTGAGAAATGTGTTAGTGAATGTTACTCCAGCAACAGTATAGAACTCCTGAACAGAACTCCATGTTGGTTTTGCCTTGCAGGTCTAGAACCACAGTGGGAGACCTTATTGCTAATCTGTACTCTGAATCCAAAGATCCTGAGTGTAGGGAGCCGTCCCTGCATTCTCCATTACAATGATGGTGCCTGCAGGCACTGAATGTAAATTATTGCACAGGCGCTGGGTAATTTTCCATTTCCTTGATCTCTGCCTATTCCGTGGCTCATATGGCCTGAGGAGCTGAAGCCAATCATAGGGTGACACGTCCCAGGCAGCGGCTGCCAGCCTTTATTAGGGGACGGGATTCTTGGCTCGGGGTCTCCGCTCTGGTAAGCTTATGCTCTCCTCTCAAGACGCATTAAAGCTTTCCTACAGAAGGATCCGAATGTCCTGTGTGGTTCTTGCTGGCGAGACTATTGCGCGGGACATCTGGTGCCGAAACCCGGGAACTTGTTAACATCGCCGGCACTGCGGAGACCCCTCTAACGGGGCGGATTCAGAACTGCAGGGTGGTAAATTCGGAGAGGTATGTCTTTTCTGGACTTTGGCTTGGGAATGTTGCCATTTTGGGAGGTTAGTGTAGAGGCTTCTGTGCTTTTACTAGGAGCCATTTTGACCTTTCTCACTGTTGTAGCAATCTTAAAAAAGTCCAGAATTACATGTCAGAAACCGAATGTAGTGAGAGATGGGCCGCGCCCATTGCGCGGGACACCTGAGAACTAGGACAAGCAGGGCCAGGTGACGGAACTGAACAGCCACATACTAGGAAACGACAGGCATCAGGTCCTGGCCACTTACCAGAATGCTGTAAACAAGAGAGCTTTGATGGATTCTGATCGCTGGTCCCTAGGACAAGTAGAAAGCCCACTATCTTACCAGAAGGGGTTAGGTACAGTGAGCATTAGACTGACCCAAAATGACACAGTAGAGTTTTGTAGCCTGTCAACCACTTCACAGTGAGGGCTCTCACCGGGAATGCAAGCTCATCTTGGACGTCATGAAGAGTGAGAGTGGGTTTTCTGTTTCTGGAATTCAGGTTTCTGATTGCCTTGTTTTATGACATAAATGGCCGTGGGGTGACATCCAGTGGTTGACAGTACCTGGTGGGCCGATTTGCAATACATTCTATAAAGGTTATGTTTTTACGGTAACCTTATTTCTTCCATAGCCAGGATACTAGAAATCTCAACCAAGTTAATAAGTAAAGACTAACAAGAGGACATGTCATGCTTGTCAAACAGAAAGAAACAAGCCTGTCATTATTTGCAGATGATGTGACAAAAGAAATGGTCCCAAGGTCCTTGTAAAACTCTTAATTAATAGCTCGACTTTTTGCATGTTAAGACTTGTACTAGAGGCTTTATAAAATGACCAAGTTCTGCCAAGATTCGTTCACTAAGATGTACTTGGGAACCTCATCCCACTACACAGGGAACTCGAGTGATGGGCTGCAAACTCAAGTTAAAAGAATCAATGCTGCAAAAAAATAAACTGTGTAGAAGATATTGTAATGGTAACTATGTTATATCCTGGCTCAGTCTAAATGTGCCTTAGTACCATTCCAACTGCTGTAACTAAATATCATGAGTGGGAAGCATATGAAGAACACAGATTAATTTCCCATTTTTCAGGAAGCTGCAAGATGCAGGTCAAGGCTCTGGGAATGCAAAGTCTGGTGACTGCTGCTGATTAGTTGTCAAACTGTATTTTATTTCTGTGTCCACAGGACATGAAACCTAGGTGTGTGAGGCTCCTTTTCTAGAATCCTTAGTCCCAGTCATGAAGACTGTCCCTTTATGATTGGATTATGTCCCAAAGACCTCTTCTTTCAAGACCATCACCAGAGGACATAGGACTGAAATGAATGAACATAGTTATAGCAACACACACAGTTGTAGCATGAGTGTAGGAATTTGGATAAACACCATCATATAATAGAAGGTGAGACAGCATGGATTACAAAGTATCCAGAATTGTGTTATGCATAATTCAGCTTGTTTAATAACTTTAGGTGCTTCCATTAAAATATCATCATGTCATGTTGGAATGTTCTTAAATTATATGAACTATAAGCATAACACTCTTTTTTTTAAAAAAAAAAATCACACATGTTCGGTTGGATTGTTAATGTGCCATTTGTGTATATTGATAGCTATTGCTGATATTGCTTGAAGAAAGAATTTTGAATACCTGAATAAACATGACTTTCTAAACATTCATTTTGCAGATTTCTACATACATAGTTTTTTTTTTTTTCTGATATGTTTTACAACCGCAGAGTGGCCAGGTGATAAATCATATAAAGGCACATTTCTTACCCTTGCATATGCTTGGTTTTATGAGTGGCTGGAAATTCTCTGGAGACTTGAGAGCCCTGCAGAGTGAAGCATCTTTCACTGTTGGCTCATAATCACGGAATGTGAGGCTGCATAAAGATGGGCTTTGAAACCCTCTGAAAGGCATCTTCTGTTCTTTATTTTCATTTCCCATTACTTTTATTTCAGAGGACGGTTTGTTATAGTTTTCACCAATGAATACCACTTCTGATGGGAACATTTTTATTCTGGAAGCATTAAATCAGAAGCCATAAATAAAAGACACAATCTACCTGCTGAATTTCACTGATGCAATTCCACCTTCAAATTCAGTAGCTTTGGTGTTTTGTAATCAAGGGGTTGTATTATGTAATGCTTATCAGAGAGTTATCTCCCACATAAATTTTCTGACAAAAAGGAGTCACATCCCTAATGTTGCTCTTCATGAATCAATTCATGAGTTCTATTTTTTAAAAACTAAATCATATGTTTAGGTTCAATGCATGTATAAATAACTAATAAACCTAAACAGTATAAATGTAACACACTTTAGTTTTAATTATAAAATAGATCACATCAATAAATATTACCTAAATGTGAGGTCACAAAAATTAAAAAGGAGTTTAATTTTTGTTTCCCTAAAATACATAGAACTCAACAATCTCACTTTCAAAGATACATCTAGCCCTTGACAATCTATCTTTTTTAAAAAAAAAAAAAGTATTCAAATGCAGTCACACCCCCTGTGAGCTCATGTGCGCAACAGGCTTTTCAGCAAACAATGTTTCAACTACAGGTGTCCACTGCTTTTGGTTGTTAGCTGACTAAGCTATAGTAAAAGTGGGTATAATATGTACATTCACTTAGAGCTGAACAATCTACAGTGTCTTATGCTCTGCACACTGACCGGTTGTGGGTCTCTGCTCTATTGTGGATCTCTGCTCTAATTACTATCTACTGCAAAAAACAAGCTTCTCTGATGAGGGCAGGAAGGTGCACTAACCTTTAGCTAACTTAGGGAGAAGTTAGACACTAAGACCATTTATCAGTATAATAGTATTAGGTTTTCCCATATGGCCTGTGACTTAGCCAGTATTGAGATTTTCCGGGTTAACAGTACCAATCATGAGCTCTAACAAAAACAACAATAAATAAATAAATAAATAAATAAATAATAAAAAGGTATGTGGTTTCCAGAATTTGGGAAAGAAAAGGTCTAAATAGTTACCATAAAGGACTTTTGGGTATGAAAATGGTCTGTTTAATGCTATACTAGTTGGTTTACACATTTTGAGTCCCAGGACATCCAGGGAAAAAAATATCTCAAAATCCATAGAATGAATACAAAGATAGCATTATGGATTTGGGGTGGTCAAGTGTCAATGAAAGTTCATCAATTGCAAAAACATACCATTGTGGTAGGAGACAATTTTTCTTTTCTTTTATTTGTTTTTAAATTTTGTTTATAATTTATTGCTTTATACAATGCATTGTAATCATACTCTTGTCTCATGCTCACCCCATTCCTGTTGACATCCTCTCTCTTCCTAACTAGTCTACCTCCTCCTTTTTTTTTTTTTTTTGAATGTGCATGTGTGCAAGTGTCTTGCAGGCACTCACACCTGCTTCATGGTTATGATTGTTACAACCATGTCATTATCAAGAAGATAAAACTCCAAGGTACTGACGCTATCCTTCAGCTCTTGCAGCCCTGCTGTTCCTTCTTCCATATTGTTCCCTGGGTCTCTGTCGTGATGTAAGAGTGGACCCTACAAGCGCATACTATTTTAATGCTTAGTCTTGGTGGAGAGGCACTTCTTGTAAAGGATTAAGAGATGTGGCCTTGTTGAAGGAAGTGTGTCACTGAAGTTTCAAAAGCCCAAGCCAGGCCCAGTGTCCCTCTCTCCCTTCTGCCTGCAGATTCAGATCTAGAACTCTCAGCTACTTCTACAGCACCATATCTGTGTGTTTGCCACCACGCTCCCTACAATGGACTAAGCCTCTGAAACTGTAAGCAAGCCCCAATTAATTCTTATAAGAATTGCCTGAGTCATGATGTCTTTTCACAGCAATAGAACATTGACTAAGACAACTTCAGAGCAGGCGGTATCAACATCTCATTTAGGGCTGAGCACCCAGGGGCCCTTCTTCTCAGCACTCTGATTTGACCTTGTCATTGCCCGAATAGTCTTCTCTACTGAAAATTTCTGAAATTTGCAACCTATGAGTACAAACATAAGCATTTAGAAGGACATTTAAATCTGTGCTTACTTAGCAAAATAGTAAAGTCACCCAAAGGGCCTATGACCTCCCCCAAATACACCTTTGACAGGTTCCAGACATGTATTCCCTCCCCAGAACATGCCATATACTCAATCAGGATGATGGAAGAATTTTGATGGTAGAAGAGATATATATGTGTAAGATATGGGAAGTCTCTTTCTTCCACACAGTTCTACCATGGACCTTAAAATATCATTAAAAACTGAAGTCTAATCATAAAAAAGAAAAGTGACTAAACTGGGCTGGCATTGCAGGTTGTTCTGCACAGGACCAGTTGCTTAAGGTCATTTGATCTTTCCGTGTTTGTCATCCCTACACGAGGGATTAAAATTCCCTTTTGTGAAGCTGACACAACAGTCATGGGCTATAGTGCTTGATATAAGTGTTTAGTAATCATTAAAAATTAGAGCCAAATATTTTCAAATTTCTCCTTAATTATACTTGCAAAACTCATTTTCACTTAATAGCTCATTTCAGATTCTTTTAAAGTGAAATGTTGCAATTTAATATGGTTATAAATCTGGTGCATTTGGGTTTGCTTTGAATCAACAGAAATCAATAACAATTAATGTTTACTTGGAAAATAATCTTAAAATTCATGCCATTTCAAATGATGACACTATTTTCACTCATTTTTAAGAAAAATGAAATGTGGCATTTTAGGATATAATAATTGTCTCTGTTGTCTTTATGCATTGTTCATTTATTTTTACCATGTGTTAATGAAATTATTATTATGGTATATAGTAAATTTGTATTTACTCTGTTATTATGGAAGTTATAAAATATTTTTGCTACATATTCCTTTAAATTATCTCTTGCTGTCATTTTATTGTTCAGTTCATAGAATTTTGATGCCAGGCTATCACAAAACTAGCTAAGTGTGAACTCCTGAAGTTAAGCTCTTCTTTCAATAGTTGTTGAAGATAGGTGAGGAATAAATATTTCTAGGACTGTTAACAATGAACTTTTCTTAATTTATAGTAAACATGCAACTTGTAGAATGATGTGATATAGGGCACAATCTCACTGAAAGGCAAAGTTTCACTGCATTTCATATACACATCGTTATTTAGCAACAACTAGCTTCTTTCCCTCATACTTTGTATAAAAAATTCCAAATTCATTTTTTAATGTAATTCTGATGCCTTGTTAATCGTAGAGATCTTTTTCAAAGACCAGTTTCTAAGGTCTTTGAAATGATGATAGAGTGATGATGTTACTACCATCCACTACTGCTGACAGGATTACATTCATTCACTATTCTAGACTAAATTTAGTTAATATGTGTTGAGAAAGTTTTTTCTTTCCTCTTTCTGAAGTCAAATAAAATATAGACTATGACTTTTGATATCCTTACTTGGTGGAGAACCACTAGTTAAGAATGAAGCCAGGCTGCAGCAGTCATGAACTGACAGATGTGGTTATCTACATAAGACATGCACAACATTAAGTCAGCCAGAATTATAACAAGGATGGGCTAGGTGATATTGCTGGGGAAGGAAGAATCACTCTTCTATGAGGCTATGTCACTGATATGATTTCTATGTTCCACTGGAGGATAGGCCCACACCAGGCACATACAGGCAGTAGTGGTTGGATTCAGTTCTAAAAATAAAGACATGAATTTGGAAGTAGGACCTGTTGACAGGTATATAAGATAAAAGTGGGGTAATGGGGTTCAATACAAAGACATTTCATTGAATACATACATGAAATTCTTAAGAATGAAGACATGCTTTTTTTTAAAAAAAAAAAAAGGAGCCCAAAACATTTGTAAAAGTAGTGTAGAAATGGAAAAAGTATATGGAAAGATATTGGAGAGTCTTCAAACCCTTGGATTTAATGTCTAAAACCATGTCAATCTCTCCAGTTATATGACTCCAGGTATTCCATTATTTTATGGTCATAGTTTGGGTTTTATTTATATTATCATCTACAAGAATGGTTGGGGTTACATAAACTAACTTAAAATTTCTAATAGTTTCTTGCCCAGATTCAGTCCCTATGAATCAATTTCTATAAGGATTTTTTCTATATCCATAGTTTTGGTTACTTCTTCCTCCTTCTCTCTCCTCTTCTCTACCGTTTTATAACCCTCTTCCATAGATTATAAGATAAAATAAAGAGTTACATAAAATTCTCAGCTTTCAGCTTGCACATTGACAGCTAACATTTTTAAAGATCCACAGTAAGGAAATATCAAGTTTATTTAACCCAAATAATACCAGTTATTTAGTTCAGTTTTTAATTTTTTCTTCTTCTTCATCTCAGAAAAACTAGTAGTATACACACAAGCTTCGGAAACTCTATGCTAGGCTAAACTAGAACACACACACACACACACACACACACACACACACACACACACACAAACACACACACACACACACACACACACACCTTTTCAAATGTAATTTTAAATTTTTGTGAGACAATGTTTCAATAGGATGAACTGGAGACAAGTAAATGTACAGGCCAGAAATGACTTTGGTAGTTCATAAATGTCACCACAAACTTAAACCAGCTTCATAATAATGATGAACCATTAACTGCCCCCGAGGGACTCACTCACCCATTCTCCTACAGCCTCTTCTCTCTTTCTTGTTGTTCACATTCACTTTACCTGGATAGCTATGTGCCCCATAACAGAGTGGGTGGCATCTGTTCCCTCAGGTTCCCTCAGGTCTGAGCTCTATCACCTCACCACCCCTAAAGGAGAGCAGGAGAACCTTTCATTTCTCCAACAGAAAATCTAGCTCCACAGTCGTGGTCCCAATGTGGCCATTAAGGACAGCAGGTCAGTCCACTTCCATGAACAGCCCAGCAGAGAAAAAGTTAGGTTATTCTCCAAGATCATCAGACATAGGAATCTGGCAAGATTGTCTCCAAGGCACAGAACTGGGACAGAGAGAAACATAAGGGGCAGACTAAATTTATAGTGTCCACAGCAAATTCATGAGAGTTATTAAATTTGATGTCAGGGCTACAGAAACCTATAACTGTGGGCAAGTGATGAATTGCTGGGATGTTCTGAGTAGTGCTTCAGGGCACTGTGATATAGCACAGCCCATAAAAGAGTCTTTCACCAAAGCAGGAAACCTGAGAGATGGGAGGATGCTGTACTAAAATGCAAGAGATTGAAAAATAATGTGTCTATAATTAATAAGACTTTTTCGAAAAGAATGAAATTATACAGGGAACAACATTTGATCTCTCCATTAGCGTGCTGGATAAAGATATATTATTACATGTATTACTTGTGCCTTAGTTTGTCTCATCAGTACAAGCCAACTGTCATACTTAAGGACTAAAGATCTAAAAAACAAACCTGTGAAACTGGGACTGTATTTGGGTACTTTTAAAACAACAGCACAACCAAATATAAGACAATGGTATATACCTTCAACTATACACTGATGGGTGATAATAACTACAGAAACAAGTATTACACCTCATAGGAAAGAAAACAAAGTTGAAGCCAGATGGTGGTGGTGTACACTTTTAATCCCAGCACTTGGGGGGCATTGGCAGACAGACCTCTCTGTGAGTTCCAGGACAGCCAGGAATGTTTCACAGAGAAGCTCTGTCTTGATAAACCAAAAAGAAAGAAAGAAAGAAAGAAAGAAAGAAAGAAAGAAAGAAAGAAAGAAAGAAAGAAAGAAGGAAGGAAGGAAGGAAGGAAAGAAAGAAAGAAAGAAAGAAAGAGGAAGGAAGGAAGGAAGGAAGGAAGGAAGGAAGGAAGGAAGGAAGGAAGGACGAAAGGAAGGAAGGGAAAACGAAAAAGAATGAGAAAGAACAAACAAAGTTGAAATACATGTACAATTATATTTTAATAAACGTAAGTGAAGATCTCTGTTCATCTCTGTTCGTCTCTGTCTCTTTGTGTCTGTCTCTGTGTCTCTGTCTCCATGTCTGTCTCTCTGTGTCTGTCTCTGTCTCTCTATCTCTCTGTCTCTCCCCTCTTTCCTCTCTCCTCTTTATGCAGGTTACTTCTCCTTTACTTGGCCTAGGAAAAGGGAACGAAAGTCAGTTGCTAGACATCCTTGGTGAGAAGCCCTCCCTATTAGCCGTGATGGTTTCCGTAGGTCTGTTGAACAACCTCAAAGATTTTTAAAAGAATTGTTATTGTCTCTGTCTTCTTTCACTGCTTCAGGAAATGAATGCAGATTGCAGTGGTGCTCTTCTGTGCCTGCTACATGATAAATCCTCTGTGTGCATACATCAGAGAATACTTAATTCTCTGGCATCCATGAATTGTGAGGTTAACCACGAGTTAAGTGTAAGTTTATGTAAATATTTTTCAATAATCAAGTAAACCTACTTTGATTTGTTTTTGTTTAATTTTCCAAACTTACTGATAGATCCAAATGACTTTTCGTAATTAACATAAGAAACTCTACAACATAGATTTTTTTTTTTGTCTTGTACTCGGTTGTATGATTTTTAAGTAGAAAATTGTATAGTTTAAACACAGAATTTTATAATGAATTTTTGTATAACTAATACAAAAGTTGAACAAATGTCCATCCAAGGCTAATCATGTGCCACACACAACACAGCTGGTATTTGCTACTATTGCAGGCAAATATAGAATGTTAAAACATTTATCCATAGACAGGACTAACCTAGAAAAATTAAATTCTGTAATACTAATTAGAATGCAAATGATAACTTGAATGAGAATTCATGGGCCTTGCCAGTAATCTAGCTCTTGGGAAGCTCCTGTAATCCAGCCCTCGGGAGGCTGGCAGGAGAATCAAAAGTTCAAGGCCAGGTTAACATTCCATAGAAAAAAAACAGGAGGCACCCATCAGCAAATCAATCCAGCCTTCTTTTTTTATGGGTGTTTTGCCTGTATGTATGTCTGTGTGTGTCTGGGGCACAAAGACTTCAAAGAGGCTATGAGATCCCCTGAAATTGTAACTACAGACCGCTGTGAGCCACCATGTAGGTTCTAGGAATTGAACCTAGATTCCCTCTACAAGAGCAGCCTGTGCTCTTAACTGCTGAGCTCTCTCTCTCCTGCCCCTAAAGTATCTTTTGGTGTCATAAGTCATGTGTGTATATTTCTAGGAAAGCTCTCCCCCACCTCCAATAATATCCATTACCCATCCATGTTAGCAAAAACAAGTGGTCATTCTGAAATCACACATAAAGGAAGAAAGGCCCTGAATTTGAACGAGAGTGGGCAGCATGGGAGAGTTTGGAGGGAGGAAAGAGAAAGAGAGAAATGATGCAATTATATTTTAATTAAAATAAAAGTGATTGAAAGGAAGTAGGCGTCAGGTGAGCCAGAAGGAGCAAGCCAGTAAGCAGAATTCCTCCATGGTCCCTGCTTCAGTTCCTGCCTCCAGAATCCTCCCCTAAGTTCTTTCTCTGACCTCCCACAATGATCAACTATGACCTGGGACAAACCTTTCTCTCCCTCTTCTCCCCAGAAATGGGTTTGCTACATTCATCTCCCATATCCTTTCCATGAATTAAAATTCAAGTGCAAATACTATACCATAATGGCATGACTTACACAGGAAAATACTAAAATGAAATATGAATTTGATTCATTGTTTCATCTTTCTCTTAAACACAATCATTCTATAATTCTATACTACCCATTCCTTCCTCTATAATACCATGTTTTGTTGAAGGAATAGAAAAGTTGTAAACTACTAGAGTTAAAGTATACACAGGACCAAGAGAAATTTGCCAAATTCTCATTAAATTTTGAAATATAATATAACAAAAGCAACCCCCTAAACACTATTATCTATTTTTCTACGCTAATGCAAAACCACCATCTGTGAACAGTGAGGCATAGCACTCTGTTTACAACTGTGAGATTGAGGCACTCTTTGTGTTTTGCCAACAGAATGAGTAAGAACTTTAAGTAAACAAACTAAAAAACATCTACACTACAAAATTCTGTGAGTCAGTATGAAAAGCTGAAGTAGTCTGACATCTACAGACTTGTGTAGACACCCCTTAACAAAGGCATGGTTCAGTAATGCAATTTTTATCAGAGAAAAATTTCTAAAGTGTACCTACACAAAGCTAGACAGTACAGTCTGAGGCTACATCCAGCCCCTGCATACAAGTAAGAGATGGCGGGGAGCGGAGGCGGGGGGGGGGGGGGGGGCACTCACTACATAATGTGGCATAATATTTAGTCAATCATTAAGTAGAAGCATCTTCCAAAATAATACTACATATGTAGGAATTATAAATATGTAAACTGGTGTGAGGGTCAGGCTTTTCATTGCTGGGATAAATGCCAGACAGAAACAGTATAAGAGAGGACTCACAGTTTCAAAGATTTCAGAAGGTAAGTGGGGTCCACCCTGCTTTTATCAACATGGGCATATATTCTACAATGATCTAAGATGAGAAACACCCTAGCTGACCTTTAATTAGTGAATGTATAAATAGATAATAGACCCAATGCATAATGGGATCTACTCAGGAACAAACTATAATAGGGAATTAAGTATGTATTATTCTCAGTGGGGAACTCAAGACTAAAAAGTATATATGCTATATGTGCATATACTCGACAATAATTACAGAAGAAGTGTTCATAAATTTGAGATGGGGTGCTGGGAAGAGATGTCGGGGGAGAGGGAAGGAGAAAATAGTATAAATACAGTACTTGTGAAATTCTCAAAAAAAAAAAACTTTCATGGGTACTGTATTTATACTATTCTGTGTGTGTCTGTGTTTCTGTCTGTGTATGTCTGTGTCTGTGTGTCTGTCTCTGTGTGTGTCTGTGTGTGTGTCTGTGTGTGTGTCTGTGTGTGTGTGTCTGTGTGTGTGTCTGTGTGTCTGTGTGTGTCTGTGTGTGTGTGTCTGTCTGTGTCTGTGTGTGTGTGTCTGTGTGTCTGTCTGTGTCTGTGTGTGTGTGTGTCTGTCTGTGTGTGTGTCTGTGTGTGTGTGTCTGTGTGTGTGTGTGTGTGTGTCTGTGTGTGTGTGTCTGTCTGTCTGTCTCTGTGTGGGTGTGTGTCTGTCTGTGTGTCTGTGTGTGTGTATCTGTGTGTATGTCTGTGTATGTGTCTATGTGTGTCTGTGTCTGTGTGTCTGTGTGTGTGTCTGTCTGTCTGTCTCTGTGTTTGTGTGTGTGTGTGTGTGTGTGTGTGTGTGTGTCTGTCTGTCTGTCTGTCTGTCTGTCTCTGTGTGGGTGTGTGTGTGTCTGTCTGTCTGTCTGTCTCTGTGTGGGTGTGTGTGTACTGAAGGTCACTGAACCACGACCTCCAGTGTGTAATGCCCTCACTGCCATTGAGCTACATCTTTTCCTAGTAAACAAAACTAACCTGTGCCTTCTCCGCTTAACCAGAGAGCCAGGGGAGATGTCAGGAGGAGAGGGCAGGCTCCTAGTACCACTGCTAATGACAACCCTCTGTCTCCTGCTGCTTGCTAACAGATCATAAGCCCCATTTTCCTCACTAGGTGACAGCCTCCATGAGAAGGAGCAATGGCAACTACTCCTCTGTCACCCACTGAGATGACTGAGCATTATGCTCACAAGACAGAAATATTTTCACTTGAAAAATGAAACTAAAACGGCACATTACAGCACTGTTTTTCAAAAGTTCAGAAGACAGACATACATTCTGGTTCACTGTGAATCTTGAGGAGACTGAGAAGCAATGAGAGCAGATCTCAGAAAGGTGCAGGGACTCCCATCTCAGCTGGGAGAGGAGGGGGCATGAAGTTCACCCCCAGACCCTCTCACTCAATGGATGGATTCTCTCCCACCAGCACAGACAGAGACACTCTGAACTTGCTGCCTTTGGTGAAACAACATTACAAAAGCAAGGGCTCTCCGAGAGTAGGGTGGGAGGTTTTGAACGCTGTGTGCAAGCAGAGTAGCCAGGCCAGGCCAAACACACTGACATTACAATAAACCACCTTGGAGTCAGGTAGGAGGAAGCATTGTACTTAAGCCACATGCTTACTTTCTGACACATTCCATGGCCCAATTTGTTTTTGCTTCATCTCTGTTTTTTAAATTAGTCATGGGGCTCTCCAAGACACCCCTCTGCTAAATGCACATAACAGCAGGGTAAGAAAAACAGACTGTGGATGAATCCAGGTAGCTGAAATTGCTACAAAGCTTTACTGATCAGATGCGGGCCCCAGACATACAGACTGCAGATCACTAATAGCATGCTTATTTACAGGTCTGGAAGAGACAGGAAGAAAGATGAAAATCTATCCAGGCTCTTCTAACACAGCCTGGCTTTGCCTCCCCCCCAAAAGAGACTACAATAAACTCCATTACATGTTTTATAGGATATGCAACTGACCTTGCAGGTATTTTATGACACACAGCTGGACAAACACCTTCACAAGCCATCTGGCTAATTTCCTGTGGAAATTAAAAGGAGGCACTTCCCTCTTTGAGTCATTCCAGTTCACAGTTTTTATAAATATACGAATGGTCCCTGAAGGATTTGGTATGAATATCTATGTTAGGCACAAGCAGATGGGTAAAGGCTTGTGAGATTTACTACATGTCGCCAGGACCATGTACAGAAAATCACAGGCCATCAGCACAGGGTGGCAGAATTCACAAAATAAAAATATAACTTGTAGAAACACTGAATAGGCAACAAAAGCAAGGGCATTACATAACAATGCAATAAATATTCTAACTAGATGTACCTATACAACATTTGGTAGAAGCAATGACTTTAGTCTTATTTAATGAAATATAATGACTAATTCAGCCTTCAGTGAGAAAACAAGAAATGTATCTTGATGGGGGAAGTCCTTCTGTGTATATGTCTCTCTTATTGGTTAATGAATAAAACACTGTTGGCCAATAGGGAAGCAAGATAGGCGGGACAAGGAGAGAAGGAGGATTCTGGGAAATGTAGTAAAGAGGAATCGCCATGTAAACCCAGAAAGAGAGGATGAATGCTACTGGCATCCTTGATAAGTCTTTATAAAATATATAGATTAATGGTTATGGTTGATACTTAAGACAGAGCTAGCAAATAAGAAATCCTAGTCATTGGCCAGCAGCATTGTAAATAATATAAGACTCTGTGTGTTATTTGGGGGCCCTAACGTGGCGGCGGAACTCAGGCGGCTGGCAGAAAGAGTTATTGTTACAGTATCTTGCTCTTCTGGATGTGTATATAAATAATAAGAGTAAATGGAATAACAATTTTTAAAGAATGGATATCCTGTCATTTGCTTAGAAAATAGTACATTTTGTAGATCTATTAATTTAGTAGTATCGAGTAAGTACATTTATCTAGCATACTGCCTCACATATTTCCCAGCCAGGACAAACTCATTTGAGCCTCCCACCTGCCACCATTGCTGAGAATCATTGTGATAATATATAAGATAATTTGATTATAAGGTATAGTGATTAATTTTAACACATTTGTGTAGTCTCAGTCCATGGTCACTTGGTGTTATTGCTATGAGATTTAGTGACAGAAACATCACCGCTGGAATAAGTAGCAAAAGAAACCTGTTCACTTTATGGTCACCAGAATGAAAAATATGTATAGTATAAATTTAAACATGCAGTGTGTGTGTGTGTATGTGTGTGTGTGTGTGTGTGTGTGTGTGTGTGTGTGTGTGTGTATGTGTGTGTGTTGAGTATTTGCTAAAGGACTACATGCTACTAAGGACTGCTAAGAGCAGGAGAAATAGTCTTCCCCAGGGAAAAGCACTACTATAATTCATAAAGTGCCATCCCATTGATTGTCCAAGCAAGTAGATTGGACAATCAATGGGATGTGAATGCAAAGGTTCACCTCAGGTCTGTCACCTCTATCTTTTGCTCAGTGCTAGTGGCTGACTTATTATAACTGGTGGCACTTTATGAAAAATGCCTTGATATGTAAGGTAGAGCATGATGAAAGAAGATTTCATCTGGGTGGTGGTAGCACACAACTTTAATCCCAGCACTCAGGAGGCAGAGGCAAATAGATCTCTGTGCATTCAAGCCCAGCCTGGTCTACAGAGGGATTTCCAGGACAGGCTACAAAGCAACAGAGAAACCCTGTCTCAAAAAAAAAAAACAAAAAAAAACAAAAACAAAAACAAAATCAACCTCTGACTTCTACATGCACATATACACATGTGCACACACACACACACACACACACACACACACACACACACACACACATATGCTCATGTGTGCACACACACGCACACACACACACATGTATGCACCATACATGTGCAAAAACAAAACATTAGCATAAAAATTTTTTTCATCAAAGTCTCAAAAAGGAAAAAGAATTATTTGCCTTATATTTATGGAAAATGTACACAAAAAGACTTTGCAAATAAAACACTAATGTGGAAAGGACTTCCAAAGTTAAAGAAAGTAAGATTTACTTTCTTTTCACAGAAGAGTCTAGAAATCAGCTAGGTCATGAGTGAAAGACCTTGATTAGTATGATACAAAAGAAAATGACATAAAAATCTAATATAACTATTTATCTTGAAATTTAATGAAGTTAATGGTAAGAAAACTCTCATTATAAAGCTGTCTTCAGAGCAAAATGTGAAGTAAAATAATTGCTGTGAACACTGGCAAGGAGACATCTCCAAAACTTAATTCAAATAATTAGAAACCCAGCCCATTAGTGAGAAAAGTCTTAAAAGGCAATCAGCAATGAAAATACAGAATTAGAAAATTGGTCCTTGACTTATGCAGAAGCAAGGATCCAAAAATACCCTGTAAGTACACAACAGGAGTGAGCTCAGATAGCAAAGCAATTTGTGAGAGGTTGCTGGGTATTGTTCCCTCTCCCTTGTTAGTTGGTCATTCATCAAGAAGCCTCAAGCCTTTAGCAAGCTTGCCCTTCTGACTTCTGCCCTGAGAAGTAAGTGTGTGTTTATGTGTGTGTGTGTGTGTGTGTGTGTGTGTGTGTGTGTGTGTGTGTGTGTGTGTGTGTGTGTGTGTTTCAGATCTGCAATGTGCCAAAGGCTTAGTAATCAGTCTGGCACACTGAGGAGTCATGGAAGATTTCGAAGGTGGGGCCTAGTAGGATGGCCTAGACTATTGGAGGTGTGTTCTTGGAGAATAGTGTAGGAGCTTTGTTCCATTGCACATCTCCACTCTGGTGTGCCGTAGATACTGAGGAAAGTCAATGTTGCTGTGAACTGACACTTTCAAACATATAAACTAAAGTCAGTCGCTCCCTTGGTAATTTGGGACCCTCTGGTATGTTTGTTATCGTAAACAGAAAGCTGACTAGCTCACCAAACAAAATGCCAATGCCTTCATCTTCAGCTTCCCAGGCCCTCTAAGAATAAAACATGAATTTCTTTCCCTACAAATTATTCCACTGGTAGTATTCTGTTACAAAAATTCAAATGGAATAGTCAGAGATGCTCACATACACTTAGAGTTTATGCCTACTTGAGCAACAACAACAACAAAAAAAATGGAGCCACATGTTTCAAGTGTTTTACTGTGTTATTTTTTGTTTTCAATTTTTCTTTACTTTTTAAATTACCTTTCTTGGGATTGGAGAGATTGCTCAGTGGTTAAGAGAGATGATTGCTCTTAGAGGACCATAGCTGGGTTCCTAGCACCCACATCAGACAGCTCACAACAACCTGTAGTGCTCCAGCTCCAGGGGATAACATCATCTCTTATAGCCTCAGTGAACACGTCACTCATGTACACATACTCACATAGATACACATGCTAGACAACAGAAAATGAACTCCATGGCGTTTCTTGGAGGGGGTTAGTTCTTTTTATTCTTTGTCTTACTCGTTTGTTGTTTGCTTTGACTTTTGGTTTTGTTGCTGTTTTGAGAAGGATGGAGAGAGAGAGAGGCGGGGAGGGAGAGAAAGGGAGAAGGAGGGAGGTTGGGGAGGATATGTGAGGAGTTAGGAAAGGGAAAAACTACATTGTATGAGAAAAAACTTTAAATAAACTTTTGATTAAAAATAAATCATTTAAAAATCAACAAAATAAAATTACCCTTCTGTCCATCAGAAACAAAAAGGCTATATAGTCACCAAATATGGGAAATTAAACATGTTTGATTCCTAAAGTGCCATTTCAAAGAAGCAGGAACTATGAAATAGACAGTGATCAGAAGGTAGAAGATGAAAGGAATCTGAGAAACATAAAGTAGTGCAGCCAAAAAGAGCTACTTATACACTAAACTACAAACAAAACCAAGGACAGTGAGAAGAGGCCTTTGCAGAACATTAGAGTTCAAGACTCCATAATGGACATGACTAGGGATAGTCCTGTGCAGACAAAGCAGGCCCAATCAAAATAAAATGGCTATTTTAATATTTTCATTAATCAAGTACAATTACATTCATCATTCAACTAAAGTCCATAAACCATTTAAAATATTATAATATAGATTGACTTTCCCCTAAGAACTCTCACTAACAGTTCGTGAAGAAAGGTAGCATTGAAGATGAGGATGTAATAAAGCCTTACATACAATGCAAAGTTTACCAATTAAAAAATCATTAAATTATGAAGTCAGTATCTAGTGGGTTAGAGATATTTTTAATCATTTCAGAAGCATTATCTCTGAGTCACGGGAAACTTACTATTATCTAAATGAGGGAATGAACTGTCTAAAACACATGCTTTCCCTCAGTCCAGAAATAATATAAAAGTAAACATAATGAAAGCCAAAACCAATCATAGTCTTCTGGTAGTCCCGGAAAGAGAGAGTTTTGGCCCAAAGACAAGAGCAACCTGGCCCAGTTGGCTGGTTCTGCTGTGGGAGATGATGCATTAGGCATTTTTGACCACAAAATACTAAAATTATATGAATTCACCTCAAGCATTTGGCTCCAGAATTCTCCAATTTTATTTCTATTTGTGACATGGAATCTCATTTCTCTTTCCAGAGAAATAGTTTGTTGGTCAGAAAACATAACCACATATTTTCTTGGTGTTTACAATTCCTAAGAAACCAAAATGAACTTGGTTTGTGCATCACACTTTGAAATCACTCTTAAGTGATGGATCTGTCCTTAGTGATATTAAAACACAAGAATTATGATATTCTGAGGTCCAAGTAGGGAGGTCTAACAATTGGGTGTCTGGAGAGACTGCAGTGCTGAATCCAACAGAAGTGTCCATGCTGTGGAGGGGCCTCTGAGCCTTCAGTTCTCCATGCTCACTGGTCTTGAGATGCCAGTCTTTGTATCTCCTTCACTCTAGAAAGTCTGTATGGTTAAACCCAAGAAGCACAACAGTGTGTCACCACTCATGGTAAGAACCAATTTCTGTGTCCCAAAGCACAAAGAGGAAAACTTTACTACAAAGCCAGGGGTACAGGGAATGGTGAGATATATAATTGAAACCTGAAATCCAAGACCAGGTATTATTTGACGCTAAAGAAAGATAAAGAAGAAAAAGTTGCTTCAAGTAAAGAATTTGTCTGGAACCAAACATCTCAAGGAGAAAAAAAAAAAACCAAATATGTGATTAAAAAAAAAAGTAGAGCTTCCCTACAGTCATAAAAAAACAAAATCACACACCATTTTAGCTTTTAAATATGTCTAAGTCAGCAGCATTGTACTCACAATGAATGGTCAACTCATGTCATCTTTTAGCTGATAAATCAGAAAATTACTTACACTATCCTATGAGATAATGATCAGGTTTATAAGCCTATTTCTGTACATTTGACTTATTATGTAACAATCACAAAACATACCATAGTCATAACAATATCCAAGGAATTCCACAAGTTGGTTTAATGTAACAGTATGTCTAAACTAAGAGGAAAGAGCGGTTCAGGGTTTACCAAATTTATATTTAAATTTAAAACTATGCTAAGATTTTTAAAGGGTTTCAAAATTCATATAATAAAATGATGAGTGCAGATGTGCCCATTCCAGGATATGCTGAGCTTGCTGTATTTGCAAATAGAATTCCCTCTGCAAACACTCAACCTCCTTGAAGAAAAAACTATTGAGGAGGAGATAGATATCTCAGAGGACATAGATGATGCCTTCCCCCTCCCCCAACAACTGCTAACAGGGACTCTTCCCTTAAGTTGCAGGATGCAACAAACTGGGGATACTGGATGGCTGACAGTGGCTTTCACGGGTGCCCTCCTTCACATCCCCTAGCTATGACAGGAGGCAACAGTAGAAGTGTTTGTCCCTTCTCTTCTCCCCTCCCAAGAGTCCAACATGTCATCTAGGCCAGTAAGACTGTTCCCAAGGCCACTGAAGCCATGCATTCTATTTCCCTATGAACTTCTTCTGGTTTTACTATGGCTAGTGCTGTCCCTTCTGGGGCATCCCTGACAACACAGCAATGCTGGTGGGTCAGTAAAGGGCATGAAGATAAACCACTCTGAAGCTGGTTTCAGGGAACAGTGTCTGCTTTATTGCACGCACGTGAACACTTACATAGTGGAAGTCATTTTTTGTTTGTTTGTTTTTTTGAGACAGGGTTTCTCTGTGTCGCTTTGGAGCCTATCCTGGCACTCGCTCTGGAGACCAGGCTGGCCTCAAACTCACAGAGATCCACCTGCCTCTGCCTCCCGACATAGTGGAAGTCTTACGGCTGTGATTGGTTACCACTTTACCTCAGATTGGACAGGGTCTCTATGTGGAAGAAGCACATAAAAGATATGGAGAGTGTAGATTCGTCAGTCCACTGGCTGGCTACTGCCTACTCCGGTGATTTCAGAATTCAGTGTTCTCACCTCTGGACATGGTTTGCCATGCTTCTTACTAGGAAGTAAGTACACCATGCCCAGCAGGCTGGCCACCAGGTCATGTCTGCATTTTCTCCTACAGGGTAGTCCCACTATTAGGCATTTTAGCCCAATAATCTTTTGATTTGCAGTCTTTCATTTTCTAAAGATCTTATTTTCCAGACAGTTAAGATACTATATTGATGGAGGAAGTTCTTCTGTGTATATGTTTGTCTTGTTGGTTGATGAATAAAGCACTGTTGACCAATAGGGATAAAAGATAGGTGTGACTAGGAGATAAGGAGGATTCTGGGAAGTATAGGCAGAGAGGAGCCGTCATGGGATCCCAGGAAGTGATGTAGCAGGGCAGAATCAGTTTATAAGTAGGGACAAACAGGAAATCACTCTTCTCTGTGGAGATGCTGAGCAATTGAGATGTAGGACGCCAGAGGAGTAAGAGGTCCCTGGACCTTTCTCTGGTAAGATAAGACCACGTGGAAATACATAGATTAGTAGTTATGGGCTAACAATTAAGAAGCCATAGCCAGTGGCCAACAGTTTCATAATTAATATAGCATTTGTGTGTTCATTTGGGACTAATGAGGCTCTGGGACCAGGCTGGCAGGAAGAGTTCACGTTACACTATATTTCTATTTTGTGTTTACCTAAAAATACTAATTCAACTGTTTACTGTGTATCCCACTTCTCATCTCCTATATTCAAGCTTCTTTTTAAAATTCTGAACTTATTTTTAATACCAGTTTTTGAGAAGATCTTGTCTTTACTTGGCACTCTCCTTACATGGCTTCTGAGACAATTGATTAGTTTTTTTAAGCATGTAATTCTTTGAAAATTTTACAAATGTACTTTTACAATATTCACCTCCGTTCCTCCATCTAATTCCTCCCAGATCCACCTTCGTGTTCTCTTATTTTATTTTCAATTACTTATCCAGTCCAGTTGTGCTCCCCATAGTCATGGTATGGGGCCAGCCATTGAAGGAATATTCATCTGCTGTGTTTGTTGTGTTCTTTCCAGCTCTATCCACTATGTTAGAGTGATGATATTGAAGCATAGCTTGAGAAGACATATTGGAGACCCCCTGCCTTAGCTAGGGTTTCTACTGCTGCAATAAAACACAATGACCCTAACGCAAGTTGGGGAGGAAAGGGTTCTCTTGGCTTACACTTCCACATTAATGTTCATCACCAAAGGAAGTCAGGATAGAACTCAAACAGGGCAGAATCATGGAGTCAGGAGCTGAAGCAGAAGCCATGGAGGAGTGCTGCTTGATCAGCCTGCTTTCCTATAGAACCCAGGACCCACTATCCCAGGGTAGCACTACCCACCACTGGCTGAGCCCCACCCTATTGATCACTAATTGAGAAAATGCCTTACAGCCGGATCTCATGGAGGCATTTCCTCAGCTGATGCTCCCTCCTCTCTGATAATCTAGCTTGTGTCATGTTGACACAAAACCAGCCAGTACACCTCCCAAACTATATCCCTTTTGTAGGCATATTTCCTGAATCTCAGACTCATAGATGCACTGCCTCAGTCAAGTCTTCTCTTGGACATATAATGTTCTCTCAGTCTTGCTCAAACTCAACATCTGGTCTACTTCCACAATGTTTGCACCAACAATGTTCATGGACTCTCTTGATAACTTGGGATTCTTTACCATAAAGACCATCAAGGATAGCTGTCTCCACTTTAGGTCTTTGTTCAATGGCATGGTTTTGGTGAGTTTTGCCATAGTCATTAAATCTAATATTTTACATACCAAACCTTGAAATTCAACTGTCTCACCTATCTTACACTATTTTACTTTTCTCAGAATCTTTACTATTTTCCAAAATTTATGTTTAATTTTACTTATTTATTGTATTTATTGTTTAAAACCTCACAGCCCACATAAAATTGAAAATTAATAAGATAAAGAATTCAAAGATCTTGTTAAGTGGTTTATCTCAAACACATCCTCAGTTGATATCCAAAACATGTTACTTAGATGTAGTAGTGAGTAATTAGATGTAGTAGTCACTTCCGGCTCCATATTTATATCAAAGTTGTCTTAATTCTTCAAGGATAAAGTTATGCTTCGTAATTTTATTTTTTAATTATGTATGTGCAGGGGAGGGGTGGACATATTCATGTGGGTACAGATGCCCTCAGAAACCAGAGGCACAGGAACCTCCGAAGCTGGAGTTGTAGGCAGCTGTGAGCCACCTGACATGGCTGCTGAGAACCGAACTCAGGTCATCTGGGAAAGCAGTATACACCCTTAACCTGATGAGCCACCTCTGCAGCTCTTGTTTTACTTTTAGTCCTTCTACAATCACTTCTATTTACACAGTACAGAGTTTAAGATAAAATCTAATTTAAAACTTTGATTATATTTCATCTTGAATATCCAGTTTCTAATGTTGGCTATTTTAATAACTCAGTTAGTGAGCTCCTCACAACCCACAAAGGGGAAAAAAATCCCATCAGTTTATTCAAAATCACTTTATCTTTGTGAGTTCATCACCTCTCTAATGTGTCCTACTATAATGGTTTTCTCTTGCTCTCAACCCTTAGCCCCGCACCAAATGCTTCATTTGCATAAATCCACTTTTGTGTTCTTATAACCTGTGCTGTTGTTCTGTTGGGTTTATTTTTATCTTACATACATTATCCTGTTCTCATCCCTCTGACTCTATTTTCGTTACACTATGTTTCTCAAGTCTGTCCCTTGGGCACACAGCTATACTGCCTTGTAACCCCTGTGTCTGCCCCTGACTAGCTTGTTCTTCCTTGGATGCAGGTGGATAATGATAATTCTCACATATTTTTCTGGGTGATGACGTTCCAATATGAATATGTTTGACATACATTTGGGGCTCTCTGCACTTACACAGCAGCAGTAGTGCGCAGAGCACTGCAGCAATCAAGAGGGCAACAAAGGTTTAATGGAGGAGATGAAGAAGGCAGCCCATGGGACATCAACTTATGCAAGAGGTTTTGAGTTGGGGTGATTAAGAAAGTCATGTGGTGGGGGCTGGAGAGATGGCTCAGAGGTTAAGAGCGCCAACTGCTCTTCCAGAGGTCCTGAGTTCAATTCCCAGCAACCACATGGTGGCTCACAACCATCCATTATGAGATCTGGTGCCCTCTTCTGGAATGCAGATATACATGGAAGCAGAATGTTGTATACATAATAAATAAATAAAATCTTTGAAAAAAAAAAGAAAGTCATGTGGTACTGGTCACATCATGTAAACTGACACAGCCAGATGATACACCGTATTTTTGATGTGCTTACTGAACTGTTCTCATAACAAGAACACTATCTGCCATCCTCAGTATCCCATGGAAGTTAATGTGTAATGTGGTGATAATTAGCTGGCGGTTGAATTATGGGACAGACTGGCTATGCTTTACCAAAATGAAAACAGCCTGTTCATGACTCTTTTTGTGATCTCTACTACAATTGTTCAGTCTTCTTTCTACACTTGGTGCTTTGCATATGTATGACACATCATTTCTCTTGGAATCTTGTAGCATTAAATGTTTTCCCTGGAGCACTGCTGTCCCCTAACACCACAGGCTTCCGTGGCATCTCTATCTTTAAACAATGAGATGACTTTCATACAAAAAAAGCTGGAACACAGCCAGGTGTTGGTGGTGCACGCCTTTAATCCCAGCACTCTGGAGGCAGAGGCAGGTGGATGTCTGTGAGTTCAAGGCCAGCCTGGTGTCCAGAGCAAGTGCCAGGATAGGCTCCAAAAAGCTACACAGAGAAACCCTGTCTTGAAAAATACAAACAAAACAAAACAAGCAAGAAAGCTGGAACACAAAGAAGGGGTATGATTTATCTGGAAATGGTTATGTATGGCAGACATAAAATTAGGAAACCATTCTTGCATGTACCACAGAGGCCCCAGAGGCCCCATTCCCCTTTTGTCACCACAGTCTTCTCCCATAACCCTCAAAAGACCAGGATCTCAACATACAGCACCATGATTTCCTCCTTCCAATTCCCCCTCTCTGCTTTATTAGGCATGTGTTTACCAAGCTCTATTATGCAACACATTTTGGTAGAATTATTCTGTATATAGGGCTGGTGAGAGGGCTTCCTGGGTAAGGCACTTCCATGTAATCCTAATCACCTGAAATTGAGTCCCAGAACCCACAAAAAGGTAGTACATATGCATACTGTCTTACAAAGCACCATACACACACCTCATGCACAACAATAACAAAATTATTAATAAAATTCTTTAAGAATTACTCTATCAAGCTCGTGAAGTGAGGGCTTTTTCCCTTTCACTGTGGAATGTAAAACCATTGGTGCTGACACAGAGCTACAATTCACTTACTTTGCTTTATCTATGACACCCATTTGTAAAATAAACCATAATTTCATGTATGCTACTACTGAAGGGAGCTTTTTTTTTGTCTCTCCCCACAATAGGAATGCATCTCCCAGTACTAAGTCTCTAGGCTGCATTCCTGGGCTTTGAATTCCAGGTAAGAGAAAATGGGCACCATTAACTTTACTAGAAATTGCTGGTCCACTTTCCAAAGCATTTGTATGAATCCCAATCCCACAGCAATGTTTGAGCACCCGTCTCTGTGCACAGCTTCACTTGCTGTGTATAGCGTGTGTCATCAACCCACATGGCTATATTTTCCTCCCATAAAGTCTTGGCTTCAGCCCTGATTCTCTCAGACTCCAGGGTTGACACTTCACCTCACCACACATTGAACCCTGTGCTGTCACCTACAGTAGCTCTCCAACAGTCATTTCCATCTACTAGCAGACTTATTCTAAAGTAGCTATCAAGGAACCACATGACAGCAGGGTTTCTTCACATTGCTACCCTTAGCTTACTGGGTAAGCTGGTTCTTCATCTTGAGTGTGGTTTTACTTTGTTTTGTTTTCAGCTTTTGCTTTTTATTTGGGTGTTTGTTTGTGGTATTTAGTTATGTGCTTGGCCTCTATCCACAGACAATTGTATCTAACTGACTTCAGTTCCCAAATCCCAAGTGTTCTTCAAGCATTCCTCAAAGCCGAAACCAATGCCCACCCACTAAGATCTACTGTGCTGGTGAATTTAGGTTAAAAGAGTTTTAACTAAGTCAGTAATTTCAGAGAAACCGAAACATTTAAGGCATGTTTTCCTACATACAAACTTGACACTTTGCAAGTGGCCATGTTCTTTAAAATTACATATTCATAGAAAACAAAGAGGAAGACAGTTTCCAGAGTCATCATTTTGTAGTACTGTTTTCGTCTGCTAGGTAATTTCTGTCCTAGAAACGAAATAGGTGGAAAAAGATGAAAGTCCATTAGATGGATTCTCACCATAGAGAGGCATTCAGAGAAATCAAATTGATGCTTGACACAGACTTCTCTCTCTATCGCATTTTCTTCTATTTTTCCTGACAAGTACAATCAAATCCCTGAGGCATGTTTAAAATGAACATGGAAATGCCCTTTCTAATGGGAGTCCAATCATGATCTAAGGAATGAAGAAATGGTGCCACTATGGGATCCATGGCTTTCTTTAAAACACAATTTATTATTTTATGTGTGTTTGGGTGCCTGTTTGCATGCCTGCATGTGTGTCTATGCACTACTTGCATGCAGTATCCACAGAGACCAGAAGAGGGCATCAGATCCCCTGGTTATGAGCCACCTTATATAGGCACTGAGAACCTGGATAGTCTGGAGACAATGCTCTTAGCTGTTAAGAAGCCTCTCAGACCCTCCATGGTTTTCTCTGTACCCAGTGGATATCAGGCAGGGCACTGAAGAAGCCAGCCTGTAACCATCAATAAGTGAAGAAGAAGAAGAAGAAGAAGAAGGTATCAAAATTTCTGCTTTTACTTTTTAGTGTAAGGGTTAGGAAAGAAGCACCTAGAAAAGAAGAAAACCTGAGCACATTGACTACTACACTCCAGTCAATCCACCAATTAAATTTGTTCTCCCTGATGCTCTCACAAAACTGAATAAGACACCTGCATGTCCAACCTCCTGACACTGTATAAGGTCCCAGCACCCTTGACAGTGATGTCAGAAAACCGCAAGCAGAGTGCTGGGATGTTCTATCCTGCTTGGTAGTTATGTACCTTCTCCATAGCTTCAGTACAGCTCAGTGGTGAGTCTGGATACCTGCTGCCACCAGGGTGTAATGAGACTCTCCTTGCTGGAGCTGTGTCAGAGGAGGTCTTCTGGAGAATTAAAACCACAGCCATTGTTCTGAGGTAACTTAACTTCCCTCTCCCCAGCTTCCATGGAGTCCAAGGCTCCTGTGGAGAGCACAGTGCCCAGGAGGCCTCCACAGGGAATGAGTGCCCCAGTAGGAACAAGAATCAGTTCAGTGTGAAAAATAGAATGGGAATTAACAGATAAGTAGCTCTTTGAAAAGATCAATCAAAGTGGCAGATTCTAGCAAGTCTGAGTGAGAGAAATCAGAAGACAGGGAACAACAACATCTGGGTTGACACAGGGTTTGTTACTGTAGATCATGACAATAGCGGCAAGATAATGTGGAAATACCATGAGTAGTTCCTACACACAGAAGTACACATCTCAGACTGAATTTCTCAAAAGTCTTACAACACATTCCATATACAGTAGACTATTGAATGGTACATAAGCATTGAGGAAATTGTATTTATTCATAATTTTAAAACTTTCAATAAAGACTTTTTTCTAGGTTCAGTTGGCTATATTGGAGAGTTTTAACCAGAATTTTAAAAAGAGTTAAGACCAATTCTACATACTCTTTGCAACCTGCACATAGCCTGCACCAGGAAAAGACACAGAAGTAGGATACAGACTATCAGGGAATTAGGTGATCAGCAGGGGTGGTAGAAGAATAAGAGGAGTAGCCGGGGCAAACATGAACACTATAAGTTGTGTGATGTATGTGATTGCCAGAGGTGAAAATGGAAAAAAAGAGACGGATCTCTTAAAAATATATATTCATATCCTATGAGATCACCGTGCTCTCAGTGCAGTCCTTGACATATAGAAAATTGATAAAAGTACTTTTAGTTAATGAATTATTGTAACAAAAATACAATTCATTTCCCAGAGACAAATCAAATAAATATTTGATGAATTAAAAAAAAACTAGAGGAGGAGAAAATACTTCCTAACTCTTCTCATAAAACTTGGTACCTAAATCAGGCAAAGACATAAATCAAGTGAAAGGAAAGGAGGGAAGAAAGAACAACTAAAGGAAAATGTCAGACTAACCCACCAGGAACACGGAACAAAAGCCTTTGAGAACATTTTAAAACTAATTCCACCAACATATTCAAAGAAGTATATACACTATGGTCCAGAAGAAACCTCTTCCAGGAATCTGTGTCAGTTTATTGATTAACTTTGAGCACCAGTGCACTCTACCACAGTAATGGATAAAGAAGAAAGAAATGTGATGATGTGAGTGGAAAAGAATAGATGACAAAATTCTACAACCTGTATAACAAAAACTCAGAAGAAATGACAATAAAATGAGCATCTTCAGTTTGGTAAAGAATACTGACACAAAATTTATACCTAACAGTACAAGGAAAAACTTGATACAAAATAAGTTTAGCAGGGTTTATTGAGCAAGGAATTATTCATGAGCTGGGCAATGCTCACAATCTGATGAGGTTTAGACAGCTCCATCATAGGGCTTTTCTAGCTGGATGCCAGAGTGAAGAGAAAAGATGTTCCTTACCTGCCCAACTAGGCACCAATACTATCTTGAGTACAATCAGATGGAAAGTTCCTACTTAGACAACAGATTAGCTGAGCAGCTGCTTCTGATGTCTCTATTTGTTTTAAGTCAATTGACACATTTTACTTTAATTACAAAAGACTGCAGCAACAAAACCAACCTATGGGACTGCACTGTGAAGGAGGTTAAGGGCTTCCTCCTTGTGTCATTGATACATGTAATTCTATCCCAAGGTAGGAACAAAATAGCCATGCCATGCTCTCCACTTCTATTCCACAAAATGCTGGAAGTTCTGCTGAGGGCAATGAGGTAAGAAAAGGGAATAAAAGGCAAACTCGTCATAAATAAATAAAAAAACACAGATTTGTTCTTTTTACTAATGATAGTAATGTGTACAGGAAATCCCAGGAAGTCTAAAACCTTCTTACAGAAATAAGAGAGCTCAACCAGTAGCAAGAAACAAGATAAATATTTAATAATAAGGTATAGTTTCCTAATCAGTAATAGACACATAAATTCCAACGTTACAAATATAAAGCCAAAGGCTTAGTAAATATTCAAAATTGGGGGGCTTACAAACTAAATTGGCTTAGTCTTTAATAAATATATTCCCTTGTAAGCATGGGACATACAATCCACAGAAACCACATAAAACAACTGGGTGCAGAGGTCATGTTTGTAATCCCAGTGCTGAGAAAGCAGAAACAGAGACCCCTGGGGCTTCCTAGCCAGCTACTATAGCCAAACCGGCATGCTACAGATTTGGTGAAAGACTCATCTCAAAAAATGAGGTGAGGAGTGAGTAAGTAAAAAAAGATATCAATATTGGCCTCTGGCTTCCAAATGCATTAATACCAAGAATGCACACATATGCCCCACACAGAGGTGAATACAGAAATTCACACACACACACACACACACACACACACACACACACACACACACACACACACACTAAATTCTAGAACATAAATATTATTGAATGCCTTGGCTACTTTTCTATTGCAGTGATGAGATATCTCAATGATGACTAGTTTTATTTATCTTAAGTAAACCAAATCAGCTTTATTATCAACCAATGAGATTAGTGCATATTCACAGTATACAGAAGGATTATCCTACAGCATTTCCCCTTTTCTGTCTAGTCAAAAAGGAAGGTTTTTTAACTTTAACATAATAAAATTATGTACAACAAAACAGCAAGTAAGAACTACAATTACAATATCTAGTCTATTTGTATTTGACAAAGTTAGAGAAAATCTAACTTATCTTGGTGAGTTTCAAGTTTTATATCTAATTTATCTTTTATCATAACTAAGAAAAACTATAACTTTAATTATCTAGATGACTGTTAAAAGAAAACATGTACTGGGGTCAGAGTTCCACAGGGTTAGAGTCCAGGCTGGCAGGCACAGTTCTATTTTAAAGATTCATGATAGGCATTATGGCACATGCTTGTAGTTCTGGCATGGAGGAAGTGAAAAGCAAAGAAAGAATAGAAGGAAGATAGGGAGAGAAAAGGATGCTCGTATCTCAGTACTCCATACAACGAATTAACGATCCTGAGGCCGCCTCCATTACTGATATCAGGTGTTTTTCATTGAGAAATAACTTGGTTCAGAGTTCAAGATAACCCAAAGAGCAGAATGGGTTTTACCTCAGCCCTGGCACAGCCCATCAGCATCCATGTTCAATGGCTGCCATGCTCAACCAATATATCCCTGGGGACAGACAGGTCCCCATAAATGTCATAAACAAAATAAGGGTACCGTATTTTTGATGCTATGTGAAGGTTTTTACACCACTTACAAGACAAATATACTTTGCTTTTGTTGCCTTACTTAAAGTGATGAATCTTATATCAATCTGATGAAATGCAATTATGGAATTAAGTCTATTCATTATTTTCCCCCCACTGGACATTTTTTTATCTAAACCACCTAGCATTTCATGTTCTGAGAAGTGACTTAATACAAGAATATTTACTTTTCCTATTAAATAAATAAATAAATGGAATCAAACCTTATAATTATTGTGATCATTTGATCTCACAATCTTCAATTTTCATCGTTTTCAAAGGAAATGCAGTTGCCTCTCCATCACACTCTTAGCTACTTCTGGTTCTTAATAATTCCTCATCTATAGCAGGAAGTCCCTGACCCTCTTAAGATATCCGTGGCCAGTGATTAATCCAAGCAAATGCAAGCCGTTGTTTCAATCCCTCCTTTCCAGACATGAGCCACTAATTCTTGCCATGAAGAACAAAAAGAAAAGCAGACTACAGCATCCTTCAGCCCACCTCATAAAGATCCCTCCCAGATACAGAAAGAAACTGAATTATGCCCTTAATAGCAATCACCTAAAATCGCCTGCAGTTTGTCCATCACTGTCAGGCCCTGGGTTGAAGAGCAGGTGCAGGGCAGGCTGAGCTCAGAGCAGGCTGGCAACACCTGGGCTGGCAGTGCGACAACGAACTATGGTGCATTAGCGCCTCCTGGTGCTGCTGCCTAGAAGCGCAGCCGCAAAATTCTCACCTCTTAGGCATGCAAAGTGCACCGATCTCGCCTTTGCAAAAGTTTTTTGTTGCTGCAAACAAACAAACACTCTCATTACACAAAAGCCCGTTATTTTTCTCCGGAAGAACCTAAAAATCTCAATAAACGCTTTTGAAACTCTAACTCATTTTATGTCTAGTCGATATCCTTAGCATATCCCCGAGGAAAGGATTTTAAACGTGGTATATAAAAAGCTTTACTAATGCAGACCTGTGAATAAATGCAGAAATCCCGTCCAATTTATAGAGGATTATGTCACGTTTTGGTTTTGTTATAAACATCAACCCCCACACACAATGAAGAGCTTGAAGTGACTATAACTGCTTCGTTCCATTTTAAATGATTTCTTTGCATAGACAAACTCAAATTCCACAGATAACAAATAGTCTCAGAAAAAAAATCAGCTTTAAAAATAAAACACTGAAATAAAAAACAAACTGAAAAGAGCTTAGTTTGTCTTTCCAGAGAGTCACTAAGTGCCTGTGTGGTGCTTTATATACCGTGGGAAAACACCAGGAGAAATTACTTAAATCAAGGTACTGCTGGGCCAAACCAGGCTGGACTCACACAGACAGACATGAGGATCCACCTGGAGAGGAAGTCTTTCCAGTGAGAGAAGTCATAGCCTCATTAGGGTCCTAGAAATCCACCATTAGTCCACCAACCATGTTTCCTTAGCACCATTCGTGCTGTCGAAATTAAAGGGACATGTTTGCAAATTACAAGCAAGTCAATTTCTTCTGGAAGACATTTTAAAGCATTTTAAATGTTCTGTAATGTAAAAATGGCCCAGGCCAGCATCTCACAGGAAAAACAAAAGTAAAAATAAAACAAACAAACAAAACTAAACTAAAAGGCTTTAAGGCTAGCTGTTTTGTCTACAAGTGGGTCATTAACAAGTTTCAGAACTATGGGGGCTATGTTAATATCTATAGGCTTTATTCCCCATTTTACAAATGTGATGGGTTCTTATCCACATGTAAAATAGCTGTGATAAGATCTCACACTGTGCTAAGGAAGATCTCCCTTAATTACCTTTAATAGGAACTCCATGCGTGTGCTGGGGACTGGTGCTTGGGTGAACACAGGCAGTGTTGGTGACAGACCCAGGGCCCCCTCCATGCAAGTTCTTTCGTGTGCAGTTTAAATTTAATTGGCTTTTAAAAGGCTTTAAATTCGATTTAAAGCCTTTCAAAAGCTTGTATGATAACTTGGAAAGACACAGACAAGAGGGTTACCATGACTGCCAGGCCAGCTAGCTTGCATGGTACACTGCATGCCAGCCTGGACTGTAAAGGGAGACCCTGACTCAAAACAACAAAGGCTAAAAAGCAAACGTTTCTTCGTCTGAATCTTAAAATTCCACAGACGATTTTAGCTTTTAACCAAGTAACAGTCAAAGAAATGATTACCATATCTGTACTTAGAATAACATGAGGCCTAGCGACCATGAAGAGGCGACTGTGTCGTGTTAGTAAAATAGTTGCACTTTAATTCATACGTGCCTCCAAGATGGCACCTGAACACATAGGCTGCAGCAGGAGGGGGGATCGCTGCACGGGATTATCCTGTGCTTGCCCATACAGCATGCGCATGCGCCCACGCACACACAGGCACACATGCATGCACGGGTGCGCGCGCGTGTTCATACTCTTCTTTCTTTGTCACTGGTTCCATACCTGGCAGTCTTGTGCTAGCAGGATACTAGAGTCCTCTTTCTGAGTCAAGCGGTCCCAGAGTGTGTACCCAAGCTTGCCCTGAGAGAGCTGTAGTGCCCATTCCTCTCCAACATCCATCCACAGCTGATTCAGCCATGGGGAGCTCTTCTGTCTCATCTTTTGATTTTGCCTTGCTGTGAGACTAAGAGAACAAAGTAAGATTGGAAGAGCTGTTAACATGACATAATTCAAAATGCTGTGTAGTCGTCTGGTTCTACAGCACATCTGGAAGTATATTAACACAGGAAGCAAATTTGCTTGGGCTGACTTGGTCCACTCAAGGTAAACCTCTGATTCTTCTTAACCAAATCACAGGCCACTGGGCAAAGTCTCTGCAGGGTAGAAAGATTCTGCTCATGTCAGCAAGACTGTGTTGTTTAGAGCAGTGGTTCTCAAGCTTCTTCCTGCTGTGACCCTTAAATACAGTTCCTCATGCTGTTGTGACCCCCAACCATAAAATTATTTCATTGCTACCTCATAACTGTAATTTTGCTACTTTTTTAAATGAATCATAATGTAAATATTTTATATGATACCCTCAGAAGGGTCACAATCCAGAGGTTGCGGATCACTGATTTACAGACAGAATCCACTCTTCCTATACCAATTCCTCGTCCATCTACTTCCAATTATATCGTAAGCAAGGTTACGATTTTACTGTTTTCTTAATATTTTACTTTTCTAGTGTTCGGTGATAATCTTTGGCCTTTGTCCCATTAAGCTTAAATTCATACATTTGGTGTTTTGTTTTTAGTTCGTGGTAGCATTTTTGGTTTTGTATAATATAACCTGGAAATCACAAAATGATCTGATAAATGAGATTGTAAAAATAAAAGCCAAGTGCACACGCTTAAACAGTTATGGTTTGATATTTATAAAATCATTAAAACTGTGTTACTAAACTGCCTGGTACTAAATATCTTTTTGCAGCAAAAGGAAAATATTGACTATTCCTTAGAGTTTTAAAATACTTTATTGCATAAATGTCTGTCATTAGACTCAACACTAATGCAATGAAACCAGCATGTGTTGTTGCATTTTCAACATATTTTGTTTTTGAGTCTAAAAGAATACAATATATAAAGAAGTTAGCTACTTGTATCTGAGGTTTCATTTTTTCTTTGAAGATTATTCTTTAGCTGTATTTAAAGTCACATTTTTATGACTTCTTAAAGTTTTCCTAAATAAGCTAAAGGTATCAATAAAATGTCATGGAAATTTCTGACATATTAAAAATAAGTTCTGTGCCCTAGAAGCACTTAGAAACTAGCATTCTCTCAATAAAGCTTGTAGAGGCCAATGAAGGATTTAAATTAATCCAATTGTATTTATTGTCTGAAAAAGCAATGCAGTCAGCTTGCATTTAAAAAATACTAAGTTTTTTCCAAAATAATTCTTCACAGACCTTGAAAGAACAAAACTCAAATTTATATGGGAAAACAAAACACCAGGATAGCCAAAACAACCCTGTACAATAAAGGAACTTCCAGAGGCATCACCAGTCCTGACTTCAAGCTCTATTATAGAGCTATAGTCCTGAAAACAGCTTGGTATTAGCACAAAAATAAACAGGTAGACCAATGGAATCAAATTGAAAACCCTGATAACCCACACACCTATGAACACCTGATTTTTGACAAAGAAGCTTAAATTATACAATGGAAAAAAAGAAAGCATCTTCAACAAATGGTGCTGGCATAACTGGATGCTGGAATGTAGAAGAATGCAGATAGATCCATATCTATCGCCATGCACAAATGGATCAAAGACCTCAACATAAATCCAGCCACAATGAATCTCTTAGAAGAGAAAGTGGGAAGTACCCTTGAACGAATTGGTACAGGAGACCACTTCCTGAACATAACACCAGTAGCACAGACACTGAGATCGACAATTAATAAATGGGACCTCCTGAAACTGAGAAGCTTCTGTAAGGCAAAGGACATAGTCACCAAGACAAAACAAAAAGATATTCACCAACCCCACATCTAACAGGGGCTGATCTCCAAATTTTACAAAGAACTCAAGAAGCTAGTCTCCAAAACAACAAATAATCCAATTAAAAAGTGGGGTACAGAACTAAATAGAGAGTTCTCAATAGAAGAGTCTAAAATGGCTGATAGACACTTAAGAAAGTGTTCAACATCCTCAGCCATCAGGGAAATGCAAATCAAAACAACTCTGAGATACATCTTACTCCTGTCAGAATAGCTAGAATCAAAAACATCAACAGCAATTTATGCTGGAGAGGATGTGGAGAAAGGGGAACACTCCTCCACTGCTGGTGGAAGTGACAACTTGTACAGCCACTTTGGAAATCAGTATGGCGACTCCTCAATAAAATGGCAATCAATCTACCACAAGATCCAGCAATTCCACTCTTAGGCATATACCCAAAAGATGCACATTCATAAACCAGGACATCTGTTCAACTATGTTCATAGCAGCATTATTTGTAATAGCCAGAACCTGGAAGCAACCTAGATGCCCCTCAACTGAAGAATGGATAGAGAAAATGTGGTACATTTATAAAATGGAGTACTACTCAGTGGGAAAAAAAACAATGGAATCTTGAAATTTTCAGGAAAATGGATAGAACTAGAAGAAACCATTCTGAGTGAGATAACCCAGTCACAAAAAGACAAACATGGCATGTATGCACTCATATATGGATTTTAGACATAGAACAAAGAATTATCAGTCTACAATCCACACCGCCAGAGCAGCTGGGAAACAAGGAGGACCCTAAGAGAGAGATATATGGTCCCCTGGAGAAGGGGAAAGGGACAAGGGCTCCTGAGCAATTTGAGAGCATGGTGGGGATGGGAGAGGGAGCTAGTAGAAAGAGAAAGGGAGAAGAGGAGGGGAGAGGAGGACATAAGAGAGCAGGAAGGTTGAATTGGGGGAAGAACAGAGGAGACCAACATAGGAGATACCATAATAGAGGGATCCATTATGGGTTTAAAGAGAAATCTGGTACTAGGGAAATGTCCAGAGATCTACAAGGATGACACCAACTAACAATCTAAGCAATAGTGGAGAGGCTACCTTAAATGCCCTTCTCTGATAATGAGACTAATGACTACCTTATATGCCACCCTAGAGCCTTCATCCAGTAACTGATAGAAGCAGAAACAGACACCCACAGCTAAACACTGAACTGAACTCCTGGAATCCAGTTGCAGAGAGGGAGGAGTGATGAGCAAAGGGGTCAAGACCAGGCTGGTGAAATCCACAGAAATAGCTAAACTGAATAAGGTGGAGCTCATGGACCCCAAAAAACCAGCAAAGGACTGATCCAGAGCCCCCTGAACGTGGGTGTCAGTGAGGAGATAATCTATGGGGCCTCTGGTAGTAGATCAATATTTATCCATAGCATACAAATGGACTTTGGGAGCCCATTACACATTGAGTGATACTCTCTGAGCCTAGACACATGGGGAAGGATCTAGGCCCTGTTCCAAATGATATGACAGACTTTGAAGATCCCCCATGAAAGGCCTCACCCTCCCTGGGGAGCAGAAAGGGGATGGGATAGGGGGCTAGTGGGGGGCAAGGAAGGAGGGGAGGGAGAGGGAACTGGGATTGACGTGTAAGAAAAGCTTGTTTCTAATTTAAATAAAAAATAGAAAAATAAATAAAATAAAATTCATAATGACCTCTAAAAAACCAAAACAATTACAAATTACATTCAACTTTACACACACACACACACACACACACACACACACACACACACACACACACACACACACACACATATTCAAGAATGGAGAGAACATATCACAAACCTCTTCAGGTATCTTCATACTTACTTACGGGTCTCTAAACTTCCCCAGCTGACGAAATGTTTAAATAATTTAATACTGCTTGACAATCACCCTTAAGTTACCCAACAAGCATAATTACACAATAATATTGCATGTCTCATTCTTGCTCACTCCAGCATCTCATTTGTTGCTCTACATTAACGGTCATGCAGAATGTGCTTTTCTTTAATTAAAGCATCCACCAGGAATCCAGTCTCACGATGATATGACATCATAAAAAGGAACGAAACACTATCTAACATACAAATTGTGCACTACCTTGAAAAGCAAAGCCCATGGCTCCTAAAGCATGTCCAGTGTCCCTGAATCTCCCCCAAGTGTAAAATACTTCCACAGTGCCCTGGGAGTTTGTCCTGGTGCCTTGAGTTGTCCAAAACACACTTGGAAACCAGGGTTTAAAGATTCTTTAATCTTAGACCTGCTCAATAGTGTGGGACTAAAAGAAGTTGTTAGTCTCATAATTGATTATGTTTTCTTATAAGGAGTCATTTTATGAGCAATCGTTGCAGTTTCATCATCTAAGCATTAAAATTTATATTTGTAAATATTGTCTAGATACTATTTTTGGTGTCATTTTCTTATAAAAAGATATACTCAAAATCTCCATGTCCCAAATCTTCCACCTTCCTGTTTCTTTCTCTAGATCTTCACATTCCGAAGGAGGTTCCCAGGTACTGCTATACTGCCCCTCTTCCATCACTCTGGTCCCAGCTTTACACACCCATTCAGTGTGTTTTACTCTCTAGTGTTATGCTGACTGGGGCCTAAACAAAGGTTCATTTTCTTTCTCATCATTCTGAAGGCTACAGTTCAAGGTCAAGGAGTCTCCAAGGTTGGTTTCTGGTGAAGCCTTTTCCTGGTTTGCAGATGTCACTTTCTCACTATGCCCAGAGTCCAGGTGTTTATTTGCCTTCATGTAAGAGAATCAGCCTTGAGGCCCACTTTTCTGTTGCCCATCACTCAACATGATCCTATTTGAGGTCAGGGATTCACATATGAGCTTCAGTCTGTACCCATGCATGCAGGGACACTTGGTGAGAACAGGACTGTCTATTTTTCATTATGCTTACATTTTCCTTTCTAACAGTTAACATACCTCCTAGTTCGTTTATCTGTCCATTTATCATGTATTCCTCTGTGCCTTATTGATTGCAGTTCATATTTTATTGAGCCTAGTTGATATTTTTAGAAGGTAATTTGCAAATCATACTGCTGAAGCTTTGTCTAAGAAATGTCCATCTCTTTGAAAGGACTCTCAGAACCACTCACTTGGCTCTACCTCTGTTTCATGGTAACCCATTGACTAGCTTCTGGTGGAGAGACAACAATCAAGCAACCACCTTCAAAATTGCTTATGACAAAACTATGACTGGCCCATGGTTCCCTTCACCACACATCTTCAGGATCCTTTGCCCTGGGTTCTGGGACAGTCCTTTGCCATCTTTTGCTGAGTGTGATGAGGAACTGAGAAGTATTTCAGTGGTTTCCATTATTTTCCCATTATTATTTTTCATCTACTCCCGATCACTGAAGCTCATCCCCAAGAAATAGTCCATTTTCTCCCCAAAATATTATGTGTTAAAGAAAAAGAATTCCACCACTTCGGTGAATTTCCTGGGCCCATCCTTTTTCATCCACGAATTTCACATCTGGTGTAAAGTACTTACTATGACTACTGTCAACATTTACACCTTTGTCTTGCTCTTGTATATAAAAGTGTAGTGACTACAAAATCAACAAGTATCAGCTATGGGTGATTTTGGGGATCACAGAACCTGATGGTGTCCTCAAACTCACAAGCACTCGTGTCAATCAAATACACCATTATACAAGAAATTTTAAAAGAAAAAAAGATGAATATCCATCTGTCTCTGTGTTAAGGTACAACGTGTGAACTCATCCAGGAGTGGCAGTGCACAACTGTAACCCCAGCACTTGGGAGGTGGAAACAGGAAGATCAGGAATGCAGGGCTATCCTTAGCTATGTAGGAAGTCCAGCCTGGTCTGTTATTACAAATCAATTTATAAATACTCACAGTCTTCTCTTCTAACTTCAACAAGGGATTGTGTTTTGTTCCATTTTGACCTCTTTGCTACTCTGTATGCTCTTTGGAGGAACCTTTCTTGTGCTTTTGTGAAACAGTAAGAAAAGACATGGGGGAGAATATGAGATTCACCCAGGAGAAGAATGCAGAATCCCTCTAGGATGAAGCCAGATGAACCTTGGTGTTAGTATAGGTGATGGAAAAGGACACAAAGAATATTGGAAACAGTGCTGGGGACTAAGTGTTCCCTTTAATGCATTACTGTGAAATTGCTCTTGCTTTCCAGGACATTTTCCTTTCAACAGTGGGGTTGGGTCACCTAAGTCAATACTTTAAAATGTTGTACTTGATACTGGCAATGGGAGTAAAATGAGGATTTGAAGCCTACGGGTCAAACCCAGTTGGATTTCAGGCTAAAAGCACCACCCTCCACCTGAGCAGCAGGTGAATTCACCATGGTTACCTAAATTCTGAAGAGAGGAACAAAGAGAAAGCCTGGACCCAGCATAGGCAGGGAGGGGTTTTGGAATACTAGCAGAAAATAAGAGGGATATTGTGGAGACCATACTGAGATTGGAATTTCAATTTGAGGGAAATGCACGGCTTGGTACTGGATGTTCCAGGCAGAAAACCAGATCTGTGCAATGTTATGCTGGCTAACTGAACTGGGAAATTGTTTTGAATTTCCCAGTAAATACTAACCAGGAGCTCAGCTTTTAAGTAGACACCACATGTTTTACAAAGATGCCTTTTCCACCCAGGCCAACGCAAAGGCTCCACCTGACATACACATACTCTTAAGGAAGCCAGTTTGGCTAGGGATTGCCCAATCTTAACCCCTTGACAAGAGCTAGTTAGAGTAAAACAAAATGGAAACATTCATATTAAACAGCTGCAGGATAAAGGATGTCAGCACCAGGTTAAAGCCCATCAAAGAAAAAATGAGTAGATGAAAAGTTATGAGTAATCAGATGGAAGTCTACTAAACACACTTAAAAAGTAACCATTCTCCTTAGAGTCACCCCTACAGCAAAAACTGTTTTGTCAGCTATGGAGTCAGCCATGGAAATGTGAACAACATAAACAAAATACTTGTAAATAAAATAATATTAGATTAAGATACAATTGTATTTCTCATGTAAGAGCACGCTCTAATATCAGGCAATGCAGACTGGTTGTGACTTTCCCTCTGTTTGAGTAAGCAGCATAGAAGAGGGTAGAAGGCAGCAGATCTTTCTTCTATCTCCCATTGGACTAGACCTTCATCAAAAAGCTCTGTCTGCAAAGAGAAGAAAGAAAAGCCAGAATTGTAATTTGCTGTTAGTACATTTTTACTCAGTTGCTGGAGCAAGAAAGATCACTTGAGTATAAACAGTAGGGGTGCTGTCTCAGGACTGTTGGAGTGGGATTATCCACTCTGAAGTAGCTATCAAATCACTCACAAATTAATAAGCAATCCTGTGTGATATCAGTTTCTCAACCTTAGAAGAGGCATATATAAATTAACAACTGAAGGTCTTTAAGCTCACTATTACCTCTATCTTGAAAATTACCTGTAAAATTGTCTCTGATGTTTGTTCTATTTGTTATCATTTCAATTGACAAATAGAAATTGCATAATGTTTGGTACACAAGCTGCTTTACAGCATGCACAGCCTGTGGGATGGCTGAATCAAGGTGACCCACCTGTGTTATTTCATGTGCAATACACTGTGGTAAAGCATGCCCCTTGAGGTTTCCCCCTCATCCAGTCAGAATCCCATATTCCACAAAAGCCTTGGTAACAACCATTCTACCTTATGTCTCTCAGTTTGACATTGCTCATAGAAGAGGAAATGGGGTAGTTGTCTTTACATTTGATGTATTTCCCTTAACCTAGTGCCATCTGAATTCATTCACATTTTCACAAATTACCAGAATGTCATCCTTTTTATGACTGAACACCATTCTGTTGTATCCACTGGCCACATTTCTTCACCCTTGGTTCCCTGGTGAACATTTGAGTTGGTGCTGTGTGTCTCTGTGAGGGAAGCTGCAATGGAAACACAAGGGCATGTATCATTTTATTTCCTTTGATTATGCTACCACATGATCTGACATTTGCTTCGCTGGGGAAGTATTAAAAGGGAATTAAAGGGACACAGTTAATCGTATGTGTCCATCTGAGAGTATTATCTGTGCATATGAAGATTTAGCCATCAATATCCTTCTATGGTAGTACAAGAGCCTTCATGGTTCCCATTCCTCCTACAGAGTTTTCCTAGTACTGTTTTTAGTAATGCATGCCTTGTATTCTTAACTTCTAGCCAGTAAAAGTGGTATTATGTTTTTAGATATGTATTTATAGTCTTTTAAAATTCCTTGAAAATTCATTTCTGACTTTTTCTGTGTTATCTTGCCAAAACTGTGTCAACTTCATTTTTATTTAAAAGTCTTGCTTTCTCTTAGACTTTCAGGAAAAACTTTATCTCTTGCCATATATCATCCATTTTTAATAATTTTTGCCAAAAAAGCACTTACATTTATACATTTTCTCTAAATGCTGTGTGAGTAATACTCATAATTTTTGTGATTTTTTGTGTACACACACACACACACACACACACACACACACACACGTCTGTGTTATCTGTTAGATATATATCATATAACATATATATTATCTTGGTTAAAGTGTTTTATAAATTCTGAAATCACTTTTGGTTCATAATTAGTTGTCACCTGCAAAGCACATATTGTTAGAAATAATTTTGAGGAGTTCGAGAGACGGCTGACTGGCTAAAACCATTGACTGCTCTTACAGAGAATCCAAGTTTGGCTCCAGCACCCACATCAGGTGACACACAATCACCTGTAACTAAAGCACCAGGGTTCTAACACTCTTTCTGGTTTCCACAGTACCTGGGCTCATGTGCATGTTCATGAGTGTGCATGTGTGTGTGCGCACACACACACGCACGCACGCACGCACGCACGCACGCACGCACGCACGCACACAATTATAAAACAGTGACAATAATAACTTTTGCTAATGATTTCTGAGTGTATCTCAGCTGTACAGACTTTTCCAGGGCTCCTCTGTCCTGCACAGTTCCCAAATAAGAGTCATGAATGCACCAGGGGACCCTTAGGACTTGCTGCAGGCTCCTGGCTTGGCTGTGTTCCCCACATCATATTAATACCAGAGCCCTCTCTCTTCAGCTAGATGTTGTTTATGAAGAGTTTCTCAAAGACTGCTCCTTCTCACCACACACTTGCTCTTTAGCTGAAGCAGCCTGCTCTTTCTGAGTGAGGAAAGAGGTCAGCACACAACAGAGTATAGAATTTCCACCTTTCAGCATGGTGTGGACGAACCAAGTCAGAAAATGCTCACACTCTGTGGGGGATGCATTAAAGGAGATGGTGCTGGCAAAGTGACCAAACCAAATGAATGCAATTATGCTGACAAATGGAAGAGGACAAAAATTGACAGACATTTTACTCATAGGGTAATAAATAGCAGAGAAGATTGAAAGGGAGGAGAAGGAAGCTGATTTTCTGTCTTCTAAAAAACTAGGAACATCTTAGCAGAGCAAGTCGTAGGATAAGAGTCATTTTTACCTTTGTAATGTTGGTTAAACCCTCAGTACAGGAAACAAGAGATAAGAACTCTGCATTCCAAATAAGAGTGAAACAGAAGCTGCCAGACATCTCTTCAGGGATTGCCTGGAATTGGACTGCTTGGATTTCCACTCATTTCTTATCAGCAGAACATAGGATTGATTGGGAATGAAGCTGTGATGGTACTTGGGATAGCTGGCAGGCATCTTCCAGATGAATGTAGGAGGTGCAGCAGTACTGTTCCCTTCTCCCACCCAGCTGCAAAGGAGACAGAGGCAGGGGTCCACTTAGAGGTAAAATCCCCTGAAGTAGAGGTAGGTTACTGGCACTCTCCTTGTCACCTGAGATATTTTGCCTTCCATCAGAACACCATAACCAAATGGATAACAGTTCTTAGGAGATCTTAGTTGCAGGCCCTGGAATTTGGAAACATTGACCAAGAAGAAACAAACTCAGGACCCAAGTGAGGGAAGGTGGAAGTGAAAGCCAGAGAAAGGGAAGAACAAATGCTTCCTGGAACCTCCATGGTAGAGCCTGAGCTGGGAAGAGAGAGACATTTGCAAAAGACAGGAGACTGAACTTTTAAATCAAACTTGACTGGAATCCTCAATTGCCTGAAAGTGGGTGGGTCTCACTGGGATACTAAAGCCTAAGGAAGGAAGATGAGGTAATTACATGAGTGTATGTTGAACACAACAAAGAAATGTTTGTTACTCATACCCCTGTAATCTTAGTTGATTTAATAAAAAACAAAGCATGCAACTTAGATTTGCACAACTTAATATAAATATGAATTACTACAAGTAGATATATATTTAATAGATCTTCATATGTATCTCTGGCTTTATACTTTGACTATTAATAGGAATTTCACAAATTGGTTTCCTAACATTGTTCTACCCATCAGGACTACAAGGGATGTATTAGTGTTTGATATTGACACACTATTTTATAGTATTTGTCACTTTTCCATTAAGTTGTAACTATGTTGACTATAGTTTTTTAGGTTTTGATGTTCCATCTTAACTAAAGTTGTAAAAGTATTTTAATTTTTCATTATTTCTCTCATTTGCATTAAGACTATACTATTGTTTTTGTTATGATTTTGCAGCTCAACTTTATAGTAACAACTGGAAATGAACATTTTCTTTACTGTAAAATTTCTGCTAACTCACATGGGTTTTAACATCATGTTCTGGTCATTTTTTTTTCTTTACACACACGCTGAGTGATGCATGTTAATTACCTTCCATTACCTAGAAAAACAGATCCAGGGATAATAAGACAGTCTCCTCAGGTCTTTCACAAAAATTAATTGGTAGTCTCCTGTTTCTTAAGGAAAAATACTTTCATTAATTATCATCAGAATTGTTCAGTGAAGTAGCAATTAACCTTCATTTTTCACCTCTCTTATTAATCCCAAAGAAGGAGCCAGCAGCTAATTGCTGAAGCTCTAGCACCCTTGTATGCATCAAGGCGCCTCAACATCTCAGCACAGAGGCAAGCAAGTCATAGAGGAATTTAAGACTGAGCAGGTACGGGGGGGTGGGAGGGTGGAGAAGGGGCAGCACAGGAAGAAAAAGATTTTTGTAAGTTGATGTTCAGAACACTTTGCTTCTTTTTTATTCCCTACCCTCGGCATTCACCATTTGAAACAAGCAACACATAGTGATTTCACAGTGAACACTCAAAATGGCCAGTTCAGGGAATTCAGACCTGACAGTAGTTAATATATTCCCTCTGATTCCTCTGTCCTAGGTCGGCCATTCCTGAAAAAAGCTCCCCTCTTCCAGAAGCAGCTGCTGCACTCTGTGTCCAACATTAGACTCATCCTGTCTTTTCCGAACTCTAACGCTGCAAAATACCAAGAATGTTCCCAAGTCATTTGGATGTGATCATTCAGTGGACATCCGTGGTAAAAGAATACTATGTTCTCCTTGCTGCAACTCAGAGCTCCCTTCCCTCAGGGCAGGGAGAGGGAGTGGTGAGACACCCACGGTTGAGATGTTTGTGACACGGGGTTGGCACTTAAGTGATGAGGGGAGCTGACAAGTCTATGGTAGATCATTGGCTCCATGTGTGAACAATAGAACAAGAGGACCAAGACAGCAAGCGGCAGAGGGGAATAGCATTTCAGAAGCCCTGGCAACTTTTAGTGGCATGGGACTGTACAGCTCATCAACACAGATGCAGAGAGTACCCCCAAGTAACATTGGCTGGGTTTCCTGTCTGAACCTTTTGCAGATCCTGGCAGAGTTTGCAAATCCCAGCACCTAGCCCTCTCCCTCACTGTACTCAAGAACAAGAGTGAAGGCTTTATGCCTAGTTTGTCTGTCTCTTACCTGAGGATTATGACACATGGGTAAAATGACACACCTGAAATACTAAAACGCCAAGTTTGAGCCCCAGGATATATTGATTGCATGTGAGCAGCAGATGTTTTAAATTTTTAAAAACAATGAAAACATTACTTACTCTATTATACTGTGACATATATCCTATTTAATATCTAAATAATGACCAGAAGTCAGATGCATCCACATCCTGAACCCAGGTCTCTTTCTGCATGCACTTTGAGCATCTTGGTTATTAAGACAGGACCCTTTCTCCTATGCGGCCCTCAGTAGGTAAAAATTACCAAGGAAGCTGATAATATTGTGAAAGTAAGAATAAATGAGACAATATTACATGGCTCATCTAGAGCCACAGTCTCCAACAATAATGTCCACTAGCAACCTATGCTGATCTTAAATTTAGATAAAGTCAAACAAAATAGGAAATTCTGTTCCTTGGTCACAGTCACCACTCTTGTGGCAATTGGCAGCAGGTGGCTGTCACCCTGGGTAGCTCTATATGTGAACACTACTATCTCAGCTACACACTGCTGACCCAGAGACAAGCTAAGGTTGCTTCAACATCACTTAGTTAATGTTCCCCATGTAGGGTCTTGAGTTTTCCCTTGATGAAAGATAAAGTTATTCTCAATTTTAGTCCATTATTTCCTTGGTGCGATGGCACCTATAAGTAGCACATAATACTCAGTTCCTATAACCAGTCCCTACTTTGTAAACATATTTTTCAAGGGACATGTGAACTCTTTGGGGAAAAAAGAAAGAAAAGAGAAGGTCATAATGTGGGAGGAAGTTGAGGAGGAGGAAACCTGATGGGCACATAATCCTCATTACACAATTGAAGAAGACACTGTAGAAAAAGAATAGAGGAGAAGATTCTCTTGCTAGAGCTCTTCTTGACAAAGCCCAAGTTTGTCAAACTACATTCCTTGGGAGAGTGCAAGCATTTTGCTAAACCGGAGGTGTTCCTCTCACTCCTTTGCAGGCACACTGAGGTGTCCAGAATCACAATCGTTTTGAATAGAAGTCAGCAAAAGGAAAGAGAAAGTCAATCAATATTATCCATTAAGACACGTTTGAGTGATGAAATTAAACCGATGCCAGTGGTTTACATTTTGTTATCACACAAAACCTAAAAGCCCCAGACTCCAGAAATCACTTTCATTAACTGTGTCCCTATCCTTGCCAGGGACTTTTGGGAAGGACAAGAGTAGTGGCCTTCTCTTTAAAAACACTCATTATCACCAATAGTCTTAAATAATTTGTTTCTGTGTTGTGTTTCGGTGTGTTGTGTTGCATTGTGTTGTGTTGCATGACCATCATTTTTCCCTTCCATTCTAACATGCCGGCTCTGATTTTTCTTCACCTAGAAATTAAAGTCCTTCAGGGAAGCCAAGCTAAAAGCAGAGCAGCTGTTCAGAGCTGAGGCAGACACAGGAAGTCGTGAAGTGGTTTCCTTAGCAATGGGAATTACTTGAATGCTCTCAGGATCCAGGCTCTTGGCTTCTGTCTGCTTGCTGCCATTCCTCACGACTCCATTCACAAATGTATTTTTCTCCTGCCCTTAAATGCATCTTTGATATTTACCTTAGGAAACAGTTTAACTTGGCTTACTGTTTTTGTCAAATGCACCATATTTATGATTGTGAGCGTCATTTACCATCTTGTGACAGTGTTTCTTGCCATTATTGGGCAGACTAAAAGACCCCAAGTTCTATTCCCTGGACTATGTAAATGGTATTTAACTTGCTTGAAAATCTGGACTTTGCATTTGTGATTAAGTTAAAGACATTGACCTGGAAAACCTTCCCTGGACTTAACCTATCAGCTCCCTAAAAGTCATCCTATATTACACATCGTTGTTAATTTTGTTGGTTTGTTGGCTGGTTGTTTTCTGAGATAGGGTCTCAATGGAGCTGTGACAGGCTTTAAACCCACTATGTAGCAAAGGATGAATTTGAGCTACTCATTCTCATGTCTCTACCCTGCAAGTATGTCACTGTAGTCAGTTTTATACAGTGTTAAGGATTTAACTCAAGACTTCTGGCATGCTAGGAAGACATTCTACCAACTAAACTACATCCCTAGCCCTATAATACATCTCTTAAAAGACACACACACACACACACACACACACACACACACACACACACACACAGCACCACCACCACCACCACCACCATAAATGCACACACAAAAGAAGGCAATGAGAAGATGGAAATGGATCTGAACAAAGTACATAGAAGTAATGAGGTGTCAGAAGCCTACAAAATGGCAGAGACAGGGAAAAAAATCCCTCACTTGAACATCTACAAGGAGCACAGCCCTATGTGCACATGGAATTCAGATCGCTGGACTTCAAATCTAAAAGAAAGTATTTTTTTGTTGTAAAACCATCATATCTGTGGCTATTTTTTATGAGCACCAAAGGAAAATGTTATACCAACAATAATCTAGAAGTATCAGTAACTTTAGTTTTCAAACAAGAATTAAGAAGGAATATTGTCACACAGATATGAAGGCAAGCCCAAGAGTGGACTCTGGAGGTGCACTTTCATGAACAGAACTAACTATGGCTAATTCTCAACATTAGGAGTCATCCCACACTTCTGCTCCATGACCACCCCTCCCAACTTGTTTCTGGACACTGAGCTACTCCATCTGGACTAACTCCTGAGACTAGTAACTTTTTCCAGAGGCTGAAATGGAAGAATACTGGCTATCATCATCTCATAGTAGAATTCCTTCTTTGTCTGAGATGGAGAGGAGTCACTTCATCTTTTGTCTTTGGTCTGTAGACCAGCAGTACTATCTAGGACAAACAAACATAGACGCCACCCTCTGTAGTCCTGCACCCAACAGAGGAAACAGCTTTCTGTCCTGGGCCAGCTGGGTGGGCTGCCACACACAGAGGGAACAGCTGTGCAAAAAGAGGAGGAAAGGCTCCCAGCTGCCAACTGACAACATGCAACCACGTGCAGGCATCTCATAGACTCGTTAGTCCTCAAGTACTCCCTAGGCATATGAGATTTGGTATAAATGAGTCTGAAAAAAGGGGGAAGGAAAAAAAGTTCAGACTATTTTTGGAAATCTACCCTGTTACTGGTTTAGATAAAGATCTGCTACAAATGAGACCATGACTATCTCAGGAAATTTTCACTAGAACTTTCTCCCCACATACAGGCTCAAGGGTTGTTCTACTCAAGCACACATGGAGCAGGAATCCTGGTGCTGCCCAAGTATCAAGAGCCCTTCCTGCCCCATCAGCTGAAGGGCTAGGACAAAGACTGCAAGTCCACAGATACGATAGTATAGCCTCTACCAGACATCATTCAGTGTGTCACTTGGGAGAAGAGGTGTAAAAGTTAAGGTTGGGAGCAAAGAAACGGGGAAAGGCTTAGAAATATTTCCAGTCCCCTGGAGGGGAGTTACTGATGGAATTCTGTGGGGGCTCTAACTCTTACCTCTGGGGATACTGAGAGGGAGAAAAGCAACTCCACTTCAGGTTCCTTATTCTGTGACCAGCACTGCCCTGAGGACTCTGTGTCTGCTGTTTCATGAAATTATTTACAAATAGTATAATCCTCCTTGTGATTAAGTGGTTATCTAGGAGAATTGAGGGGAAGAAACCCACTTCACCTATGGGGATCATTCTGTGGGTTCCTGAACTGAACAGAAAGAAGGAAGTAAGTTGAGTGCTAGCTCCAGATGCTTCCTGCTTCTTGACCACCAATGCAATGTGACCAGCAAACTGAGCAGAAAGAAGGAAGTGAGTGAGTGCTAGCTCCAGATGCTTTCTGCTTTTTGACCACCAATGCAATGTGACCAGCAAACTGAGCAGAAAAAAGGAAGTGAGTTGAGTGCTAGCTCCAGATGCTTCCTGCTTCTTGACCACCAATGCAATGTGACCAGCAAACTGAACAGAAAGAAGGAAGTGAGCTGAGTGCTATCCCCAGATGCTTTCTGCTTCATGACCACCAATGCAATGTGCCCAGAAAACTGAACAGAAAGAAGGAAGGAAGTTGAGCACTAGCTCTAGATGCTTTCTGCTTTTTGACCACCGATGCAATGTGATGAGCAGCCTAATGCCCCTGTCACCATGCCCTCCCCCACACGATGGACTGCAGTTGAAACTGTAAACCAAAAGTCTTCCTTCCCTAAGTTGCTTTTGCCAGATATTTTATTACATTAATGAGAGAAGGGACTAATGCACTCCTACAACCAATAGCTCCCTGTTTCTACAAACAAAAATGAACTGAAACCATGTAGGCAGTAAGTGAGGAAATTCAATTTTGACGCCCCTCCTGCGTGGCTCCAAAATCTAGCTCCATTAGTGGTGCCTCACCGATATTCCTGCCATTAGACAAAACTCAAAACAGTTCGTTAAATACATGATTCTTCTATTTCTTTGTGATCAGTGAAGGAAATAAATCATTGGTGGTCAGAGTTGATAATGTAAAGAACAAGGTTTTTGTTTGTTCATTCTTTTGAGACTATGAAAGCAATTTTAAAGCTATGGAGTGGTCAGATTTATATACTTTAAGGATAATATAAACTAAAAATTCTCCAATATCACCTTCCCTTACCAGCTTGAGCCTCATCTGTGTTTTTGCCACCATTCTATCAGGACAGAAATTTGTGGTTCAGGCAATTGTCCTTTTCAAAGTTCTGTCTTCACTGGTCAAGATAGTCTGCTTTTGTGATAAAAATCAGTCCGGGAAAAGTGTACATTTCCATTGTGAGGCCAACATCATCATTTTTTCAGGAAAGGCACACAGAATATGCATATATTACACACCTCAAATCCAGTAGTACATAAAATAAAATTGAATGTGGTATTACTAAAATGTGTTTGTTTGTGAATTTTAGGAAAGAGCACTGCAACAGAATATCTAGAGAAAAAAATCCTGAGGTAAGCCAGCAGAGAGAATAGTTTAGAAACCTGGACCTCTGCTTGTGTTTTCCTCCTTTTCTAACAATGCATTTGGCAGGGCAGTCTTGAACCTTTATCTTCGTATGTTATACATACACACTCCTCTCTATGCAATTCACCTAGAAACTTCAGACCCCCATATGCTATAGGGTATATGTACAACCCTCTCTGAACGATTGACTTGGTTCCCCAACAATGATCAATTTTGACAATTTCTATTAAAATATAATTCAGTTTACCTACCAGGTGTGAAGAATAGAAATCCTGATCTGGACTAAAATGGGTTTGCATGCATATAGACTAAACTGTTCTCAAACTTTTAGGGAGACTCAAATATTTAACATCTTATGCCTAGAGCATGTGATTAAAATGAGATGCATTATGGAAAGGGACATATACAGTAAGAAAATTATTATCACCTAATGTGCCAATAAAAACAGAAAGCCAGACCCCTGGGCAACCAATCTCCTACTTGTTTTGAGCCACATAAAAGGAAACCCAACATATAATTAGGGCCTTTAAACACCCTCATGTATGTGGCCCACTGTAAATCTTGACAGTGTCTTCCTCCCTAATCTGTACTATCGCTTCTCCCCACATAAAAAAAGTCTTGCTGTATTTGCATATCTGTGTGAGTCTTATTTAAAGTGTTTGTAGAAGGGGCCAAGACCCTGGAAACACTCGACTCCAACCAAGACCACAATTATCATATTTGACTGCCATCCAGGAGGTGAGGAAACACACTCTTCCTATCTTACCTCTAAACGTTCCCCTCACTCTGATGTCAGTATCTAACAGCCAGCTAAACCAGCCAGTTTGGATAGAGGGCCCTCAGCTGCAGCCTCCCCGTTCCTTGCCTGGCTCAGGTGGTGGTAGACAGGGTACCAAGATTCATGCCCTGAAGAAACGTGGGTACAGCAACTGGATACCCATCAGCAGCAGCTCTACCTGAGACAGCAACAAGAAAGTTGGAAGACCATGGGTATGGCTACCTAACCAAGATTGGCATAAAATCCTCTGCAAAATCCTCCTTAGAATTGTTTATGCTCTCCAGAATGGAACCTAACTCCGTTCTTTTGATTTTAAGTTTTCCTCCCTTTCCTTTATCCCTGCTGTCTATTTAATTTCATGTGTGTGAATTATAAAATGTCTATTGTGAGATGTAAACATTAATAACATTCTGATGTTGCAGCTTCTCTTGAGTATCTTGTATGAGGCAAGCAACTGACTAGCACAGAGGGAAAATTAAAAATCTCCGAGGGCAGTCACTACATAAGACAGTTACAAACTATTGTGTTTCTCAAAGGTGAGAGGGAAGCAGCTCTGCCTCTGGCCCCATGGATAGGGAAAGATGAGCCTCCCCTCCTGTGCCATTATGGTTCTCAGTCCTTTCAGCTTCTCTATCAGGAATTAAGCCCATGAACAATGAGTCTTTTCTCTCCAGTATCTTTGCTTGGCTATTCCTTTCATCTTTACATTTTTATGTTGTCTTTCATCAATCTGCTGGCATGAGTCAGACAATTACAAGCCATTAAGGTGCCTGCCATGAAAAGGCTCCCATGGCAAAATTAATGAAGCCATGGAACTGGGCAATCCAACCTTTCTAAGAGCAAGACAATCTACATGTATATCGGGCCCAATTTTTGTATGATAAATATGAACAGTTTTTACCTTTCTTTCTGTGGCTTGACTTCATGTAGCTTTTTAAATATCTCATCATTAAACACTGGGGACATAAAAGACTAACTCAATCTTTAGAATCCAGGATCTGGGAATCCTCTCTTTTCTGTAATGTAAATTGAAATAACTTTAATCAAAGAGTCTTCTTTCAACTGGTGAAGTGTAAAGAACATCTTATGGATTGCCCCCGTCCTTTCACAAACTTCGAAGAAATAGGCACTATTAGATAATGGCTCTTCTTTGACCTACTTGATTGGACACAAGACCTACTAGAACCACGATCTTGTAGTGATTATAATAAGCTGTTACTCCTAACTATAGATACAGTTTCTCCCCACAACTTCCCACTCAGGTGATAATGTGACACATGAGTCATAGCCTTTCTTAAGAGGCTCACAAAAAGAAAACCACATTCCCTATTCTGAGAGTAGCCAAAAGCCACTTCTTGTCCCCAGGGACATCATGGCTAAAACAATGACAGGAGTATGGAGGAAGTCAGATCTGAGGTTAAAGAAACAAAAATGTCATTACATGTTATTCATCTAGGCAGAGATAGAAGATGTTCAATATACAAAGGAGGACTCCACAGATGCTGCCCCAGGAATCCACCCATTCACCTTGCTTTTTCCTCTCGGGACAGAGGATCAGACCAGGAAGTTTCCATTTTCTCCCTGTCTGATCCACTGAAGTTCTCCTCGGGTCTATCTTTCAAACACTAGGAAAAGTTTGACCTGAGAAAAGTTACATCTTTTCATGGTTTAGTGTGTGTGTGTGTGTGTGTGTGTGTGTGTGTGTGTGTGTGTGTGTGTGTGTGTGCCAATTGAATCCAGAAGAGGATGTTGTATCCCCCAGAGCTGGAGTTTTAGATAGTTGTGAGCCATCCAACACCTCTACAAGAGCAGCAAGCACATTTAGCCACTTCTCCAGCCCTGTCATATTTTATTGTGTGGTTCAATCACAAACTGAGGAATAAGAGATGGTCCCAGAATGGCAGCCTTATCTGTTATACAATATAATCAATTCTAGAATTTCTGTAAAAGACAAGAGAAGAGGTCTGAGATCCCATATGTGAAGATATTCATGGCCCTCTACCAAGACACCTCCATCTGCCAAAGAACCAGAGAAACCAAAAAAGATGGTGGCACACGCCTTTAATCTCAGTACTTGAGAGGCAGAGGCAGGTGAATCTCTGTGAGTTCAAGATCAGCCTGGTCTGCAAGAGTTAGTTTCAGGACAGCCTCCAAAGCCACAGAGAAACCCCTGTCTCAACTCCCTCCCCCAAAAAAAAGATGGTAACACCCAACAACCACCATCAACAAAACACAAGAAGAGAAGCCTTTTAGAGACTTTTCCCTTTTCAACTGGCAATGTATAGTCTACATTGACAACTTGACTGGTTTTAAAATCACCATGGTAGCATACCTCAGGGTTTCACCAAAGAGGGAAGTCTCACCATCCCAGAGCTGGGCTCTCAAGCCATGAAAAGAAGAAAGGAAGCTGAGCATGCAAGTCTGTCATGTGACTCTCTGTCTTAAGGTCCTGCTGCCATGCTTTCCCATGATGCACTGTGCTCCTTCCAACTGGGGACCAAAGTAAATGCTTTCATCTGGGCTCTAAGGCATTAGCCTTCAGAAAAAGAGAATGCACTTTACTCTCAGTTCCAGTATCTGAAAAATGTTAATCACAGCAAGACTTGATGATGTCTGCTTCTCTGGCAGTAGAAGATTGTCACATTGATTTCATGTCATGGAAGACAATTCACACGAAGAATAGCAGGACAGGGACAGGGACAGTGAAAAGCAAAGTCTTGGAAGAAATTGATGATGAGGGAAAATGGCGGAGGCAAGTCTTTATTTCTCTAGAGAGGTGACCACAAACTCTTGGTTTCAGCAGCAGATAAATGGCTGATTTTGTGGGGGAGTGTGCAATGTCTCCTCTGGTTGTTTCCATTTTCTATCAGCTAGCATCTGAGAATGAAGAAGTTGGTGGTGTTGACTTGAAAGACTATGCTTCGTACAGCTTTTGGATGATCAAAAATTGAGCTAAATCAGATAAAAGGAATTTAAATGGCAGCTTTAAGTTCTCCACCATAGTTTCCTGAGTAAACTGGTTTAGAATTCTCAGAAACTGGTACAAATCCAGACAAAAGCAGAGAAAGTACAGAATATCTGAGCAATACCATGGATAATACCAACTCAATAGTTACTGATCCTCAAATATTACTGTTGCAAAACAAATCACAGCACTCTAGACCATCTGCATGCTAGGTTATTGGATCCACGCCAGAAATCATAGAACAAGCTAGCCCCACAAAAATTTAAGTGAATAAAATCTAACTTTCAAGTAAATTGTGGTCAAATAGAAAATATAAAATGTGTATGACTGAATAATTATTATCTCAAAAACAGTATTCATCAAAAAATAAAGATACAACATGAGTGAGATTAATCACTAAACAGAAATAAGTTGACTCTTAATTTCATCTTCCAGGAAAAATTATCAGTTAATACTTGCATAACCTCTCAGGCTCTGTATACTAGTAAGATGAATTTTCCTCCATCCTCAGCACCTAAATTCCTAGGAACAACATTCAAGCTTAGAATCTAAATACTTAAATGGAGCAGCCCACTAAGTGGGGAGACTGGTTATTCCTGAGAAGTATGTAGAGTTAAAGATTTGCCATTTTATTATTTAATTAAGTATGATAATTGTCATTAAACTTATGACTGCAAGGTTATGCTATAATGATAGCTTTCCACTTTTCTACTTTCAGTATTTCTATTCATCTCAAATGCAATATGATTTAAGATGTGCATATTTCTAATGTGAGTGGTTCATCACCTCATTTTCAAAATCTTCAACTAGCTATCCATCACATAGAGAACCATTTTTTCCTTACCCAAGGTAAAAACCTTAAAAGTTTATCCTTCCTAAGCCTTCTGCAGTATATATATATATATATATATATATATATATATATATATATATATTCAAAACTCAGCTAAAATCATCAAACACTTATCAGGGCTCAAGAATCTGCAAGTCAGCTGAGCCACTTACAGGTCATGAGTGAGCTCAATCCTGCGTCATCTAATCAGTCTCAAAGTAGGGTGAGAGTCTTGAACTTGGCTGACCTTTTGTGTATGTGGGAACCTAGGAACAGGCAGCTGTAGAGCCATCGAGACTGGGCTGTGTTCACTGAGTTCATTTCCAATGGTCTCTTACATACAATTCTGTTTTCTTTCTGCATAATGATGTCAAAAGAAACCCTGAGTGAATCTAGCTCTATTGCCAGGAAGAATTTGGGCTCAACTGGTATGCCTTTTAATTTAAGGTGTTTCTATATACTTTCTCTTAATATATTCCTAAAATATGTTCTGCTCAACCATTTGCCCAAGCTGATACCTTCTGGTCTTTCAGGGCTCCATCTCCTGGTTTGTGTTGCAGTACTTTGATTATTTCTGATGCATGAATGGCTATCATTTTACACATACTGAAGTGATATTCTTTTACACAGGCATTTTATCTTTGGTTTCTTTCATTGTCTTGTCATGGGCACTTGAACAGTGTTACATGCACAATAAATATCTGTGATGGCTAATCTTTATTGTCAACTGAACTGGATTTGGAATCACCATGGAAACAAACCTTTTGGAATACTTGTAAGTGACTTCTCAGGAAGGTATCACTGAGTCGAAAAGACTACCTCGAATATGAGCAGCCTCTTCCAATGGCCTAGAGTCCTGAACTAAATAAAACGATGAAATTAAGGTGAGTGCCAGCATTCCTCTGCTTCTTAGCTCTAGATAAATTGTGAACAATGACCTCACACTCCTGATCGAATTGTTTCCCACCATGATAGGTTGCACTGTTCTTCAACCCTGAGCCAGAATATACCCTCCCTTTCTTTTTTTTTTCAACTTTTTTTATTTGAGTTAGAAACAAGATTGTTTTACATGACAATCCCAGTTCCATTCTCCCTCCTGTCCTCCCCTACCACTCCCCCTCCCAACTAAAACCTTATCCATCACATATCCTTTCTGCTCCCCCTGGATGGTGACACCTTCCATAGGGTGTCATCAGAGTCTATCATATCCTTTGGGATAGGACCTAGGCCCACCCCCTTGTGTCTTGGCTCAGGAAGTATCCCTCTATGTGGAATGGGCTCCCAAAGTCCACACCTATGCTAGGGATAAGTACTGAACTCCTACAGAGGTCCCGTAGATTTCTGAGGTTTCCTCACAGAAACCCATCTTCCTGGGGTCTGGATCAGTCCCATGCTGGTATTCCAGCTATCAGTCTGGGGAGCAAGATTTCCCTGATGTTCAGGTCAGCTATTTCAGTGGGTTTCACCAGCCTGGTCTGGACCCCTTTGCTCTTCACTGGTCCTTCTCTGCATCTGGGTTCCAGTTCAGTTCGGTGATTAGTTGTGGGTGTCTGCTTCTACTTCCACCAGCTGCTGGATGAAGGCTATAGGATGTCATATAAGTCAGTCATCAATCGAATTATCAGGGGAGAACATTTAAGGTAGCCTTTCCTCTGTTGCTTAGATTGTTAGCTGGTGTCATCTTTGTAGATCTCCAGACATTTCCCTAGTGCCTGATTTCTCTGTAAACCAAAAATGTCTCCCTCTATTATGGTATCTCCATTCTTGTTATCATCTATTCTTCCCCTGACTCAACCTTTCTGCTCCCTCGTGTCCTCTGTATCCCTCCTCTTCTCCCCTTTCTGCTCTCTCCTGTCCTCTGCATCCCTCCTCTTCTCCCCTTCTCATTCTCCTAGCTCCCTCCCCCCTCTTCCCATGCTCCCAATTTGCTCAGAAGATCTTGACCCTTTCCCCTTCTCCAGGGGACCATATATGTCTCTCTTAGGGTCCTCCTTGTTTATTAGCTTCTTTGGCAGTGTGGATTGTAGGCTGGTAATCCTTTACTCTATGTCTAAAATCCGCATATGTGTGAGTACATATCATGTTTGTCTTTTTGCGATTGTATACCCTCTCTTTCTGAAGTGACTTTTGGAAGGCATTGTCATCCCAACTAGAAAAGTAACACATACAAAAACATATTTATTAGTGCTTGAAACTGAGTTAAAAGTCTCCTAGCCAAGAAAAAAGAAAATAAAATATGTAAAGAATTCATGTAGATTTTCTTAATTGAACTATTCCTTGATTTCAAAACATCATGGTGCCCAATATGAATGTATACAAACTTTTGGTAAATTAAGTAAATATTTTATTAATGTTCTTATTCTCTAAGTTATGAGTTCAATAAGGCAAAAGAGTCTAGGTCTTGTCACTGTCCGATTCTCAACTCCACACCCAGTTCTGGCAGAGAGGAACTCAGGACACATCTGCTAAATAAATGAAGAATGAGAAATCTCAGCAGAGGGAGTTCAATTCTAAGCCAACAAAGCTGGTGAAAGGTCATGAGCAGACCTCAAGTAGACAGAGGGTGTGGTCAACAACACTGACTCACTGGCCTGTGAGTTAGACAAGAAACTGGGGTAAGGTAGGGGAAGAGAGAAGATAATAGTCAGTTTGACCAAACTTCAAATGCATGTGCTTTTGGATGCCCTTGAATGATGGAGGTTTGGATGCCGAGGCAGGAATCTCTCTCCCATCTCATTCCACAGGAAAGAAATAAACATTAGTGGACGCTGGCCCAGAGCATAAGATTTTCAGTGCCCATGTATAAACAGCACAGATATTTTTATATGACTTTTGGCTTAATATATCCAAAGAAAAGATACTGAGAAGAGACCTACCATTCTTGACAATACTCTGTCTACTTAATTTTTGTCTTCTCTTAAGCCCATTGATTATGCTTAGATTGAGTGGATAAAGTTCTGATACTTTTAACTCTACTATGAGGCAAAAGTAAACCCACATTTTATTGTTACTTGCTCTTGTTAACTGAAATAATCTCAGGATTTAATAGCTATAGACCATTGAAGAGCAAAATCTTTTACTGAGGAGTACAATTGTTGCCAACCACACTCTGTTCAATTGAACTCAAGGATTTGCCCTTAATTTAATGATTGCAGAAGAGGCAAGATAGGTAAGTATCCTCAGTGACTGTCCACTGAGTAACAGTCATCTTGGTGCATTCAACTGCACTCCCTTGCAAAAGATCATACTAGCTAGGCTTGTTTATGTTTTATACCCTCACATATAGGGGCAGAGAGGGGTATGAGATTCTCACATACAGTCTGATTGCTCCCTACCACTTGTTGTGCATAGTTTTGCCTTAATTGCTTCTAGAGCTTCTAGAGCTTCTAGAATATATATATATATATATATATATATATTATATAATTTATACAGCAAGAGAAGACTAGAGCATAGACCCCATCACTAGGGCAAAGCCTTCATCCCTGATGGGTAAAGTTTTACAGATGTAGTCTGTCAGGATGAAGTGCAACCACACCCTGTAAGTAACCCCTCTGCCTAGGAGAAGGTTGTTTATGTCTCTCTATCTCTGGGAAGGCATTTTAGCCACAGTGATTACTTTCTAAATGAGCTAGCCCTCCTCATTCAGCATGTTACTTTCTGACATCTTAAGCATCACTTCTTCTTGAGAGACCAAATTATGGCAGGAGTACCCTCCACTGAACACAGCAAGAAACTAGAGGGGCTGCCCCAAGAGAACTAACCATGATGGACTCCAAATATATGTTTATTTAATTATTCCTCAACTATGCTTAGCACTAATTTTTTCTTATGCTGAAATACTGAAGATTTAGCTGAGGGGAGGTCCTACTTTAATGTCTGAAAATCACCTATGTCATTTCTCAGTCAAATTCTGCCAAATACGCCAGATACAGAGATTAATGCTACAGTGGTTGGATTTCACACTTAAATTTGCAGTAGTCTATCTTGCTTTGCAGCCAGATAACTCTCCTTTTAATCAGAGAACTTCATGTAGAGTGAAAATTCATACCAGATGGCATAGAAATACAGGATCTAGAAAATGAAAAGTAAATGTCTGTGTTGACCATGTCTTGCATGTCTCTTTGGAACAATTCCACAAGTAATTTTTTCTTGAAATATTACAGAATGGAGACATAGATGCCTAGACATCCATTATGACTTAACGTCACCTACTTAGAATCTTGAACTACAGAGGCTCCTTTCCTTTCTTACGGGACTAGGTTTGGCTAAACAGAAGCACTTCTAGTACAAGTGTCATCAATACACAAATACATGTGTATGTTTATATAAATGCTTGATTTTAGTGATGCAAAATAATAATACCCCAAATCCACTGTACAATGTTCTATTTTCACTGTTGTGTTCTCAGCACTTTTGGTATCAGGGACATATTAGCTCCATAAAATAAATTGGAAGCATTTCTTCCCTTTCTAGGTTAAGGAACATATGCTATTTCTTTAGAGGCCTGATAGTTGTTCTGGATAGTTCTGTTACTGTGATAAAATATTCCTACAAAAGGCAACCTCAGGAAGAAAGGGTGTGCTTTAGCTCACAATTCCAGATTACAGCCCATCATTGCAGAGAAGTCACAGAGACAGGAGACTGAGGCTGGTCACACCATACCCACAGTACAGAGCACACTAGCAAATGCATGCATGATGCCTGCTTGTTTGTTTCTAGCTTTCTCCTGCCCTATATAGTTCAAAAACATCTTCCTTGGGAATGGTGTCGCCCATGACAGGCTGGATCTTCTTTCATCAGTTAACAACCAAAACAGGCCCTCACAGACAAATTGCTGAGACTCTTCTCAGAGATGATTCTAAGTTGTGGCATGTTAATAATATTTAGAACTGTCTGTCCAGTTCTCATTTTTTCTTTGTTGGGAGCCTCTATTACGGCTCCAATCACAGTACTTGACATAGCTCTGTTTAAGCTATTTATACTCTTTTGATAACACCTCATTTTTTAGGGGGGAAAATGTGCTTTAATTGCTATTGATTACTATGGAGGAACAAATGAAGAATGGACAAAGACTGAGCTTAAAAACTGGGGCAGGTCATAAATGATGACAATTTTTAAATAGCTAATGGCCTCTGGAAAGAAAGAAAGATTATACATACCTTTATTAGATGACAGTAAGGAGTACAGACATATATCTGGGAATGTTTATCAAATATGTATTCACTAAAATATTTTGAGGGCTGGGGAAATTGCTCAGTGAGTAAAGTACTTGATGTGTAAGCATGAGGACTCTGGGTGCTCCAATAGCCATGCAATTTAACTAAACTGGCAAGTGCCAGCCAGGCTCACTGAACTACTAACAGTGATGCGGGTAGAAGTGTCACAAGCCTAGAAGGCAAATTCATGTTGTAACAAAGGTCTCACCCAGTGAAGATGATTGCCACTGACATGAAACAGCTTGATGAACCAGTCTGCCACCATGCCTCCTTCTGTTTCGCTCCCTCCCCCACCCAGAAATAGTGCCTCTCTGGGACCCTGTCAGGAGGTTGGATGATGTGAATTAAGCAATAGAAAAATCATCTCTTTGTAAGGTATGACCAAGATGGAGAATCCACAGACAACCTTCATCTTTGCCATCCTCCTAGATAATTGAAAATAAACATGGAAGGGAGTTAAAAAGAGGAAGTTTCTATCCACCTACTCATCATTTAACTCATCCACCAAGCTGTCCAGCCTTAGGACATCACAACATGATGCTTTCATCTACAAAGTTCATGCCTGAGAAGTACTCAATCTAATCTAATTACTACCCAAAAATTTAAAAAATAAATCTTTTTCACCCCTCATCAAAAAACTTTCTCTTTGCAACACATGGAGACAATCACAGAAAAATTCATATTTCATGTTTCCAATTTTGTGTTGGACAAATTTATAGATTTCCTCACTCACATGCAACTGCATGTGGCCAATGGTTAGAGGGCTAGACATGACAGAATTTCAATAAAGATAACATTTACCAAACTCTGGAAATCCAGAATTCCTGCTTGACCTCGTCTCTGCCATGCTACTGACAGCAACACTTTCAATACATCTGTGTATATTTCTGTCTTTTCAAACACTCTGTTATTCATGTTATTATTTTGTTTATATGGATTATTTAGTTATACATGAATAGGGATGTCAAAGTACCTATTTTTAAAAAGAATCATTTTATTATTGACAACCACCTTATAATTAGATTTCTCCATGTTGGAAAACCACAAAGGTGGGACATATTCTTTATTGCTGTATTAGGAATTTCCTATGACTGTAGCAGTTCCGGAGGTGAATACACACATACACATATACTCATATTTATTATATTCAATATATATTTATATATGATAAGATAGATTGAGAGATCAAAGATAGATAGATAGATAGATAGATAGATAGATAGATAGATAGATAGATATTATAACTAAATTTCTGTGGCTTATTCACACATACCACTCTGTTCACTTTTATTACTAGCTCTATTCCCATCTAGTTTTCAAGATCTATAATCTAACTGACTAGTTAGTAGTTTTAAAAGGACATTTCTTTAAGCTTTGAAACTCCTTTAATACATTATTGTATGAACAAATATATTCTTTCCCTAGAATAAATTCTCAGAATTAAAATTACTGAATCAAAGGAAATGATTATTTTAGGGCATTAAATAATAAAGTATGACCTGCCTTCAAAAAAGACTGATAGTTTTTCTGGCTGTCAGCACTGGTTAGAGTCTACAAGTCGATTCAAACTGAAACATGCCTGCTCTTCCAAAATAGTCGCTAAAACATTTTGTTCTGCATTGCTGTGGCCCTTAATTGTGTTAAACTTCATCATCACCTGCTCCTTCCATTCCATTTTTGCTTTGATCTTTGATTATTTCTGCACAGAATAATCCAACTACATTCAGCATGTGCCAAAAATTCGGTAAATGATTAAACTCTATCAAAATTTATGCATTTGATTGTCGTTACTTTGCAAACATTTGCCAGGTTTTTTGTTAGCTTTTAACTCTATCATTTATTTTATTCACTTGAATCTCAAAGTTTCCAAAGTCAAGGACCATCATTCATTCATTCATTCATTCATTCATTCATTCATTCTCACTTCCCTTCCAAGTTTTTGTCTCTGTGATAAGCACAGAGAAGCCTGGGCACTGTAACATGATGCAATAGTTGATCACAATTTTATCTCATTACTTGGTGCATATTGTCTCAGTTTATTTCACATTTTCATTCATGTGTACGCCTGTGTCTCTGTGAGTATATACACCATGTGACTACAGTGCCCACAGAGGTCAGTAAAGGACATCAGACCCCGTGGAGCTTCAGTTATAGGCAGTTGTGAACCACCAATATCAATGCAAAGACCAAAACTATGGTCCTCCGCAAGCGCTCTTAACCACTGAGCCATCTTTCCAGACTCAGGGTAGGTGTCATCGTTCCTTATGACTTTCTTCTCAAAAGGAAAAAGCAAATACTTTTTTTTCTCAGCAAAATTTCGGCTTGTGTTTGGTCCACTCCACAATTCCTTGCTTTAAATTCATGTTGTTTCTTTTGTTTACCTCAATAAATGGATTTTCAAACATTTCCTTGTAGTTATATAATCTGCAATATTTTGGAAGATGTGCATTCTCGTTCTACTAGTGCTAACATTTAAGTTTTGGGTGGGGGTGATTTTCTCAAATCTTTCCCAGATATAAGCTGGGGTTTTATATAACAAATACTACCATGAGATTTCAGCATTATGTAGTTAAATGCTTTCATTTCCATTTTTTTGCATCAGTGATTTTGGCTGTGTCCCATTTTTATAGTCCCATCCTTTGGGTGAATCATGCTAGCACAGTTCATCCACATTTTTTTTCTTTGTCATTTCACCCTAACTCTCTATTTCTGATTTCCCTTCACTTTTGATTTGTGTCATTGAGTAACTTTTAAATGATGATAGCACAGAGGTAGCATTTAAGGTACTAGTTTGATAAACAAGGATGCTTTTACATCAGTTTATAATCAAAGGACAAATTGGCTGGTGACATTACCGGATCACCTTAAGACTTCCCAAACATGATGCAGATCCTTGTCATTTAGCATCACATAGGATGCTTGAGTCATGGCCTTCTTCCCTGCAGGCAAATTGGAAGGAGTTACTCATTTGATTTTCATATTGTTTTCTTTTTTGGACTCTAAGTATGTCACAGTGAGGGTCTGTACCCATTGCCCTTGCACCTTTCAATTAGCACATGCAAAGAGGTTTAATTGGTTATGGCTTTGAAGATTGTTCTCTGTTTTTTATATTCGACAATAAAAATTTGTTCATCCATCCCCTTGTTTCTGTCATTTGCTTCTGAATTAATTCTCAAAGAACTTCATTCTTTGAGAAGAATGAAATGAAATGAAAGCACTATTTCATTCTCTTCTTTTCTGACCAATCCAGGGTAGGCTACTATTCTGCTATTTCACTTTTAGATGCCCTCTTGTGCAATTCATCTCAGATATCTTTCTTTACTCATCTTTTGGTTCTGATTATTTCTCATTGCCATTATTTTTTTCCTACTTTATAAATGGTTTTCACAATGCTCTCATGGTGAAGCTGAAACAAGTGATAATTTATCTGGTTCAGTTCATTCCAGATGTTATTTTACCTATTGTTTAGTGAGGTCTTCCCTTTCCTATTGAATCTCTATTTCTACTCTGTAATTTACCATGTATTTTGTTCATTATTACACTGCTACCTGAGTATTTGTATTATTGTATTATACTGAGTGCTGAGAAATTGTGTTCAGCTTTGAGCTGTTAGAAGGAAGATAATCAAAACTTATATATGAATTCCCAAACTCTCATATCTAATAAAGTTCTTTGTATATAATAACTCCTAACTCTTCAGACTGCTTATCATATTATACTTTTTCTAGTCTACAGCTATTGGCTAGATTGTACCCAAGAAAAGTCATGTGTTGACGTTCAAATGTATTTGGTATTTAGAGCCATAGTTTTAAAGTTAGGATACCTAGTACAAGGTTTCTCTGTGACTTTTTATACAGCATTTACATCATTTTTTGTTCTTAATCATTCCCCTTCCACTCTCCCCACACCCCCCCAAAAAAATCTCCTCTCCTAGGACTTTTTTCTTGCTGCATTCATAACAAAGAATTAGCCTCTGTGTGTGATTTTCTAGAAGCTGGCCTGAGGGGTCCCTCAAAAAGACAGAAGAGCCAAAATGGTAAAACAACGCACTACAAACATCGGCTGACACAAACTTTTATTTTCAATACTTTCTTGAGCATTACCATCTGTGCCATGGGAAAACAAATATTTCTGTAGATAAAAACCAATTTTAAGACTGAGGTAGCCCAGACAACACTGCAAAAGATGGGGTAGAAGGGCTGTGAGAACCAGAGGAGGGGGAGGAAATGGTGTGTAAAAGACTTTGTAATAGTCTTTTGGATAAGACACAGAGCGATGACGAATGAGTGTTCACCTGAAATAAAAGGAAAACGAAAAGTTGGAGGGAGGGAGGGAATTTTGGGGGAAGAAGAAGTGGGTGAACAGGGATGGAGGGAAGGCAGAGAGAGCTGGGGAGGGGGGTAAAACTGATCTGGGCACATTGTATACACGTGTGCCTGGCTGTCTCTCTGCTCCTTGGAGGTCCTGGTACTTTGTAGCTGTGTGTAATACAATTCTCACCTTCTCCATGACAAGTGTCAGGCTGCCTGGACTGTCAGCCAGTGTGCTTGAGAGTTTTGTCAATTTGACACAAGCTAAAGTTATCTGAGAGAGAACCTTAATAAAAAAAAATGCCTCCATAAGATCAGGCTGTGGGCAAAGAGGGCCTAGGCCCTCCCCCAAATGATATGATGGACTAAAGATCCCCCATGGAGGGCCTCACTATCCCTGGGGAAGAGTTGGAGGATGGGTTGGAGGGGGTTGGTGGTGATCATGGGAGGATGGGAAGGTGAGGAAATGGTGGGGATGGATATGTAAATATGAGTAGTAATTAAATATTTACATTTTAAAAAAAGATCAGGCTGTGGGCAAGCCTGTAGGGCATTTTCTTAATTAGTGATTGAATGGGAAGGGCCCAGACATGGACTGGTGGTCCTGGGTTCTATAAGAGAGCATGCTGAGCAAGCCATGGGGACAAGCTAGTCAGCAACACCCCTCCATGGCCTCTGCATCAGCTCCTGCCTCCAGGTTCCTGTCCTGTTTGAGTTCCTGCCCTGACTTCTCTCGATGATGGACTATTACCTAGAAGTGTAAGCTGAAATAAACTCTTTATTCCCCAGGTTGCTTTGCTCATGGTGCTTCCTCGAAGCAGCAGAACCCTAGTTAAGACAGACTCTCATGAGGTTTTGTTGTCACCTAAGCAATGATACCGCCAGGCCACAGACTATTCATGTGACTCTGTACTAAGCTTTATCTTATTTGCATGACCTTATCCCTGATATCTTATGTGTGAGCTTGTTTAAATCACACAAATTCTCTGTCATAGGGACACAACCAGGATTATATACAGGCATGATATAAGTCATACAAATTAGTTTTCTCAGTGTACCTCAACCTATGACAACTTCATCTGGTAAAATTGTATTGTTCTCTATAAGACATCTGTCCTGAAGAAAACAATCATGAGTCTTATCCAGAGTTTTACAGTATGATCAAAAAAAAGAAAGAAAGGAAGGAAGAAAGAAAAAGAAAGAAAGAAAGAAAGAAAGAAAGAAAGAAAGAAAGAAAGAAAGAAAGAAAAAGAGAAAGAAAGAAAAGAATTTAAGGAAGTAACCTCAAACACTGACCAAGTATTGAATACAATGGCCCAAGAATACAGAGGGTTATTAACTTTATTATCTCCAAATTGTTTGCCAAGCTCAGCCAAGTACAAGCCCAGTTATACACTAGAATATTTTACAGTTGTTTCTGTAGAATAGTTTTTGAAGATTTATTTGATTAATGTATATGAACATATGCACCTTTGTGTTGGCATCCATGGGGACCGGAGGAGGGCATCAGATTCCCCCAAAGATGGAGTCACAGAAAGGTGTGACTGCCTGATATGGGTGCTGGGGACTGAAGTGTGTGTTCTTAACCACTGAACTATGTCTCCACCCCATCAACGCCTGACACTTTCCTTCAGAATTTCTGATGAGAAAAAATTTAAATACAGTTGATCTTTGGTGAATTTCTTATTTGATTAGTAACATGGGAACATTGTGAGGACTTAACTCCAGAGCCTTGGTTAGAATTCTATTAGGAGGCAGCCTCACCATTTACTAGAAACAAATGCACAACTTACCATACATTTATGGGGTGTTTGATAGAGAAACAGCTCAGTATGTTTTAGAATCTCTAGTACCTTTGGCTCCTTGCCCAGATTCAATCAAAGCAATATTTTTATCACCAAGCAGTCCCTCTCTGTCCCTTTTGTATTCCTCTAGCTTGTTAAATGCACACTGGGGCCTCTTCTTCCTATCAAACTTTTTCTCAGCTTTGTCCCTAAAGTAGACAATATTTGAGACCCTCCTTTAGCCCCTCCGTTTACCTTGTCAGATCTAATTGCAAGCATTCAGGTAACGATCAGGGAAGAGAATAGCGAGTGTTGATCAAAAATTGAACACATCCCTTCTGAAGTCTAACAAGACTGAGACAGTATTTATATCTACTTTTCCAGCTAGAAATAACCCAAAGTATATGTACTCAACAAACCCTTTAGTATCATTATCTCCTTCAGGAAACTGATAATAATCTCTCTTTATAAACTCTGGAAGCCCACATAATCTATACATAAGTACTAGTAAGAATAATATGATACAGAGGTGGCTTTCAAATGCTAGTTAAGATTTGCCACAGCCTGATTAATGTATTTATCCCCATTAATATCAATATTTATATTCTAATTGATCTAATATTGAATTGCTCAACTACACTTGGCATACAAAAATATATCTGTCCTACAGATCTGCAGGCCTACCGGATATGCTGTGCCTCCAGCTATGTATTTTAGAGTAGAATACTGTCTATTTAATTGTTGAGAAATACATAGATCTTAATCTCATCATCAGTAAAAAAAAAAAAACAAAACAAAAGAAAAACCAAATTCTGTATTTTCCCCCAACAGATCCTCAGATTTCTCATAGTAAATCAAGCATGCTCAACAGGTATTTGTGGAATCAATAGATGATTAAGTAACTTAATGAAAAAATTACTCTTGGGGTATGATTTTGAGTCCTTAACTCAAATATTCTTTGATTGTGAAATCATGAAATATGTAACCAGATAATTCAATAATTTTATATTTTTCCTTTTCTTAGCTTTTGTTTTTAATTATGTCTGGGGTGGGGGTATGCACTTTTATTTGTGAGTGCAGATGCACAAGGAGACCAGAAGAGGTTGTTGTCTCCCATACACCAGGAGTTAAGTTACAAGTGGGTACTGTAAACTTAAGTACTCAGCATGAACAAAATGCTCTCAATCACTCATCTACTTGTTCAACACCCAGTAATTCTGTATTTCTGAATAACTGTTTGAGTGTGTACCACAGTGCTTTCTTACCTTTTATTTGTCAGAGATCTTTGGTCTTGTGTTTATTTGGGTCTTTTATTGCTAAATCCTGTCTCTTTCATCCTCAATTTTATTCTCAGTTCGTGGACTCCCATCTGACTCCCATGAGCATGTTGGAACTTCCAAGTCAGACAGACAGACAGGAAATGAGTCAAGGTGGGTCTGAAAGTTTTCACATAGAGAATTTCTTTCAGATTTTTCTCAATTATTTAATTCCTTCATCATAGACAAAATCTGTAATGGAGACAAAATTTTGGCTTTGCATCATGAGAAATGTCAGAATTCACTTTCAAGTCTACACATAGATCATACTTGTCTTCTAGGAAATGTTCAGGAGTTCATCTGACAGAGAAACTGATGCCTCTGTTATATCAGATTGGGATGTCGCTCTATGTCCTTGGTGAATAATATTAAAGATCTAAGTAGCTTCATGCATATTTCAAGACATTATAAATTTAGAAACTTAATATCTTTTTTGCCCTCTGATGATGAGAGTTTATAGGATCTTTCCAAAGAGATGTCAAAAAGTCATTGTTAATTTTTGGGTGACGTCTGATCAAGCTTGAGCAGGTCTCATCAAGAATGAAGATTTAAAGTTAAGTATTTATCTACATCCTTCCAACATTCCCCAACCAAACACACACACACACACACACACACACACACACACACACACGCAAACACATGATCAGAAAAAGAGTATGGTTAAGCCAAAGATAGTAGTTTTTTTAACAGATTCATAAAATATGGGTACAAGACAAAAAAATTCTGTCAGTGGATTGAAAGCAGCACAGTACATTATGGCAGCGAAGGAGAGAGGGTATGTCCAGGAAGACTTGGGAAAGATTAGAGACTCAGAGCAATCAGTGCAAAGGCAGAGAAAAAATAATAACGAAGTATAATTCAAAACTTCCTTCAGAATCCATGCCTGCCATATAAGATTGCCTTTACATTCCATTTCCAAGGCAACCAAGTTGCTCCCTGTCAAAACTGATCGATTGATCCAGTAAGACTAATGGGATTGTTTCAGACACACAGAGAAGAGTCCTGCTCTTCCATTTGGAGGCCCCAGTCGAATCTAGTTCATTCTTGCACATCTTCAAGTGAAACTTAAGAAGTGCCCCAGAGCCATGATCCTGGGCAACTCAAATTTTAGCCTTCGAGGCTTTCTGAAAGGTTTTCTGTGGCTTGCCTCCATTCAAACTTCATCGTGTAAATACTGTTCTCTAGTGCTGATTATATCTTAGTAAATTATCTATATCATAGTTTATCTTTTATCAATGAAATGATAAGAGATATACTTCATCACTTCATTGTCATTGTCCAGATAACGTATCTCATAATCCTTCTGCACTGAGTCTCATACAATAGGAAGTCCTCCAGGTAAACAAGGAGCCAAGGCATTAAGATGGTGATAATCTGAAACAGAGCATTTGCCAAGAAGGAGGCTTCAAACTAAAGTCTGACTAATATCTCAATAATCTATAGTCCTGCTTTATGATACTCAAAAGAAAACAAAACATCAATATTCTTTTTAAATAAAAAATAATAATCCCATGTATCCATGTATTTAGTATATTATTGGTATTGTCAGAGGTAGCCTAATTAAACATAGTATTTTTAAAGGAATTATTTCCAAGAACCTACTATCATAAATAGAGTACCTGGGTGTTGGGTAAGAATATCATGTGTTGTGGCAGGAGAGATGATATAAGTGGTTAAGAACATGGGCTGCTCTCCCAGAGGATCTCAGTTTGATTCCCAGAATCCACATCATACAGGGGACTCTGATGCACTCTTCTGGTCTTCAAGGGCAACTACACACACACACACACACACACACACACACACACACACACACACACACACACACACACACACACACGAGTGCAGTGCACATACATCCACTGAATCATGAAGACATAAAATAAGCAAACCTTTCTCCAAAAGTTGAAGACTTTCGGAACAATCCGTGGCTTTTATAATGGCCTTGAATAAGATGGACAACACTTCTTAGTCTCTTTTACTGAAGCATCCAAATGGGGATTACTACTTGGAGTTTCTGTTTACAAACAACAGATGGTCTTGGGCTAATCCAAACAGAAAAGGAATTTAATAAAAGGCTGTGGATAGCTGGGACCAGGAAAGTATTCTCAGAAATGTGTGTTGGTGAGAGTGCACACAGCAGTTTTCTGCTCCGAGCAGCAATCCTGAGCTTGAATCATAGGCATCGGAGATGTAGGGAGTTACTTCAGGTCCTACCCTCTACCTGCCTTGGGGCTCTCTCAGAATAACCATGATAGCTAATATTTTTATATTACTGCAGCCTTTTGGAATTCCCCAGAGATAATAATTCTCACCACCCCACACAAGGATATTTACTTTTTTCAACGAATGACCAAGTTAATGAGATAAAATCTATAACCAGCTTAGATGTCATGTTTATATGTCGACATGTATGTACATACACACACATTCATACATGCACAGGTTAGGAAACCCAGGAACAGAGATTTTTAAGCAAGGTGGTGCCAGTACTGCTGAGCATCGGGTTTGGTGCAAACCCACTCTTTACTAAGTGGTGTGACTTGTGTAGCAATAAATACACCAACCACATAGATCAGCGTTGGCTCCATAGCCATATAAGAATGCAAGCTACTCCTCACAGCTTCGGGGAACAGGTATGATTGATCAGATTTTTCTGTATCCTTTATATTTCAGAAATGTATTTCTTTATTATGAGTGGGTAGATTGTCTCTTTGAACAAGAAAACTCATTGGCATCTACAAACAAATTCTAGAGAAAATCTGAAATCAACAGGAAGACAAGGAAACTTTAGATAATGCTTCCCATTCATTTTCTGCCATGGCATTCAGAAAGGAAATAATATTCTTACAGTGAAATAGAGAAACCTGGCAGGAATTCCTATCTTTCCAAGAAATCAGTACCTCAGGCCAACTCTACTCTATCCAAAGCAAATCACTGTGAATGCTGTGTACCACCTGTCTCCCTAAAAGAATGTTCTCAGGTTTCAGTAACTAATATATGAAATGATTTTTTTCATTTACCTTTTATTAGTTCAAATTAGAAACAATTCTGCTTCACATGTCAATCCCTGCTTCCTCTCCCTCCCATCCTCCCACACCCCGCACCAACTCCCCACCCCATTCCCCTTCTGCTCCCTATAGAGGGTAAGGCCCTCCATGGGGGATCCCCAAAGTCTGTCATGTCATCCTGGGCAGGGTCTTGGCCCTCCCCCATGTGTCCAGGCTGAGAGAGCATCCCTCCATGTGGGATGGGCTCCCAAAGTCCTTTCTTACTCCAGGGATAAATACTGATCTACTACCAGAGGCCTCCTCACTGACATCCACGTTCAGGGGTCTGGATCAGTCGCATGCTGGCCTCCTAGACATCAGTCTGGGGTCCATGCACTCCCCCTTGTTCAGGTCAGCTGTTTCTGTGGGTTTCACCAGCCCAGCCTTGATCTCTTTGCTCATCACTCCTCCCTCTCTGCAACTGGGTTTAACACTGTTCTCTCTCCTGTTGAACAAACACCAAAAGATAAGCAAATTCTTTGAGCCTTCCATGCATTCCACATGTGTGCATTTCCAGATTCTAAGAAGTGACACTTCAAATCATGTCATACAGCAGGCCTCAACCACTACGAGGGAGAATACAAAAAGGAGAACAGCTTGCTCAAGACTGCTATGTTCAGCAAGAGTGTGGTTTGCTCTCTTCCTCCCAGGAGGCAGCTTTACACTCCTGTTTGAGGCATGTGGGAAATGTTGATTTACTTAAACTAGGCTTTTCTCTGCCTCCCTTACCTCTGCACCCAACCATACCAACTACGGCAAATCGTCTTTATCACTGTGTTTTGCTGTATAGCCAAAGGGACTTGTTTATGTGCAAGAAATCAGCATTTGGGTCACAAGGGCAATGATGGCAGATCCCCCACAATCTACAACTTTGCTTGGCTTCCTGCACTCCTAAAGCTGGGGAGGCGTGGCTCATGAGGACCTAAATTCATTGGGATTTCTCCACACAGCACCCTGATAGACAACTGGGGATCTGTGTAACAAGAAAGACTTTCCTATGACTGAATAAAATGGAAGCCAGGAAAAACAAACCCTGAGATAAAATTAATCTCAAAAGAAAAAGCTGTTTTTAGTGACACCATTTTATACCAAAATTAAATTATTCTGCTAATTCATAAAGGCAAAAGGAATTTTGATGGTTTAGAAGTAACTCTTCCATTAGTTTGAATGTTTCAGATAAAATATTTAATTGACCTCTTTGAGAAGTTTCTCCTAATGTAGAAATAAAAGCTGATGTAAATAGCTATTTGCTAATCCTGAATGCTTTTTAACACAAAGAAGTAAGGAAGGCTGGTCTATAATAAAGTCAACTTTGTCCTTATGAGCCCTAAAACCACTTAAACATTCAAATTAAAATGCACATGTGGTCCTAAGCAAAAAGCACTGCTTTGATAGAACCTCAAATTCTGACTGAATTACAGTAAGAGATTTCTTTCCCAAAGTGAGAAATAATTATTAATAGTGTATCAGGAAACAGATTCTGGGCAGCTCATGTTGGCAAAGGTAAGTTCCTGTTACACGTCCTGCAGCATCTGAGATGGACATTTCACACATCTTTGCATCGCCCAGAATATCACACACTTATCACTTCCAGAGAGCATGTGCAGAGTCTCACAGTGGAAAACATGCATGTTGTCATTATCATTCATTTCTATACCTTTTCTTTTATCTTTAATAGTGGAGTTCAGGGAATTCCACACTGACTTTTTAATAAGTATCTTAGGACAGGAATGCTTACTAACAATACCAGAACTATTCTCAGGTCTTGATATCTCATCAAAGTCTCTAGCTTCCACTCCAAGTTTAATTCAGGATCACCAATATCGATCAGAAGGTCAGCTACTGCAGCTACAGTCTGTTTCTCTCTCTTCACCTCTTTGCTGTGGGGCTTCTTTATTCTGCAGGGTTCCGTGTACCTAGATATCTTCATCTTGACCTTGCGGTAGACACATGACTGCTCCTGCCAGACCCTCTGTTCTGAGGTGGGTTAGTGTCTCTCCCACAGACACTTACACAGTTTAGCACACACAGTTCAGGGTCCAGCAGATGCTATGCATTTCTTTTTAATAAATACTAGTTAAGTGATTCACACTAAAGCAGCAGTTTTCAACCTGTGGGTCACAGCCATCTGAAAACATATTTCCAATAGTCTTAGGAAGCAAGACACCTGCTCACTAGAAAAACTACAGGTTTGAAGTAGCAATGAAAGTAAATTTACAGTTGGGGGTTCCTAAGACTTTCAGAAATATGTGTTTTCTGATGGTCATGACCTACAGGTTGAGAATCACTGCACTAGAGGACCTGCATGATGCTCACGGGACCCCTGGGGTCCATACACATCTGTGCTCAAGCAAATATGACAACGGTTATGATTATTTCTAGGATGTAGCTACAAATGGATTTTTTTCCAGTTCTTTTTTTTACTTCCTGCAAATAGTCAGCAGTGTACATAAACAAGTCTATCAGGAAAAAAATGTACAGGTGAGAGATGGGAGATGGGAGAAAACACTGGAGTAACCAGACATCAGAGAAACCCTGGATAGAACAGACCCACAGGTAGTCCATGAAAGCAGGGTCCCACTCCCCTTAGAGCTGTCTCAGTCACAGGAATTCACTAGAGCAACAGTGTTGTCAAAGAAGATGACATCATCACCAACTGAAGAAAGGATGTCTGACCCCTCCTCCTTTATTTTCTTCTTGGTGTTCTAAGCATACCCAGAGAGTAGGCATTAGCTTAAGAGAGATGGTGGGGAAAGGACAGGACACCCTGTCCTTACAGAGGACTTTTAAGCAGTATGGCAGACAAGAATGACAGGGAGAGAGAAGACATATCGGAATATAAGTACAAAATTGACACTATAAATAGACCCAGTTTGCCCAGGGTGACTGGCCGAGGGTGTGGTACTGATCCACCCAGACATCACTAAGAGAAAGGGACGCATGGCACAATGACATTGGTTATAAAGAAGTGAACAATGAAAAACAGAAAATGAAAATGCCCTATTTCAAATTAATGCTTAATAAATATCAACCATCTAATAAACTAGCTGTATCTTTCAACTAGACCATTTGTAATTATTACAGCTCTATCAATATGTGTATCCCTTTTCCACCTCAAATTAAAATTCTTCCATCTTAAGATGAAATATTTTAACACCAAGACCAAATACTTGAACCTGAGCTCAGAAGGCTGCCACTGTCCTAATCTAACCTAAGATCCTGGCATCATCATGCATGCCAAGTTTCCATTGGAGCCATGGACCCAGTCTTTGTTTAGACATCCCAACTTGCCAAGGGACCTGCCTTTCTGGACTATGTTTCTCACTTTTTAAAGAATGGGTGGTACACTTTGTCATTAGAATTCAGAGATCATAGTAAATTGGCTTAATTTATTTTGTATTTCAATCTGGACAAAACTAAATTTTACAAACATGCAACAGCTATCCTTCCCAGCACCAAACAACATACAGAAAACTACTCCAACTCCCCCTGCCCAATTCTTGGTTCATAGATTGATTCTGTCACGGCTCAGAAGTGCTTTGTGGTTTTGATCCTGAAGCAAGGTGAAGCCATTCTTCTAGCCCAAATACTCAACTCAGAATGCCATTTGAAAAATTGCCCAATATAATTTTATTATTGTGATTAAGTGATTTCCAGATGGCTGCTCTAGGACAGATACTCCTCCCTTTCCCTTTCCCTCTCCCTCTCCCTCTCCCTCTCCCTCTCCCTCTCCCTCTCCTCTCTCCCTCTCCCTCTCCTCTCCCTCTCCCTCTCCCTCTCCCTCTTCTCTCTACGTCTCCCTCCTCTTCCTCCCTCTTTCTCTCCCTCCCTTCCTTCACCACTTCCTTCTAGAAAGAAATTCAACATTTTCAAAATGCCAGAGTATCAACCTAAATCCATAGCATAGATCAGCCACTGAAGACACTAATGTAAACTCCAAGCATTATCAGAGGCAAGGCCTACACTAAATGATAATAAGCTTCAGAAAGAAAGAGAAGAAGAAACCATTAAAAAGTGTGTGCTCTCTGCCATTTTTGCATTCTAGCCCCTGACTGGAAATGACTTGATTTAAAACTGTGATTGAAAGCCTGTGGCACAGAAGTAACACAGTATTGAAACCATATTTAAGCAATGAGTTTCTGAAAGACAGATTTATGCAATCTTCAATCTTACTCAATCCCAAAGGAGTGTACTTACTATTTCATATTCTTATTGAAACATTAGCCACTACAGGGGAAAACGACTTTGATTTAACAATAACAACATTCTTATTAATTTTTATTGAGATTAATAAGGTTAATAATAAGGATTTCATTTCAGTTTAAAGAAAAATGGATAATTGCCTTCCAGGTTTTTTTGTTTGTTTGTTTGTTTTTTGTCTTTTGTCTTGAGTCTAGCATAAGCAGCCATCCAAACAGTGACTGACATATTCATTATTCACAATTCTTACAGTTCATGACTTTACTGGTCTCAGAGAAGAATAATGTTTTGTGATTATTCCTATATGAAGCCATTAAACATTGCTCAGAAAAAAATAAGACAAGATGCAATGCGTTTTTTATTGATGATATTTTACCAGTGGAGCCTGCAATTGTATAGGAATACCATAGAGAGGCTAGGATGCAAGGGTGGACACGTAGTGAGACCACGACCCTTTGCCTAAGAATATGGTCCGTGTGACTCATTGTCAGGAAGCCATGATCTTTCTGTTTCAATAATGATAATGTCTTTGTCCTGAGTCATCCACAGTTTTGCCCAGATGTTTCTATGACTAAGTGCTTAATTTTTCACCAAGAACATTTCAGCAAAACAAACATATAGCATGAGATATTTAGATTAATTTATAAATGCCTGTGTGAACATAAATTATCAAATGACGATAGCTTCTAAACCACGGCTATAAACATGTGTAGATTCACTCTACAAAATGATGAAGGCCATCCATGTGTGACTAAAGACTTCCTCTGTCTGACTTTGAGTAGGTGTAGCAGGGACTACCAGTCACCAGAAGCTTAAAGGAACAGTTCTATTATACCAGTTACTGGGATCATTTTACAGATATTTCCCACTCATTTCTGGCCATGTAGATTTCCTTCCCTTCATTCTATAAGACAGGAAATACAAGGATGTGTCCACCTGGCTGCATGCTTAGCAATGTTAGGGACTGTCACTCTTGGCTGTCTGGTGTCCTTTCAAAGGCAGCTTGTTCCGGGACTGGGTGTGATGGTGAATATAATTCTTACAAGTCAGTAGTGTTGTGATAAGTAGAGCTGGGAGATAATGAATTCTTCTGAAATGAGTTTAGAAGTTATATTTCCTGGCTCCATAAATGTTGTGTGCTCCTCAAGCTTTTGTGTTGAGTCACCTTTCTGGCAGGTGATACAGGTTTGGAAGTGGTAGAAGCTGCAGAAGCATGAACTAAACTCCCCTGAAATTGGGAGGCAAGATAAATGTCCCTCCTTTAAGTTGGTCCCTTCAGTATTTCAGTCACAGACACACAAAGGCAGTTAACAGTAAGTCGTGAGTACATTTGCAAATACAAGTCTTATAATTAAAACACTGCCTGAGAACAAAGATCAGCAGTATGCCCTTAGTATCGTGTGGAAAGCATATAAACTAAAACAAATGCAATCACTTTGGAAGACTGTGGCTTAAAACTGACAAAATACCCAGCACTGATGTTTACTGGAATCTGAATTATTAGGAAAGGATAGGCCAAATAATTCTTGAGGATTATTACAGTCCAAACAGGGATGTTTATTTGCAGAACACTAGCAGTGGAGAAATTTTAGCCCCAGCCAGTCCCTCTACAGAGTTTACAATTAACTAACAAGATTCACAGAAACTCCTGAAGGAAAGCGATAGGCATGCAAACCCAAGAGGATCATTACTGAAACCTATTACATTGAAAAATAATAACTATAAGCTTCCATGGTACCTTGCAAGTAAGCTGTTGGGATGCAAGCACTATTGTTTATGTGATGTTTATTAACATCTGGTCTTGAGAATTATAGGAAGGATTTTTCATAAAGTGCAAGATTTTCTTCTTTCTTGTCCTGCACTGCTATATTTGATTGATGGAGATTATATAGGACACAAGTTCTTAGGGTGCTTCCTGCTTTAATAGTAATAGATTTGAGGCTGTGTGTCTACCTGGTTATTCAACATAATACCTTAGAAGTAGGAATCTTAAATTTCAAGAGAATGTAGCTCTATCTAAAATGTCAAACACATCACAAGTAGGCGATTCCTACCCTTCCATCATTTACTCACTATACTAAATAAAATACATAAACATGAACAAAACATGGCTTTTTATTGATTCATAACAGCATTCTGGAGAGAAGGCATTATCATACATACATTCTTAAAAAAATTGGATGGCAATAGAATAGATCCAGCCCTATAGAGCACAAGATTAATTGAATATTTAATTGGACTGAAGCAAAATAGAGGTTAAGCAGGAAGATGTACCCTTTTCATCTGTCCGCCACCCGACTACTACCCATCACTCACCCACCACTCTTAGTAAAAACTACAGGGAGAGCTGGACAAACTGTCCATGAAGCTGAGGAATTCAACCAAAGAGACTGGCTAGGGTCAAAACCCATGAACAAAGTAACTTGATGAGTACGAGATGATCAGCCCCCAAAGAACATTCTGAAAAGAGTGTTAAGAGCTCTAGGTCCAAGTGCTGGAATGCAATAATGTGTTTTTTTATGGATTCAGTGAGCTTATCATGACATAAGCTGTTTGTGGTTGACTCAAGGAGAAGCCAACTTGGAAAGCCATGGCACAAGCATAAGTGGACTGGGAGAATCGCTGTGAGTGGGGTAGGATGACTGAAAGCATGAGTGAGTGACAGTGTTCACTGTCAGGACAATCTTATATATAGGCATGGGGGGCTATGAGAAGGGGGAGCTGAACATCTTTTCCAAAGATCAATTTCTATATATATAGCCACAGGGAAATTTTAAACTACAACTAAAACGACCATAACAGTTTTCTACATCATTATCTGGCAAAATTATCTGTTGAATTATCTGCTTTGGTTATGCAGATAATTTGAAGTTGCCTAAACCTCTTTCTTTTTAAAATCTATTTTTAAATGTTTTGAGACTATACTATAATTACATCATTTCATTCTTCCCTTTCTCCTCCCCCCCCCCGCAAGTTCCACCATATAGTTTTTGCTCTCATCGGCATTCATGGCCTCTTTGTTTTCATTTCTATTAATTTTTAATAAATTAATAATTTCCAGTGGATTGCACATTTGGGATTTCATTATCTAACCTTTCTTTTTAAAGTTACTGAAACGGGTCTCAGTGGATATCAATTACAACAATTTCTTCCATTTTCAGAATCCTTTGAAGTGAATGGAAATTGTAATTGCTTTGGACACAGATTTAGAGACACACTCAAGTTTCATAAATGGATTAATATTCATAGAGAAACCACAAACAACTCACAAAGGTCTGGCATATGAAGGTATTGCATAAAAGGAGGAGTCACATTTGCATAGACACTAAACTCCAACTAGAACAGCCCTGATTTTATCTTTGCTCTTCAATTTGTTGCTTTATTGTGGTAATATATAGCATATTTCTCATTTTAGTCATTTTGAAATGTTTAACTTATAACTGATGGAAAAAAATAGAAGTGGGACATACTAACAGCACACCACGTGATATTTCAACATACTGTAGACTATTTAAATCAGGCTAACCAATTACTTCCTCCTGTCCATATGATGAAAAAAGCCAAGATTTTTTTCTCCTATTTAAAATAAACAAGACTTTTTTAACATATTAGCAGCATACTGTGTGACATTTCAATATACTATATACTATTTAAATAAGGCTAACCAACTGTTTCCTCAAGTACTTACCCTTTTTATGTGATGAAAACATCCAAATATGTTCTATTTAAAATAAACAAGAATTTTTTAAACCTATAATCACCATAGTATATGATAGCACACTGGACTTTGTCACTCTACCTGCAAGTTTCCACCCATTCACCTTTCCCTTGCTCCCCGCTCTCCTCTGCTCCCCAGCCTTTTGTCAATAACATTCTACTCTCAGCTTCTAGGATCAACTTTAAAATTCTACATGTGAGTGATACAACATTCATGTCCTCCTATGCCTGGTCCATTTCATGTGTGTAATGAATTCTAGCTCTACTCATGTTGTCACATGTGACAAATTTTCATCATACATACATACATACACACCTATATATGTACATATATACATGATATGGTATGTATGTGTGTATATATGTATGCATTGCCCACCATGCTGTCTGCATCTAGTCTGTGGTCTGAACTCTCCTTGAAAACCCCACAAGGCTCTGACCCCTCAGTCTATCTGCCCACACTGCTAATAACTTCTCTAATAAGTCCTTATTCCACAGTTATCCATCTCAATGATTTCTTGAACAACTCTGTTGCCATCCTAAACCCAACAGATACTATTTAATTCTGTTTTTCCTGTGTTGATCTTCCATATGCCCATTGCTAAAAGTGGGCTATCATGTCCCCCTCCATTTATGTATTGGGGTTTACCTATCCTATTAAATTTACTAACATTTGCTTTATCTGGATATGCTAACAGTGAGTGTATATATAGTTGGAATTGGTACTTCCCCTTGCTGCATTGATACCTTCATTACTTAATAACACTCCTAGTCTCTTTTTTTACTGCTTTGGATTTTAACTCAATTTTGGCTGAAAACATGGCTACTCTTGCTTTTGCCTGGAATCCATTGCATGAAATACCTTATCCCATCTCTTTGCTTTGTCTGTATATTCTTAGAGGTGAGGTGATTTTATTTATGTAGCATATACTTGGTCTTGTTTTTAACCCAATATGTCACTTGTTTCACTTAGAGAACCCAATCCCTTGGTGTTCACTACCATTATCACTACATAAGGTCTTACTAATGCCATTTCAAAACATGGCTTCCAATTTTATTATAGTTCCTTTCTGTGGGTAAACTGATTTGCTTTAGCAAGGTATTTTGAGTCCTTGCTTAGTATCCTTTGTTCATGTATTATAGGTTTTTTTCTGAGTGGTTACTATAAGTAACCACTTGTTGCTAGTCATACAAAACATAGTGGATTGTAATAAGCTATTCTGAAATGCTTCCAACTTAAATCGATAATAAAATATGAAAACTGAGGATCAAAAGAAGTAACAACACTTTTTCTGTGTTCGCAAGTAACATTACATGCACAAATATATTATATTTATATGTACATAAAATAGACTGTATTTGTATGTATCTACAAATACATAATACCCATACAATAACAACTGGTGAAAAAAAGAGGCCATGAATGTGAAGGGGAGAGAGAAAGGATATAAGGGATGGCTTGGAGGGAAGAAAGAAATATTGTAATTAAAATATAATCTCAAAAATAAACAAAAAAATCTTTGGTGGTGGGCAGCATTTGCTCCAAACATAGTAAGCTAGATTCAGTTAGAAAACAAAATAAAAGAGCCGGGCAGAGGTGACCCACGCCTTTAATCCCAGAACTCTGGAGACAGAGGAAGGCAGATCTCTGTGAGATCAAGGCCAGCCTGGTCTACTAAGCTATACAGAGAAACCCTGTCTTGAAAAAGAAAAAAAGAAGAGAAAAAGTAAACAAAACAACAAAAGGAAACTCGCCCTCACATTTTCTTTACACTTAAAACTTTTATGTCATTTTATCTCTTAATATTTTAGCTATATCTTGGCCCATAAGTATAGTTAATTTTAGTTTCTTTGATTATAATCTTCATATTAAAGCTATGAATGATTTGTGCCTCTGTCTTACAATAAAGCATTCTTAGTTTGTGTGTAATATTTCCCTTGCCATAAATTTCTACTTTGTCATCACTAACAGATTTTTTTTTATTTTTTGCTTGTTTGTTTGTGTGTTTGTTTGTTTGTTTCAGAGTTGAGGACCAAATCTAGGGCCAAACCCAAGGCCTTGTGCTTGCTTGGCAAGCACTCGGTCACTGAGCTGAATTCCCAACCTCCTTACTAACACTTTTTTTTTTTAAGTGGTATTGTCTATATTGTGTTACGCAGTCGTTGTTACTTCCACAGAAGACTTTTTGTCACCCCAACTCTACCCATTACACATTAAGTCCTTGCTGCTAGATTTAGGGCCTGGTCCTCAAAGACACACTTGGTTAAGAGACAGGGCATCATGAGAGCAAGAGATATAGCCACGCTTCTCTGAAGCCCTGGTCCCTATCCTTCTGCAGGTACAGTGATAATGGGTTAAGGAATGCTTCTGTGTCTCTGTGGCAACAAGCAATCATGGTCTGACACCTAGGCCACATTGTTTTCTTTCTTATCTCCTGCCCCCAAGTCAAGCATTACTCACAGTAAGGCTGTTGTTATCTTACCCACTCCCACTCCTTTGAGAAACTTCTTAATGTGAAGAATTCCCTTTGTTCCCCGGCTCTTCCTTCCCTGGCTTGGACACTTCTTTGGTTGGATCTGGAATCAAGTCCTCACTACAGTGGCTGGCATCCTTTGTTTTGTTTTTCAGCTTTTTTTGAGACAGGGTTTGTCAGTGTAGCCCTAGCTGTCCTGGAACTAGTTCTTGTAGACCAAGCTGACTTCAAACTCACAGAGATCCACCTGCCTCTGCCTCCCAAGTGCAGGCATAGGCTCCAAAGCTACACAGAGAAACCCTGTCTCTAAAAACCAAAGAAGACAAAGAAGAAGAAGAAGAAGAAGAAGAAGAAGAAGAAGAAGAAGAAGAAGAAGAAGAAGAAGAAGAAGAAGAAGAAGAGCAGCAACAACAACAACAACAAGTAGACTGAGCAGGGGCATGCATCTCTCTTCCTGACTGTGGATAGAAAGTGACTGTCTGCCTTGGGCTTCTGAGCCATGACTTCACTTTCCTTCCTTAAGTTCCTTTTGTCAGAGGATTTTGTCACAGCAGTGAGAAAGATAACTGTCTTAGTTAGGGTTTCTATTGCTGTAAAGAGACACCATGACCACAGTCACTCTTAAAAAGGAAAAACATTTAATCAGGATGGATTACATCTTCAGAGATTTAGTCCATTATTATTGTGGTGCAACATGGTGGCATGCAGGCAGACATGGTACTAGAAAGTAACCGAGTGTACTATATCTTGGCTGTCAGACAACAGGAAGTGTTCTGACTCACTGGCCCTGGCTTGAGTATATATGAGACCTCAAAGTCTACCTCCACAATGTCACACTTCCTCCAATAAGGCCACACCTCCTAATAGTGCCACTCCATTTGGGGCTATTTTATTGCAAACCACCACAGTAACTAATACAGATGTTATCTGTTAATGAATTTGTAAGGCACAAACAAAAATATGTATCTAGCAGCTAGAGCTATGGCTCACCAGTTAGGAATACTGGCTGCTATTGCAGAAGACTTGGATTCTATTCCTAGCACCCACATGACAGCTCACAACCATCTGTAACTCCAGTTCCAGGGATCTGATGACTTTTCTGACCTCTTCAGACACCAGGAAAACAGACATATGTGCAGGAAAAACACCTATACACTTGAAATAGTAACTCTAAAAAATATTTTAAAATATATATATCTTCAAGCCTCTCTGTGTAGGTTTTTGTATTATTTTCTTGTGTTCAAAGTATAAAATTAGAATTTATTATGCAAGCCAACATAAGAATTTATATCACCCTTAAACATAGGCAATAGGATGCTAAAAATATGATATGTAGATGACCTGGTAATTAACCTATAATTTATGCACCCAATAATTAAACACACTAAACTCTGTACTCAGAATAGAGACTTATGGGGAATGTGTTTCTAATGCAGTAGTAATAAAAAGCTTGTGTAAATTATTTCCCATTAAAATATACATTCACTTGGTATTTAATTATTTCCTCCTGTGTCTAAGCATAGAGAACAAAATGAATGACAGCCTGACAAAATTACTTTTAGTTGTCCAATGGCTATGCAGCATTGATTTCTCATGTTATGAGCACATTCCATTAAAACTTGCATAGCTGAGGAGCAATGGGTGCATCCTGGTTTTAAAACAGGAACCATTAAAGACCAGAATTGCCAGATTATCGTAGAAGGTTTCCCCTTATCTGTTCCAGCATCCCCACCCACAAAATCACTCAGAAGCACTGATAAGGGGTTGCCGAGAACCTGACAAGTTCCTCATCAGGGATGGGAGGCAGGAGCAGCTGCCCCACTTCCAGCTTTAAAGAGATTTGATCCTGAAAAATGTAGACACAGAGGATGCTTTTCCAAACATTCTTCACAAGCAGGTTTGTGTGGCAAGGAGCAGTGGCTGGGAAGGGGATTCCTTAGCAGCCCTAACTTTGGAAAACAGGGGGCAGGGTTTCTTTTCTTGTTAAGATAATTATGAAAAACATGAAGGCTCCCTGCTGAGTTAAAAACCTCTGGTAGAGTAACATGTAAGAATGCCCTCCATTAAAAAAAAAAAAAAAAAAGAATGCCATTCATTATTCTCCAAGAATTATTAACAATATTCACCTCCATTTTCACAAAATGAAAATCGATAAAACATCACCCAAAAGACAGAAAATAGGTGGAAATAACTAAAATTTGGTAAACATTGTTTTTACTCTGGCCCAGACTACTTCTATTTATGCCAATGAGAAAATAGATCTTGAAAGTGTATAAATGTCATGATGCCACGGCAGCATGTGTACTCGTATTCAAAAGACAGCAAAACAAATAAACACAGACAGCAACTGTCATACTGAGAGTGGCCTCTGCTTTGCTCCTGTAGGACAGATGAGTGGCATCTGATTGTAAAGCACTTAACCCACAAAATGGGATGAATGAACTGAAAAGCCTTTTCATGATGCTTCGGAACATACCATTATATGTCCTAGAGAAGAGTGACATCTAACTGACCCCTGTGACACACACAGAAGGATGCATCACTCAGGGAAGCCTATATGCAACATTTTTTTTCTTTTAGAAGTAAATCGATCTTCAGTCCACGACCAGGAAACCAAGTAGGGCAATGCACAGCAGAGTCCTCCACTATTTTCTTGCCTCTGAATTGCAAAGACAGGTATTTCAATGACCCCAGGGGCTCTGCTCTCAGCTAAGCATGAGGGTTCCATGGAAATCTGAGGCAGTACAGACACACTTGCAGATACACTGTAAAAGCAAATCAGAAAGTAGTGAAATAAGAAAACAGCTCACTATGGAATACCTAAGCAGTTCTCTGTCAAAGAGCAAAGGACAGTATATTTAGCCAGCAGCACACTGTGTAGATTTCTCATCGTCTAAAAGTCAAAATGAAATAAACTAAATTTCAAAAACCCAAAATCAAAACTCAAGGGTTCCAAGCATTTGCTTCACTTGTAGTCTACCTAAAGTCTTGTCTTGGCAAATTGCATGGATGCTGCTAACCGAACACTAGTCGTGTGATTCTGTTGACTTACTGTTTGTAACACATGTAGTAATGACTGCAGTAAGTGCATCTTTCACTATATCCTACTTCCTGTTTTGTGTTGTAAATACTGCTAAAACGTCAAGACCCTAAATTGGGCTCAGTTCAGCTGGGCGTTAGTAGCATTTATGCTAAGCAGTCCTTATGAAGTGCTGGATAAACTCTTTCGGTATACCCACCCATCCCAAGTTATAACCAAATAAAACCCATCGTTCATGTGTGTACCTGAGATCTGAAATGTTTGCAGGGCTCAGTAGCAAAGATTCATCTCTCCTCCTCTGCAGGGCCTTGTCCTCCATTGAGGTAACTTGACATTTGCATTTGCTCTACCCCTGCAGCTCTAGCCTCATATCGTGGAAACCTTGAAGTAACTGAATTTCTCACAGGGATGTGATGGGAATGTACTTCTTTGTATGTTTATCTTATTGATTGTTGAATAAAATACTGTTTGGCCAATGGCAAGCAAGGACTAGGAGTCAAAGAGGATTCTGGGAAATGTAGTAGAGAAGTACTGATCCAGGCAGGAAGTGACATAGCAAGGAGACTCATATTTAAGCGAAGGAGAAACAGAAAGGGCTCCTCTTTTCCCCTCCGCTCCTGCTCCAGCTGCACGAAGTGATCCACCAGCAAGGAGGGACGCCAATAAGGCGTCCAATAAGATAAGTCTTATAAAATATATAGGTTTATGATAGTTAAGACTGAGCTAACAGATGAGAATCCTAGTCATTGGCCAAGCAGCTTTGAACCTAATACAAGTTTCTGTGTATTCATTTGGGCCCTAACTCAGGTGGGCGGCTGGCGTAAAGCTCACACATGGCGGTGGGGCTCAGGCAGCTTTTGGCGGAAAGATTTATTGTAACAGGGATGCTTCCAACTCTAAACAAGAAAAGAGGGATCTGCCACTCCTTCATAATGCTTCAGAAGCATTATGGTTGTCCACCCTTCCTGGCTAATTGAGTTAATAAACCAGTCCAGAGTCAAGGGGAAAGTAATTACAATACAATCTAGGGAAGACTATTCAGCTTTGGTCAACCATGAGAGTTGATGGACCCAACTGTCTTTATATTATCTATGTCTTGCCGAGATCTCTCTAACAATCCCATTAGAGAGTTTACTTTCAAATCCAGACCAGAAGCTGTGGGGAAAGCTAAGCTTCCTTCGGCAGGAATCCTTGTAGTTTGGAAAGAGCTCTTAGTATGTTCTTAAATTCTCTCAGAGACTCAACTACTAGAGCTGAGCCAAATGTTACCAACTAGGTGTAATTTTTCCATCTTGGAGGATAGTTATGTTATCAAGCTTCTGTATCCAAGTGGAAGAGGTATTCATTGATAACTTAGACAAGTCCTGAATGCATTGTGACATGGGCAGAAGATTCACACAGTCAGGATGCCTCTACTACACGTTTATGAAGAACATTCAGGCGTCATTCAGAAAATCCTCTGAAAAAGCCCCCAAGAAATAACCTGTGGGCTTGTCAATTATATCCTGGTGCAAGTCAAAACATCCAGTTCTCTGCTTTTTACATGTAGAATGGTCCTGGGGGACAGCAGAAATAGGAACTCCTCCGCTGAGAAGAATTTGAAGTGCCCATTCATTCCTGGATGTCTATAGTAAATATTTCCATTAAGCTGCATAAGGTTGCTGAAACATGAGTAGAGACAAGGAGAGTATGTCTGTTACTTGTCCCTGGTTTGTCCTGATACAACATGTACAGTTGTACAAGTGCAAATAATAATTCAGCAATCTAGTTAGGCAGGACCATCAAATCTGCAAACTTCTTACCAAAAAAATTTCAGGTCAGTCACCTGTTAGAAAGGTGTTGTCTAAAAGCAAAAGAAGCATGTAATTAACAGATGAGTGCAAAATGATTATTTGTCAAATATGATTTGAGTTGCTGTACAGGTGAGTGTTATAATGTTCTGTATTTTTTCAATGTACTACAGTGAACTTGTTACATGCAACACTAACACTGAAGCTCTGTGACTCTACCTGGAACTTCATTTATTGGAAGATGAACAGAAGGTTTCTGTTGACAAGGGAAAGGGTATAAGTACCACCAACCCTGTACACTGAGTGCCTCAATATGAACCCCAGTCTCCCACATTTGAACTCAACATCCCAAAGCACATTGACTAACTGAAAATGGAATTTTCCAAATAACTCCAACCCATGCAAACAATATCATCCTATAAAAATCAGTTAATAAAAAGATAACCAACAAGAACTATAACCTAACTTTTTTAATCTAGTGAAAACTTTACTTCAATAGATGTAGAAGTGTTCCTGCAAAAAAAAAAAATGTAGTCATAATTAATTCAAAACTCTTGGCCGGCAGGATCCATCTAAAGACAGAATTTAACAGTCGCTGAAGCAAAAATAATCACATCACACAATGAATAACAGGTGCATTCCTGCACTCTTGGTAATACAACAAAACAAGAAAAGAATGCTATAAGTGGTAAATATAAAATAAAACAGAAGCCGGGCATTGGTGGCGCATGCCTTTAATCCCAGCACTCAGGAGGCAGAGGCAGGTGGATCTCTGTGAGTTCGAGGCCAGCCTGGTCTCCAGAGTGAGTACCAGGATAGGCTCCAAAGCTACACAGAGAAACACTGTGTTTCTAGAAAAGCTCTTCTAGTCAGAAAGGGCTGAGAGAAGCACACGTGGCTAAGAGAGAGAGGCCAGGTCTGGAGTCCCCTCTGGTAGCCTCAGAAACCAGACATGATTAAACTATGCAATGCTACATAGAAAACCATCGTGGCTTTCCAGTCTCAAAATGACCCCCCCAAAATCTCATTTTATTATGTCCCTCATTCTAACAAATGGAACAAAGAATTTTTTTTAACACCCTAAGAAGTTGTTACATGGAAACCATGAATGAAGCCATAATGGTTAAGACAAATAATGAGAATTCGTGAGGAAAACAAGGTCATGGAGCAGATGAAAACTGCAAAACAACCTTGAGCATTAGAAATCAATTTGAGTTTTCACTAAAAGCGAATGAACAAGAAATGAAAAAAATCAGAACAAATCAATAGATAGCTGTGAAAAGATAGCAAAATGCAGAAAACAATATTTCATTTTAAAATGTTTAAATTAGAAAAATGAAAGGACCAGGGAGACTGTAAAAGTCACCAGAAGGAAACCGGGATAGGAAGGAAGAAATCCAACAGGAGGAAAATGAAGCAGAAGTAGGATTTGAGAATTCTGTGTGGCAGGCAGAAGGGTTACTCCCAACGATGTCTCCACCCCAATCCCTGAAACATGTGAAAATGTTGCCTTGAAAAGCACAGGGACTTTAGAGATGTAAGTACATGAAGGGGGTTCCATGAGGGTACTCAGTGTCCTGGGACATAAGACAACAGATGCAGAGGTCAAAGCTGCTGAGCAGGCCATAAGCCATGGAATGCAATCAGTCTCAAGATGCTAGAGGCAGGCCCAGCTGAAGGGAAGTAGGACGATAGAGACATCTATCTTGCCCTAACCACTTCCTGTACTCCTTTCCCCTACACCCTAGCCACTTCCTATACTCCTTTCCCCTTACTTCCTACTACCAGGAAATAAAAAAGCAGTCTCTACACATTGCCATCACCACAGTATTCTGTCCAAGCACATGGAACAAAGGGACCACAGAATAAACCTTCCAAAGCCATGAGCCCAAACAAATATTTCCTCCTTTTAGTTGTTCATTTTGAGGGACTGGAGAGATGGCTCAGTGGTTACGGGCCTTCTTCTGGCCTCTGCATGTATGTGGTACAGAGACAGATGCATGTAGACATGACACATACACATTTTCAAACAAAAAGGATACCTTAAAAGTTGTCTAAGTCTTCTGTCACAGTAATAAAGTCAAGCCATATGTATTAAACACAAAATAAAGCACTGCTTTAAAAGACTTTTATGGGAGGAAAATGTGAGCTAAATGTTATGTTCAATCAAAAAATTTCAAACAGAAAAGCACAGATAGTGCTAGTCTTCAAAGATTAGCTAGTCTTCAAAGACAATCTATCCTATGATCATTTTCCTGCAAACCTACAAAAAAATGAGCCCCATGCTTACAACTTTGCAGATATTTTAACCAATGTTTAACTAAATGGAAATGTTAAAAAATGGTAACAGCAACAAAAATAGTAGATAAATTTTATTATTTCAGTCATTGAAAAAGTACAAGATGAATAATGATAGAGACACACTTTTCACATGCAATTAAGAAGTACAGTAATATTACTTGAAGCCAAAAATAAAGAAGTTGAAGTTCAAGGCATGAAGTTTGTCTAAGACTTAAGAGTACATTTTAGACTAATAAATGAAGTAAATGGAATATACATAATTTATGATCTAAGGATTAACACTAAAACACTAGAGACTAATCTGTGATAGGAAGTCAATAGGTAGCATCTAACAAAAGAGGTAACTAAAAGTATTTTTAGGGTGGCATAAATTATTAGATCTAAATATCAAAGCTTCCTAAACATCAAAGAATACAAACAGGAAAGATTAAAAATTAAAAATACACAACCCAATGAATTTCACTAAAAATATTCAATATGGAGAATATGCTATAAAATAATATGATAAACATAAACTGGAAACAGCAATCATTGGGCAAATGTAAACCAGGTAAAAAATAATCCTTTCTGATTGTCCTTGTGAGGAGTGGAGGAAATGCAAATTAATTTGAAAGGAAAGAGTCTAAACTAAAGACTCTATTTAGGGGATGAAAGTTTTCCTCCCCAGGAGAAGGCACACAGTAGCTACTACAACTGTGGTCCAAGCATGGCCAGACTATGTTTAGTGCTGGCAGCAGAACTTGGCAGCATCCTCAGTGTGGTACTGATTTTGCAGAAATAGAAGATGTAAAAATTGGGGGAGATGGTCAAGGAAGCTTGCACACAGGTTCCACAAAGACACTAAAGCTGGGCAATGTGTGATTGGGTCAGATTCCTGGGGGCCATCATATGTGTTTGGGAAAGTGGAGTCTAATTTGCAGTGGAGACCTCAGGAGTCTGAAAATGCCTGGACCATGTAATAGCTGCCAACAAATGGAAAGCAGGAACAGAGGAGAACATAGGCCAAGAAAGAAGCCACATGGACTGGAGTTGGCAGGTCTAGAGGGAGAGGGCTTCCCAAGGCTATTGGAGCCCAGGTGATTACATCCAGAACTGTACGACCTGGTATTTGACTTACTGTGTTTCAGTTTTGATCCAATCTTCCCTTGCCATCCTTTTGTTCCTCACTATGTCATTTACATTGGAAGTACATTCATTTTTTAATATGAGTGGGGCTAACAATTAAGAGATTACCTTGCATCTCAGAAGAGACTTAGGATTTGGGACTTCTGAACACTGTTGGGACTGTGAAAGACTGAAGTAAAATAATCATTCACTGTGAAGATTTGTCACTCAGATTGGTTTAATAAAAAGCTACATAACCATCTGGAGGGCAGGTTGGAAAGAAGGCAGACCCTTTAGAAAACAGGTCCTGGCAGAGGTGTGTAGGTCTCTAGAGACCAGGCCATTTTAGGGGATGGGTCCGGGAAAGAGCGGCTAGGTCCTTGGAGATCAGGCCATTTTATATCACTCTTGGTGCCTCCTTTCTTGCACCTTCTCTGCCAAGGTGAAAGGACCCGCCATCAAGCATGCAGCCGTTGTGCCTTCCCACTATGATGAGTTGTGTCCTGTGAAACCTGAGTCAAAATTAACCTCTCCCTACAAGTTGTTTTTGGCCCCACCGACAAGTAACTCACTCAGTCACAAATCTGATGCCATGTCCTTAGATCTTGCTAAGTACACTTATTAATCAGATTGTTTGGTAGAGGCTGAGTCCTCAGATTTTGCTGTGTTTACAATTCTGTTACTTGAAATAACACATTATTCTTTCTTACTTTATGTCTGTAGTTTTTTCACCACTTTATACATTGAGTAGACATTTTAGTAGAATGTCAAGTAGCCCTGATAGAACTGACTTTCCCTACCTATCTTAGGAACCCTATCTTGGGAAGAAAATATTTATTATTTCCCTATTAAATATACATTATAACTTTGTAATGGAGTGTGTTTGCAAGCCAGTGGTGATCTCAAAGCTTTCTTCTTAGAGTTTTATGGCGATGGGCTTTTGTTGAACACATTCCCTAATTTATTTAGAAGGTCCTGTGTCTAGGCCAATGATGACGATGCATAAGGATCATCTTCCTAATTATCACCTTGCATCCGGGACATATTTGTTTTATGTGAAGTATGCCTTTGGGGCATTTATTGACTGGTTAGAGAATGTCAGGAATTTTTATCTCAATTTAAATAAGAAGTATTAGTCCATTTCTTTTTTAATAAAAGTGCCTTTAGGGAGATAGAAATGATGTCTTTGGAATCTTAATGAAATGAGCTAACAAGCTTGGAATTCAGTCCTTAAAGTCTATAAATTCTGGTAATTATGGGATTGTTTGGTTGTTTTCATTGAAGACTTAACAGAACTTTATAGGTATTAACCATTTTTAAATATGGTTTTGCTTTGCTGGGTTTTTTTGTACTACTTTGTCTCTCCCAGATTTCCTTCTAAACTGTGTCAGTCCTTTCCTTTTCTTCTTACTTATTTTTTCTATCTTTAAAAAAACAGATTATTTCACTGACTTCTGTGTTATTTTTATTTTCTAACTATTCTCCTGGGTTACTGTTTCTTCTGCATCAGGACCACTAAGTTTACAGAGGAAAGTGAAGAGACTGACAGAGCATAAGGAACGCTTGCAACTGAGGAGACTCACAGTGCCTAGAGCCTTGAGTACAAGGGCAGAGGCCAAAGCACAGCTGGAGTGACTCTAGAATCTGACAGTATCATTGAAGAATCACAATATCTGAAAAGAACAAAAGAGAAAAAATGCAGCAGTGAACTTAGGGGGTAGGACACAAGTCACTCAACATAAAAATAGAAGAAATAAAAGGTTTGAAGACATTGAACAGAAAATGAAAGAATTTTCTTTCAGTTTTACATACATAAAATTGGCTTCCCAAGAGAGTTGATCAGGGAAGAGGGAAGAATTTAAGACAAATACTAGTAGAAGTCCCACAGACGTGTGCTTGATTTTGGTAAACAACAATCCAGAGATATAGCACACTTAGTGAAAGTCAAGTAACATAAATTCTAAGAAACAACTATATAACCACATGGTGATCCACTGGATATAAACAAACAAACAAACAAAAAAACAATGAGAATGAAAGAAACTAGTAAGAAAAACAAGAAAAAGCTAGATCCACTTCATTCAAGATAATAATAAGGAAAATGTCATTCTTGACTTCACAGCATGAAGAAAGTATGTCATAAGACAATATACTGTTGGGGCTGTGTCTTAGTTATGGTTTCTATTGCTGTGAAGAGACACCATGACCATAGCAACTCTTTTTTTTTTCTTTTTTTTATTTGCGTTACAATCATGATTGTATTACATGACAATCCCAGTTCCCTTCTCCCTCCCCTCCTCCCCTACCACCCCCCCAACTAAAACCCTACCTATCGCATATCCTTTCTTCTAATCTATACCACAGCAACTCTTATAAAGAAAACATTTAACTGGGGCATCTGGCTTACAGTTTCAGAGGTTCAGTCCATTATCATTGGGGATCATGGTGGTGTGCAGACAGACATGGTGCTAGAAGAGTAGCTGAGAGTCCTACATCTTGCAGGCAACAGGAAGATGACTAAAACACTGGGCAGAATCCCGAGCATAGGAAACCTTAAAACCCACCCACACAGTGACACACTTCTGCTAACAAGATCATATCCACTCCAACTAACCACACCTTGCTATGAAATTATGGGGGACAATTACATTCAAACTATCACAGGCTGAGAGGTTGTTTTTTTTTAATCAAGTTATTTATTCTAAGAAAGATAATCTGCAAAATATGAAAATGAAATATAAGCACCTTCACATACATAAAGGTTGATAAAATTAGTTATTGGGATGCTATACTTCAAAAAAATAGGTCTTACTTTTAAGTTCTAGTATTTCTTCCGTTTCTTAGGGGAAAAAATGGTATTCAAAGACTGAATGTCTGGAACAGCAGTAAATATGCCAATGAATAGGAAGGCCAATGTCTGACTTATTTAAAGGACATCTGGCTATTTAAATCTAAAAGAAAAATCTGAATCATGAGGTTTATGACACATTCTAATAAAAATAGCTAAAAGTGGGGTGTAGGCAAAAAAATCTATTTCAATCTTATTCAGTTATATATGAGGTAATAGATGATAAGATTCATTTGTGATAAGCTGAAATCAGTTAAGAGCATACATTGCCATTCTTAAGGAATGCTCTGGAGGACATTAAGATATGTATAAACAAAAACCAACAGGGAGAAATAACAAAGCATAAGAGGCTAAATATCTGCCTCTGTAAAATGCAACAAAAATGGCAAAAAAAAAAAGTTATTAGAATCAGACTTTACATCAAAATCTCAAGGTCCGGAAGGCAAAGCTGTGAGCCTTCTGGCAGTTTAATTTACCCCTAATCCCATCCTCAACTACCCTGTGGTTACAATCTAGAATGCTCCTGCCCCATTCATGGGTAAAACATTTAATCTCCAGTGTGATCCTATTGGGAACCGGGTTGTAGTAAGAAGGGCCTTTAGGTTGTGAATGCTTTGTCATTATGGATGATGGGTGTTCCTGTGAAAGGGGCCTGTGGGAGAAGACTCACTGCTTGTCTGCCATGTAAACACAGGACATCATTCCCCTGTCTTTTGCCACATTCAAACATTAAAAGGATCCACAGATGCTGGGTGTGGTGGCCACACTTTAATCCTAGCAGAAGCAGGTGTATTTCTGTGAGTTAGAAGCCAACCTGGTCCATGTAGTAAGTCCCAGATATTGCAGTGTTTGTGTTCAAGGACTACTTACATGGAAACCTAACACTATGTTACAAAGTCTACATCTTCCCCTCACTTCATCTCATTGTTCAGGCGTTGGGTCATCTCCCATCCTCAAAACAAAAATGACTATAGCCTAAGATTCTGAAAGAGAAAGACTGTATTTACATAACTTTATTATAGCAGGTTGTTAGGATTATCCTACAGCTAGCTATTATTATAAAAGCTTCTTGCCTAATTTAAAGATTAAACTTCATCATATGCTATGAAAAAAATTGTAGTACATTTCAATTTCAGGATTCCTCATGGTTTCAGCATCCACAGTGACTCTTGCAATGTGTCCCTGGTAGTCAAAGATGGACTACTGGATTTGTTTGAAGCTATTCTCAGAATCACACAAATGCAAAGAAATCCACACTGAGACTAAAATGAAATGACAGAATAAAGATTGAGAGAGGGTCACAAAAGAACCCAGAGTAAAAGAAGCAGGTAAGAAAAAAAAAAGCAAACTAACCTGACAGCTACTGAAGAACAAATAATGATGATCCTGAAACATAAGAAACATCTTCAATTTCAGTTTCAGTAAAGAAATGCTCAGCAGTTAAGAGAGCTCTTGCAGAGGACCTGAGTTCAGTTTGCAGCACCTATGTTGGGTAGCCCGAAATCATCTTTATCTCCAATTCTAGAGAGTCTGACGCTTCTTCTGGCCTCCAGAGATAAACACACACAGAGAGAGAGAGAGAGAGAGAGAGAGAGAGAGAGAGAGAGAGAGAGAGAGAGAGAGAGAGAACTCTTTTGGAGACAGGATTTCTCTGTGTAGCCCCGAGTGTCCTAGAACTCACTCTCTAAACTAGGCTGGTCTTGAACTCAGAGATCCACCTGCCTCTGCCTCCTGGGTGCTGGGATTAAAGGTGTGCACCACCACTGCCCAGCCATTAAAAAACATTTTTAAATGTGTTCATATAAATCAGGGGATATTTACAAGATGATTTGTCTCTGGGATGGTCTTAGGAGTCTTAAACAAAAAATGAAAATTTTCCTTAACAGTGGAGTAGACAAATAGTATCGTTCTATTCATATTATGGAATAGTGAGCACCAGTTAAACTATAGCTTTTGTTTCCTTAAAACAGGACTAAGTCAAAAGAGCAAGAAGATGTACTGACCAATTCTTTCCTCGGTATGAACACAAAATGAATTGTTCAAAATGTTCTTCAGAAAAATAATATATGTGGCAGGCAATAATCCCATCTTCTCAGATGGCTACATGTGTATTTGAGAACTAGCCTACATGCAACATGTAACTCACAGGGCAGATGAGAATTTGGAGACAAGATGACCTTAAGGAACTGAGTTGAGGAGCTAGGCAGGTGGTCCTGGTCCAGTCACAAGGGTCCTTTACTCGGAGCCTGAGGAGGTGTCAGAGATGCCGTGCGGCTGGCTTCAAAGATGGACTATATGTGCCACAAGCCAAGGAGTGCAGGGGCCTCTGGGAAAAGAAAGAAACAAGCATAGTCTCTTCCACAGCCTCAGGAAGAAAATGAAATCCTCCTGATGCTTTTCATTTCAGCCCAGAGCCACCCATGCCTCACTCAAAATTTTTAGCACTGTAATATAGTATATTTGTATTGCTTTAAGCCCTGTGGCTTCTGATAATCTATTATGGTAGAAACAATATAAGTGTACTTAAAATATTTTTTTCAATGTCCATGAATGAATTAGCACAAAATCTAGAATCAGAAGATGTGCTGGGAAATATTTTAGTTCTCAAAAGGTAAAACATACCATTGAGCTCTTCACTGGTGTGCTTTACACTGTGGGTCTATGTCTATAAATGATGTGTTCTTTATGGTGCCGGGACTGGATGCAAGGCCTTGCAAATGCTAGGCAAAGCCTCTGCCTACTGAGTTATACATATCCCAGTTATAAAAAGAAAAAACTTTTTCAAGCGGCTGGAGAGATTCCTCCATTGGTGAAGTGTTTTCCAGACATGCATGAGGATCTGAGTTTGATCCCCAGGAGCCATATAAAATGCAGGATGAGGCGGTGTGTATTTGTGATCTCAATGCTGGGGAGAAAGAAATGGGTCTCAAAAATAAGGTAGACACCTCTGACCTGAACACACACACACACACACACACACACACACACACACACACACACACACACACACACACACACACCTTTAAAAAGCCAAAGCAGTAGACAAGGACATCTGCTGCAGAAGGAGCATGGATTTCAGGACAGGACATATAGGCATCAGATTTGGTTGTGGACAGACTCACTGGACCTATGATTAAAGAGTGTCAGGACAAGAGGAGGTTAGACAGACTGGAGAAAAGTGGCTTTCTATAACCTTTATCCTTTACAACAGTTTGGCTGTGTGACTGTCTAATGGCTGTATGTCTAGAATGGAACTTACCTATATTTGAACCAACTTGCTGGAGCCTCAGCTGAAGTGACAGCCCACTCAGGAAGGAGATTCCAGCCCCAAGACTGTATGGAAAAAGCCCCAGTGGCAGAAACTGTTGTAAGAGAAGCTTCTAGAATTTTTATAGCAGAAGCAGGATCTCAAGTACAAGGGACCTGTGTGGCATGCACTGCCTCCTGAAAAGCCCACAGTTTTGTCCCTGGTCCACCAGTACTGCTCCTCTGCTATACCCATGCAAATGCCAGCCCTTGGTGTCTGTCTCTAAGCACAAACAGCCAACAGAGAGCAGTGGCCACGACCAGTTAAGTAAAGACATATTTGCCCTTTTCTCCACATCTCTCTTCCCTGCTTACCTCTAACCCAGTAGGAGCTGAATCACAGCTAGGAGAGGTGGGGGAGGGAATGACAGATCTGTGTCCAGTCTTTATTCCAAGTCTCTTGAGCCAGAAGCTTGCACTACAACTGGGAAAAATAAATGTTTCAAAAAAATGATGAATTAGAAGTATAAACTTCAATCGCATTTAATAATGGGACGTGACCTGATAACTATGGAATCTTCCAAAGTTGTCATCAAGGAAAGGGGGAAACCTATTTGGCACAGGAAGCTATAAAACTGTAATTGGAAAAAAGAAAACTATGAAAATTTAGACTGATAAAATATTGCATACATATTTGTAGGCACATATCGAATGGTCACGTGATTCTATATAAGCAAAGAATGGAGTGTCCATGCTCCAAGACAGTAGAAGACAGAGCTTTCTACATCAAATGTTATATCTCAGACTCTTCATTCTTTAACCTTAGGCAATACACTACCATACTACATTCGCCTACAAAATGAATTCCTTTAAAGCACTGACTATTGGTTCAAGCTTTAAAAAGTGTTCATAAAGCAGGACCTTTTCATACGGTTGATGTGAAGAATAAGACAAATAACAAATACAAAGCCATCCTGTCTGACATGTGAACTTAAATAGCTAGGGCTCATGGACGGGCTGGAGAGATGGCTCGGTCAATTAAGGGATTACCATAGAAGTGAGAGGACCTGAATTTGACCCCCAGAACTCACATAAAAGTTGAGTGTAATGCCAGATGCTTGTAGGAGAAGGATCAATCATGGCAACTCAGTAGCCAGACAACCTAGCCGACTCAGTGTGCTACACAACTCCAGGCCAGCGAGAGAGCCTGTCTCAGAAAACAAACAAAAAGGGTAGACAGCACCTGAGGAATGGCACCTGAGGTTTTCTCTGTCTTCTACATGCATGCCCATATATGTGCACCTACAATACATGCATTCACATACACAAATGGGCGTCAGAATGCACACTATGCATACACACACACACACACACACACACACACACACACACACACACACACATTTCAATTATTAAGGGTCAGAAGCATTGCTGATGGAGATAGGGAACAACAAATGTAAAGAAAGCAAGAGACAGAAGCATGTTGACCTGCAGGGATGCCATGGGACGGGGAGAGGAAGTGTGCAAAGGTGTTAGCATGGCTGGGACATAAGTTTTTAAAGGGAAAGTAGGAACTAGAAAACCTTCATGCCCTACTTCAAATGCTATCATCAACAGAAAAAGTCTTAGGCTGCTTAGTTAACATCCAGCACAAACCTTTTGATCCTGGCCGCCTCCCCAAATCCAAATTCTACCATTCCACTTGGATCCTTCACAGCTTGAGTTTTCTGGAACTCATTTTTGAATCTCCATGCAATCCTTCTTATTTGAAGCCATCTTATTATTCTTCCTTCTAAAATGTAATTCAGCCACTATCATCACCATGAAGCCTTGTAATTTGTTGTTATTGTTATTACTCAACAATATATATATTGGGTCCTCTGTACACAGTACCAAACAAGATGTTGGGCTGCAAATTTGAGGAGTTCAGAAAGCAGAGACCCTGCTACAGAAGCAAAAATTCAACGAGAAAAGCTTCATTAAACAGACAATTACCAGGGTGGTATTATGACTGAGTTCAGAAAAGGGCACTGAGGGAGTTTTGGACTCCAAACCCTAATGTCAGGAGCTTTCCTCACACCCCAGATCCTCTTCTCATCCTGTGTTCCCAGTGCCTCCATTCATATTATTGGAAGGAAAAGAGAAGGAAGGTAAGTCAAAATGTATTTGACTCCCAGGATGTTCCATAATCTACAGTAAAGTACTCTACCTGAGCATAACCCCAGACGACATTATCATGGTTTGCTTCTCCATTCTTGTGATAAACACTGACTTTCTACTTAGGGTTTCTACTGCTATGATGAAGCACCATAACCAAAAGCAAGTTGGGGAGGAAAGGGTTCACTTGGCTTACACTTCAGCATTGCTGTTCATCACGTAAAGCTTGAGAGGACAGTGGCAGAGGGCAATAAGCTGCCATCGTCATAGAAGTCCCTCCACAGGCAACAGACAGAACTTTTATGGGACAGCTGTGTCGATGTCAACAGATTTATCAATATAAAGCAGATGGCAGCAGGCAGGTAGGTAGCTGGCATCAAAGACTTTGGAACAAGATGGCAGATACAGGCATCTCAGTGCAATGAGGACCTCACTGCAATTAAGGACTTGGTTGATACAGTGGTGTTGCTGTCCTACACTTTATGAGTAGACATCCAGAAGTATAAGGTCCAAGAAACACAGAAAGGATCTGTAGCCAGGATGCAGGCCAGTGCAGCCCAACTTGCAAAGTTGACCCATATCAAGGCCACAAGATATTCATGCAACCCCTGTTTGTATTCATTGTGCCTGCAACTCTCCCATCTCTTTACACTAGGGAACCCTGAGAGAGTTTGCAAAGAGCTGTTCTCCCTCAGCTATGAGATTCAGAGAGCACTAGTGCAGGAAGTAAGGCATCATTATTAAGGGAAGCACCAAGAGTAATGCTAAATCCAATGGAGTCTTCTTGGCCCCTTGAATTCTTTTATCTCACAATCTGACAGACTACCTGCAAATACTCATAGCATTTGGATACTCCTGAATGCCTTCTCAACAGTGACTCTGATCACCTTAGAAACCTTTAAATAGCTTCCCCAGTCTAGCTCTCCTCACTGCAGTGTGCAAAGTCATCCCAGTCTCTTTCTGGCTCATTTTCTAGTTGCTTTTCTATATTAAGCAGCCCTTTATCAAGTTACCTTACATACATACTGCCACCATCTTCTTGCACAGACTATGTCCTTATAGCAGTCCTTTTCCAATTCTTCTAGTGCACCTTCAAGTCACCTACAACACAAACCCAGCATCATAAAAAGGTAAAGCAACAAGTGATTCCTTTCCCCTTTCCAACCTCAGTTGTCACTATTCTCTCGGCTGTAGTTTGAATGTAAAAAGAGTTTGTGGTATTTTTCCTCATATTATCTCAGGTTGCAGAATTAATCTCCAAAGGTACATGTCTGTGGTGTTTGGTGTAGAGTACCTGAGGCATAATTAGGATTAGATGAGCTCATAAGGGTGGAGCACCCACAAAGGCTTCAATGCCTCTTCAAGATGAGGAAGAGATAGTCAGGCAAGTTGATCTGTCTGCCATTTCATCTTACTTAAAGAAATCTTTCACTAGATGACAAGTAGATGCAGGCCCCATGCCCTTGGACTTCCCAGTCTCTAAAATTGCCAAATAGATATCCTCTCTTCTTGATTGGTTGCTTAGCCTCAAGTATTTAGTTATCATAGGTGTAACTAGATGTTCTAACACACTCTCTCCCTGTTCTCTGCTGCCCTATCCCTGACCAGCAGCCTCACCTCAGAACCTCTGCTCTCTCTGCTAATACTTGGAGGGAATTCTTTTCCTCCAGAGTCCTCCAATTTAATCTCATTCTTTCTTCAGATCTCTACTCATAAACCACTTCCAGGAAGGATATTCTTGTGATCATATTTAATTTGAGAAAGCCTAGTCCACATGCATGCCAACTTCCTCTCCCCTTTTCCTGAATTGGTTTCTCCTGTTAGCATTTATTACTATGTGAGTTACAAAATATTTTACCTTGTTTACATTGATTTTCATCTGTATCATTATAATATAACCTATATGTAGGATGAGTTTATGGTATTTTTTTCCTCATATTATCTCTAGGGTCTAAAGCTTATTACAAACCACATGATAGGCACTTACATATATATTGAATGGATGAAATAAGGAAAAGTGGGGCTTGGTTAGATTTGTATGCAAAGATTATTCCTATTCTGATTAAAGTTCATTTTAATTATAGAATCAATAAAACTGAGATTCTTGACACACACAGTGTGGTTGTGATATGTACTTTATACACGTGTGTCATATGCTTATGTAAGGAATGAGACAGAGGCTTCCTCTTATAGAGGCCATTGTAAATCTTTTAATCTTGGAACTTTTCAGAGTTTTCAATATGCCAATTTATCAAATCTTAAGAAAAAAGTTTGTATGTCAGATTCCATTGTTGCAACCGCCTCGACCAGCAAGGAAGACGCAATGCTGAGACTCTTCCTTAAGCAGTTTACTCAGGAAACTGAAACAATCTTCTGACCCTGGGGAAAGCCAGCCCACAGCTTAAAAGCACTCTTGCCAGCCAACCCCAGAACGCCATGTGGCTAAGGCGGATAGGCTCGCATTTGCTGATGCAAGTTTGAATCTTAGACCAAGCCAAATAAGGAGTTGTTTATTCCAGAGAGCGCTCACCCTCGGGATGGTGGAAGGCAGAAACCAGTGCCATCTTTAAGGCATGGCGCATTGCAGCTCTCCACATTCCATTACTCAAGTTTACTCCCCAAGTGAAAGCATGGGTTTTAGAGTAGCAATTTTAGAAAAGGAAAACAGTTTGAGAATTCTTCAGTAATCATTGCCTTGATGTATGTGGCTTTTTCGTTTTAAAATCCAAGTGAATAGTCAGTGTTCTCCACAAGTTCGTGGGCTTGAATACATAGTCCCCAACTGGGGAGCTGCTGTTTGAAAGGTTGTAGGACCTTTGACAGTGAAGCATGGTTATCACAGGGGGGTCACCATGGGTTAAACCTGTGAAGATTCGTACCAGGTTCCATCTCTATTTAGTTCTCTGTTTCCTAATACCAGGATATCAGCCGGCTCTGCTGTAAGCTCCAGTCAAACATGCCTTCCTGGCCGTCATGGATTGTGCCCTCTAAACCTGTTAGCCCAAACCTCTTTTCTTCTGTTAGATATTTTGTTGCAATGAAAAGAAAATACAACCTCCAATTGATTTCAAGAGCCAGACAATGAACCCACAGTATCAAATATATTGCTAATTATGGCAATAATCTTCTTGGTGATCCCAATAGTGACCACCTTAGAATCCCATTCTACATAATACTACTAGCAATTGATTAAACTTCGTACAGGGATGAACAAATGTCCCATAGTGAAATGTTAACCCCTCTCTTGCCACAATGTAGTATATTCTGTTTCAACTACATAACTTCGCTTGAAAGAACACTCTAAGGGAGTTAGAAAAATCAAGTATCCTGTAATTCTTACTGAATCAATCAACTAATTATGACGTCCCCTGGCAACTGCCTGCTAATGCCCTTCCTTCCACACTCCTCAGCGTATGCAAATGGGCTCCATTCTTTGCCATACCCAGTGGTAGTTACAGGTAGAGTCAATGTTATTCACCACTCATTCCTTAGTCTTACCTACTAATGAAAACATCACAGATCACCATGTAATGGATTGGTGCTGCCGATCTCTGTGTAATGGTCTCCACTGTGGTTGTGAACTGCAAATAGAAATAAGTGACTGCTTATGTAAATGTTATATTTGAACTCTCCAGGTTCTTGGATTCCTATTGCAAATCCACAAAACCATTCAAACCAGTTCTACTGAAGACAGCATTTTTCTCACTGTGTCACATTCATAGGCCACTTTGACTGTTGGTAATTCTGTGCTGTGCAATTGAGAGTTCTGGTGATTCCTTTCTAGAGGTTTCTGGCTTGAATTTGAAAAAGAAAAAAAAGTAATATTATATCAACATTCACATTGACTTTGTTCTGCCATACTGCACGTGTAATGCCTACTTCACCTGGCACTGTTAAATTTACATGTCTTCAAGATTATTTTCTATGATATTTTCATTTCCCATGATATTTTCATTTCCCACAATGCCATGCAGACTCTGCCTAAGATCGCTCAAGGGAGTGGGAGAGTGGATGAAACTTGAATAGGCCATCACAGCATAGCCGATCAATTCTACTACAATTCACACATACAGATTTGGGCAAGACTCCCTAAAGTATTTTCATTTGCCACTCCAACATGTTTCACACCAAGAGACTAATCCACAGAAAATCAGGAAACCAGGAAGTCTTTAACAAGGCTTGTCTTGTGGCATTGTGAGTCTACATCCACATTTGCAGCTTAAGTGTGTTTCAAATATTAGTCACTCGGACTCTTTTCTATGTTGAATATCCATAGTGAGCTGATTTTTCTCACACATATACATTCAAAGATCTGCTTTAGCTTTATAAACTAACTCTATCATGAATCAAAACATAATAATGACAATGATACCAAATTTAAAAAAAAAAAAACCTGTAAAAAATCAAAACAAGGCTTTTCCCTACCTTTACTTCCTTCCAGCCCTGGAGGGAGATCTGATATGTGAGAAGATCGTTTCACAAACCAGCAACTCTCATGTAGGAACCCTCACAAGTCTCCCAGTAACACACCCTTCACCGTTAGCGTCTCGAATTTGTTAGACTTTCAAGAATCTGACTGTAATGATTGCAAGCTTAATTTCCCAGATGAGGTAGACATACAGAGAAGATGTTTCGTCTCTGTGTCAGAGCAAGAGAGTGCAGCAGAACCAAACAGAATGCAAAGGTGAAGATTCCATCAACTGAATGTTTTTCTGAAGCTGCTCCAGATGTCTCTGTTGGAAACAGGTCTTAAGACCAATTTATGCTTAGGCCACACAGTGTTGATGCATTTACCGAGTATGAGTCAGCTAAAAACATGGCTGACATCGGACACCCAGGGATCTGTAAGTCAGCACAAAATGGGTCATACTAGCTGCCTAAGGAACCAGTGATATAATCTGCTATATAACTATTTTTGGCAGAGTATCACTTTTGTGTGGGTTCTACATACATAAGACCCTGAGGTCAAAGGCTCTAGAGTCTAAGCCGTGCCTTTCACCAGCCTGCCTGTATGTGTCATTCTGTAGGCCTGGGTGCCTATCTCCATGAGATCTGTGTGCTGGCCTGAGTGTGTGCCTGTGGCTGCCTATGTGTGACCTAGGTATGTTGGCTTGTGCCTAGGTACCTGCTGGCATCTGCCTCACCTATAACCCTCCTTTTCTGGCATTGGAGCCTGAACCTCACAGGCTCAAAACCAACTCTGAATCTTCAAGAGAAAGTGGTTAACTCATAATATATAAACTGAGTGCAACCAATAGAAATCATATAAAGATGTTTGTGTCACAGACCCATCCAACTTCCTCGAGATACAAATTCTTTACTGGAAGTCTGAAGTAATAACATTGAGGTCTTCAAGTACAATTCAGGCAAGTTGAGCAATTTAGGAAACTTTAGTTAAAAATGCATCGTTTAAAAAAGCATGTACAAAATAGGAAGGTATATTCCATTTTACATATCTGGGAGGCAGTCTGCTTTTCCATTTTATCTTTTTTCCTTTACCTTATATCTTTCAAATATTCACAAAGATGGACAAGGGTTTCCATCAAGACACAGTCATAGAAGCTCTAGCTTAAAAGTAGTTAAAACATTGTAAGCTCTTTCACTAACATAATAGAAAGTGTATTCACATTCTCGGTCATATGATTCTGTCCCATGCTTCAGACATTAATCTGAATGGAGTAGTCGAAACTTCTAAATTCTAAAGGTCTTTCTTTTCCCTGTTCCTTGTGAGGATAAAGTAGTTGCTTTCAGATAAATGTGTGGGAAAGGAGAATAAAATGGAACAACTTTCTAAGGGTATCAGATTTATTGAGGTCACTTTCACTTCTTCTAATGAAGACAAATATCTGTAATTATAAGTAAATGTACTGCAGCTGCTTGACAGATGTTTATTTTTCCAATATCTTCTATCTGCAAATATCTTTCTGTAAGTCTCCTTTAAAGTCTACTTTATTAAAAAAATTATTTCCAAACTGCTACTGTGCCCAGATTTTCCCTATTCGACAAACACACCTGCTGCAACCTAGAGATGTTCTTGGTGAGATTCTGCTTTTCATGGTTACCACACCAGTGTTTAATGTTGATGAGTTCCATGAACCATACATCAGGTGTCCCCATTGTCAAGATGGACAGCAATTCATTTCTGACTCACATGAGATAATTGTATACGGCAGTGACAGTTTTTTAAAAAGAAGATAGATGAAAGTGGTGGGAAAACATTAGACATTTGTATGTTAACCTGGGTGGCATGATGTCAAGACAGCTGCAGACAGTGGTTAAGACCAAGATACATATAAAGAGTCTGAAAGAATTACAAGATGAAGATGATGAAGGCCCTGATTGGACTTACCCACATCTTGCTATCTCCTAGATGGTAGTCAACATGTCCAGTTCTTAGAGCATTATCATATTTTGGCTATAATGTATAAGGAATCACAAAAAAAATCATACACAGCACGTGCACACACACATACATACACACACACACACACACACACACACACACACACACACACACACACTTTACATCTGGCCTTAGTAAGTATATGGTACAGAACAGATTTATAATCCTATACACCTAGGTGTCAAGTGTGAGGCAGAAGGATTGTAAATTCAAGTTACACTTATACTCCAGAGTGAGTTTGAGGACAGCTCGGTCATCTTAGTGAGACTATGTCTCAAAATAAAAAAGTTAAAAAGAAGGCTGGGGATATTCAGTAGTAGAGACCTTGTCTAGCATGCAGTAGGCTACAGAGTTAATTCTTGATACTGGAAAAAAGAAAAAGTGTGGTATGCTTGTTTCAAAGTTTGTTATTGGAACTTGACCCTTGCATATAGGTTAAATGTCATCTTTCCTAGGTTGGGCTGAGGAACCTGTGAGATATATGTGTTTAGAAGCAACAGACTTTGGTGAGAAGCAATTAGAATCCAAGAAAAACCAGCAGTGAACACCAAAGACACATTTTCTAGGTTTTTGATTTATTCAATCATTCACTTGTTCATTCAACAGATATTCATCAAGTTGATATTACATGCTGAATCCTGTTCTGAACCATGGAGATGCAACAGAAAAGAAAAGTGAAGTTTTGGAAGACTTTATTCTAATATGGGATGAAAAGGTAGAAACTAAGCAACTTATTTAGATATTGGGAAAAGTATTTCTTTAATAAAATAAAACAATACAAGGGGATCCTTCTAAATAGAAAAGAACTGCTTGTCTCATTGGAATAGTTTTCATGGTGGTTGGATCAGGCCTTTCTTGGAAACAGATGCATCCATGACATTAAATTGCCTGCTATGTAAAGAAGTACATGAATAGGATTCTAGGAAGAAAGACAACAGGTATCATATGCTGACATCCCTATGCAGCCAGAACAATCATCATTCTGGTCCATGGAAGCAAGATAAGAGCAAATAAAGTTGGAAGACTATTGAACAGAACCTCCCAAGGTAAGAGATGGATCATGGGCTGTGTTTAAAATACAAGGGAAGTCTAGAGGATTTTAAGTAGTCACATGACAAGATCTGCATGCTTCTAGAAGATCATTAAGCTGATATTTAGAGTGTTTGGGGAGGAGAAAACAGGGGATTCAAATAGAAGACCTTGAGTTATCTAAGTAAGAGATGGTAGTGGATTGGATCAAGGCTACCATAGTGGAGAAGGAACTGAGTGTACAAATTGGGTATGTATTTTTGAGGAAGAGATAATATGACTTGCTAATTAACTGGATGAGGATGAAGACAAGGAGGTAAAGCAAGGATGGCTTTACATTTTTGGATTGGATAACTGGGTTGAACAATCCAAGGAGGAACAGGTTTGGAGGGGGTGGATTTCTGCCACTCAGCCTCTGAGATGCCTGCTAAACATGATAATAATAGTATCTACCTTGTGGGGTTGTTGCGCAAAGAGAATAGGAAACACATGAAAATAATTTAGGCCAATATCCAGCAGCAACTAATTGCTCAATAAATATTAATGGTGATAACGGTAACAGTAAAGGCAGTTGTTCAAGAATTGTTAGTAGCTGTAATTCTTCAGTTAAGGTGGGTCAGCTCATTAGAGATTAGGAATAAAGATACTAGTGTAAGAGGGTATTACCAAGGAGTCACTGCAGCTTATACCATTGGGAGAATATTTTTGGTCCATTATGGACCAATAATATAGAACACTTGTCTCCATAAATCCCTTTGTTAAAACCCTAACTCCCAAAGTAATTGCAGTCAGAAGTGTTAGATTCAAAAGTGGTTAGATCACATGGATGAAGCATCATGTAGAGACATAGTGGTCTTTATAAATGTCACACCAGAGGGCCGTCTTATTTACCCTGGGACTGTGAGTCCAAAGCATTACATATGTCAGTACTTGACCCCTCATAAAACACCCAACCTGACTACATCTGACCTTGGACTCTTTGACCCTCTCCAGTATTGTGATGGGTTAGTTTCTGTTGTCTGTGAGTCACCCATTCTGTGATATGTTGTTAGAACACCCATAATGGATCAAAATGTACTTTCGTAATCTCCAACAACAACAACAAATGAATTACGCTTAAAATAGAGCATGCCAGCTACAACTGACTGAAGCACTTAGATGCCATGGCAATGGTAAATCGCTACAAAAATTCCTAAATTTCAGTCTCCATTTCTGTGCTTATTTCTCATTACAAATCAGTAGAGTTTGTAGATCAGCTCCAAGGAGTGCATTTTCAGGGCATTAGTACACAAAGCCATTGGGTGTAGCTCAAGAAAAGAGCTCTCTCTCTCTCTCTCTCTCTCTCTCTCTCTCTCTCTCTCACACACACACACACACACACACACACACACACACACACACACACACACACACACACCCCAAGTTATATTAATTGGAGGAGGTGGGGCAAGGGCTGGAATACAACAGTATTTGCATACAGGAGGACCCCAGCAGGAGGCTGTCATATACATCTACAAGCAATCAGTTCTAATTAGGTGTAAGGAAAAAGCCTAATCACTCCTGCAGGAACTCACTCCCCTTCCCACAGATGTGGAATCTAAAGAGAAAGACATCCGCTCTCCTTGCCCTGCCTCAGAAACACTTCAGCCTAATCACAGGAGGTACAATCTAGGGCTTGGAATGCATTAAGCATCCAAGGCTCCTTCATTACCAAGCTGTGCTCTGCTGGGGAGCAGATTAGCAATTCCTGTCACTGTCAAGGGGTCCTATAAGGATGCTTTAAGCCCCAGGTTTCCACAGCCGGCTAAGTGTTCTTGACTCCTGCCCTGAATTAGGTTTCTCTCACTGAACCCCAGCTCCAGAAGCCCAGAAGGTGTATCTACCTAAGGCCAGAGAGCGCCTGGAGGAATTCTTGGGTATTTCTGGGTAAGACATCAATAAAAGTAAAAGACTCATGTTTACACTCCCTTGAAGCCAGCCCAAACCTAAGGCTCCTTGAGTGCCTAAGAGACCTGCAGGCCTGGTCCCAGGACTAGGCAACACCACTTGAGCTATGGGTGAAAGCAAATTAGGAGAGTTCTTCCTTGTAAATTGCGTCCTTTCCAGGAAGGCACCCCGAGCCTCCCCACTGGTGTCGCCTAGCCGCCTGGCACCGAGACACAGTGAGCTCGGTCCCCGGGCGGGCACGCCAAGGAGGGACACGACGGTGGTGACTCACGCGGGCGCGCGCCCGCGGGAGGGGAGGACGCCTCACCTCCGGCAGAGCGGAGCGAGGGGCTGCCAGACGCATGCGCTGCGAGCCGCTTGTTCGCTCTCTCGCTCCCTCCCCGCCCACCCCAGCCTCCTCCCTCTCCGCTCTCTGCTGGCCTGGCTCCCTGTCTCCGTCGCCCGGTGCTGAAGTTGGGTGGATGGCAGTGAGCCGGCTCCTCTAGAGGACTGAGCAGCCCAGCCTCGCGCACCCTCGGACCGCGGTGCGCTCACCCACACCCCAGGCCACCCGGTAAGGCGCGACCTCTGAATCCCTAATAGGATAAGAAATGACATAAAAATGTCTGCTTTGCACTGATGGGTGGGTTTGATTTTTTTTTCCTTTGCTCATTTTGCCCTCCCCACCCCCCCACCACACACACACACACACACACACACACACACACACACACACACACACACACACGGCGAGGAGGAGGTGTGAGAAAGAGGGAAGGGGGGCAAGGGGGAATGTCTGTCGCCAGTCCCTGGCTGGTGAGACAGTGGGGTGCGCGGGTGTCAGTGGGCAGCACCGCTCGGTGGCTCCGCGAAGTTGAATCCCGCGTGGCCCGCCGCAGGGCTCAGTCCACTCTCATCCCCCCACCCCTGCCGGCTCTGCAGAGGGTCTGGACGGTTGTCCTGCCGGGTCGCGGTTTCGGGTGTCCCCGCTCCCGCGGGGAAAGGACTCAACACCTTCGGGGACCTGGAGGTGAGAGAGCTCTGCAGTGGCGGGAGGGGGAGCGCGCAGGGGATCTGGGTCCCCAAGCTTTTCGTGGCTGTTTGGTCTCAGCCGCGAACCACCTCGGGTGGTCTCATTTCTCCTTTTATCTGTTGGTGCCTTTAGGGAAAATAAGCGATTCAGTGCAGATAATGGTTTTACAGATACCTTGAGCAGCTGCTGTGAGTGTGTGTGCGCGCGCGTTGCGTGTGTGTGTGTGTGTGTGTGTGTGTGTGTGTGTGTGTGTGTATTGCAGAAGGTGAGAGTCTCTTTTGTTCCTCCCCCACCCCTGAGAAAACGAGTTCTGGTGTGCATGGCACCGGGTCGGTTTTACAGAAATCGAGAGAGTGAAGATCAGGAACGCCCACCAGCCCCCAGCCGCTGCCCCGCTGGGTGGCATCACAGACTTCCTTGCTGTGGGAGCTGGGTCTCCTGATTACGGATGGATCACAGCTTCTAGCTGCCTCCTCGCTAGCCTCCCTCCTCCTCTCTTTTCTCGGGCTGCCGCAGAGGCTGGTTGCAGACACTTTCCTGTTGTCTCCTCTTCTCCCTACCTCTGTGTCTTGGTGAAAAATGTCGGAGGACCTGAGGATGGCGGAAGAACAGAGCATCGGGTGGGGACCTGCTCCTGACTAGCAGGAGGCGCACCACTCACTCAGGAGTCTGAGGGCTCCCAGAGACTGAGCATGGGTCACCTGGTCTAAAAGATGTGGGTACAAGACGAGGCGTGTGTCCTTTTCCTCCACGGAGAACTAGGGAAGCAGGCTCGCTTGAGAGATCCTGGTCGCCCAGGAACCCTGCCCCTGGCTCTGAGCATAGTGTTCCAACACTCCCCGCTCCCTACTGACCCTTCAGTAAATTCATCCTTCTATGTCTTGTCTGAAGAACTTTGCAAGCTTTTAGTTGCCCCTTTCCGCCTCCTTAAAGGGGACGGGGGGGAGGGGTTACAGCAGGATTCTGTCCATCATGGGTTGGTTATCACAGAGAAAGAGGAACCTCAATTTGGTTCCCACCTAGGATAAACACTTCTGAGACTGCATTTCCGGTGCTCAGGCACACTGGTTTTCAGCGTGGTGAACCTTTCTGAAAACCATTCAGTTGGTAAAGACAGAAATAAATTTTACTCTGATAATGTTTCCTCGTTAAGTTCTGAGCTACTAGACGCTGTATGAATTGAAGAATTCGCAAACCGTGAGGCTCATTCTTTGTCTGCATCTCCGAAGTCTGTCGTTGTAACAGTAGCAGTTATGCATGGGACATGCATTGCAACACTGATAACCGATCAAAGGGTAATTCATACTCATCTAAGTCACATGACTGAGAAGTTTGACCTTCTGTTAACTTACTATTATGAAGCAACTTCTCCCGTTATCATGAACTAAAATAGTAATCATCCCACTCATGGCAATGTAGGTTTATTAGGTTTATTTACTAATTTATAATCTTAAGGGCTGTATTTAGGGCCTATGGATGAGGTTTATTTACAGTTTGGGGAACTAAGAAGACAAGTGTTTACTATTACAGAAAAGAATATGTTTTGTGAAATGAGATGCCTGTCCATGGGAATAATACCAGAACCCACATCACAGGTAGCATCTTCCCTCTTGAAATTGTCTCCGAAAGATAAAGAAACCCATTCACTTAAAAGCAAGCAGTGTAAGGTGTTCGTTTTGCCCATTTCCACGTTTTTTGACTGTGTTGCCTCAACTTCTCATTAGGTTAGTTAGTCCCTACTTTGGGCACTGTGCTCGTTCTTTTTTTTTTTTTCAGACTCATAGTTTGTATTGTATTTATAAAATAAAATTTATAAAAACGTGAAAAAGGGTAACTCAACATTCAAAAACTTGTTATATTGTTGCATTTACCAAATGATAATTTATCTAACCCTTCCCATCTTAAAATTTTATTCCAAAATCTTCAAGACATTTTCAATATCAATTTATACTCATTATTTATACTCATTATTTCTACCATCTGAAACCTTCAAATTAAGTTATAATAACATAATACATCACATAAGAAATTTTCTATGTGATAGTAGGTGATTAGAAATGTAAAGATTGGTTGAATGAATACAGTGCAGAGTGTATGAGAGGCTTAAAACACTAAATGCTGTTAAACTGGAACTATAATTAGCTTCAGCCAATCAGGGAAATACTAACTGTGTATCTTATTAATTATGCTCCAGGAAATTCAAACATCTAGGATACTGTTTGTGTCCTCATCACCATAAATACAAATTCCTACAGTGTGGATTGTCTACTTAATGCTCAGATTTAGACAATTGCAAAGTTAATTTGGATGCTTATCCAAGTCCCTGGAGCTTTCATTCTTTTTACTATACCATACTTATATGTTACTTATAAATGTCGACATGTTTGGGAAAGCTGCAAGATATTGGTGACAAATATCCATAATTCAAAAAAAGTAAATATTAAATATATATCATAGTGTAGCTATCACATGTGCTCTCTGTCATAATAGAACTCAAGATATATATATATAATATATATAATAATATATATATATATATGTGTGTGTGTGTGTGTGTGTGTGTGTGTGTGTGTGTGTGTGTGTGTTATCTGTGCTCGTTCTTAAAGGATGCCCACCGTATCAGGATTTAGTTCATTTAAGGTCTTAGTGCCAATGGTCTAAATCCATCATAATTCCTAAGGATTTCTTATACTTTTTCAGAATAAATCTCATTAGCATACACCCAGGGAAGACGCTTTGAAAACAAAAAGCTACATTCTTGTTTGGCTTTGTTAAAGAGCTAAATAAATGTGAATTGAATGGTCTCCATCCTAAATGATGAGAATTCTGCTGACTCACAGACTGAAGGGTAAGGAAGAACTTAGATGTGAATGTTCTGCTATGAAGACATGGGATCTTGCACTAGAAGTCTATTTGCTGAAATGTATGGACTTTCCTGGAGAAGTAGTCATTAGCAGTGAAGCAGGGAGCCAAAAGGACAGGAATCCATTCTATGGCATTTGGGAATCCATTCTATGGCATTTCTGTAGGGGATTTGGATACCCTAGTTCTATCTACAGAACAATGAAGATACTTCACTCTCCAGAAGGGAAAATGTGGGCACTAATACATTTATCTGTCAATTACTAAAGACCATACTATGGGGTTTTATAGAGTGCTTCTATAAAACAAATACTTCATTTCCTCTAAGTAGACAGTGCCCATCTTTCCTATCTCCCCTCACCTCCATTTATCCTTTAAGTAACTTTAGCAAATTTTTTAAAAATCCACTTAGATTATTATACTTGCTACTGTGCCAGCACCTAGCACAGTAACTAAGAAAGGGAAGTATTAGATATTTACTAAATGAATTAACTTTGCAAAATTGACATGGCTCAGAAAGGTCTTCTGACCTGCTTAGCTGAAACTATGGGCTCCAGGTTCAGTGAGAAACCTTGTTCTAAAACCTACAGTGGCAGGCTGGGGAGATGGCTTAAGTGGTAAGAATGCTTAGTTTGAAAGCAAGAGGTCCTGAATTCAGATCCCCAGCAACCACATATAAACAAGGCATGTTCTGAATGCCTATAACCGCAACACTGGGTTTCAGGAAGACAGACAGGAAGAGACAAGGAACTTGCTGTCAGTCAACCTGGCAGGGAGTGCTAATGTCAGGTTTAATGAGAGGTCCTCTCTCAAAAGTCAAGGTGTAGAAAAGAAGTCACACACACACACACACACACACACACACACACACACACACACACACACACACAAAATGTTCGTGCTTTACCGAGTACCCACACTGAAATTATGTCCATAGTCTCACATCTTAGAGGAAGCAAGTTTTAGAATTGTAAATATGTTCTCTTGATATAACACTTACAGTTTTGATTTACTTCTTGTGATAAAACCATACTTACTTATTTTAGATCTCTTGGAACACAGGAACTTATATGAAATGAGGATACATGTGGATATAATAAACACAAATTTTCGGTCAAGATATCGTTGGTTTATGTCCTTATTTCTTCATTTAGTGACTTTGCTGTTCATCTGCCTGAGCCTCAGTTTCCTTCTATGCAGAGATTCTGGGACAGCTTTTAAGCACAGATGAAATGCATATACAGGACAGATACTTACCATCAATTCATCTTATGCATAGGTATACATCATTAGAATAATTGATGTGTATTTTGGTCTTTAAAAAACATTCCTCTTGCCGGGAGTTGGTGGCACACACCTTTAATCCCAGCATTGTTACTGTTTCTGTATTTTAGTGTCATATAGTGACTCCAAATAACCTATCCTTTGCATGACTTAATTTACTGGCCATTCTTCTATTTGTGAGCATTCTTTTATTTGTTCTTTCTAATATTTTCCTATTTTAATTGATGTATGCTTTTATTCTCTTGCTTTTATATGCATTCCTGTAATGTACCTTTTTCCTTTAGGTTTGATAGGCACACTAATTCTCATCAACATTTGTTTTTTTTTTCAGAAGTCATTGCTAAGCTGGTGAAATTAATATTTTTCAGTTTTTCATATTTTACTAAGAAAGATAATTACCTTGTGACATGCTTGTAACCATTTTTTTTTCTTCAAAGGCGACTTGTTTGTGTTGTTTCTGCACACATGTATGTAATGCTATTCAAATGTATTTCTGTTCCTTGAGTGATGATATTAATCTCTTTTAAAAAAGGAAATGCAAACAAGGAAAGGACATGCTCAGGAGCAAAGAGTGTGTGTGTGTGTGTGGCAAAACTTAGAGAAATCATCGTGGCTGTCCCTGAAGGATTGGAGCCTGATCGGCTGGGAGAAGCATAGTGCTCATAGCTCATGCCCTGGTGTGTGGGCTTTCATTCCAGCCTGCTCAGTTCCTTTCAGAAAATAACTGAATTACTTTCAAGCATGTACTTTAGTGCGGATGGTTCAGTATAAAGAGTTCCCTGACTTTTGCACATTATCCTATCAGTTGATGGTGCCATAAAGAGAACTCTGAAGTTTTAATAGATTAAAAAGAAAATGGGTATGATAAAGATCCCAGAAGGGGATTCAGGGAAATTTTCATCACTATTAAATAATTAAACTGAATTATAAAATCATGTCAGGATAGTGTCATATCCTATCCCTAAATTTCAGCTGCATGTAAAATTTAAATATTTAAAGGCAAATGTGTAACTTACTGAATTAATGACTTTTCTATCCAAAGCGTGTCTATTAATTATGCTTTTGTTACCTTAAGCAAACACCATGACCAAAGGCAACTTAATTTAAATATTTAAGGGCAAGTGCCTAACTTACTGCATTAATGACTTTTTTATCCAGAGTGTGCATATTAATTATGTTTTTGTTACTGTAAGCAAGCACCATGACCAAAAGCCATTTAAGGAAGACTGCACTTGGCTTGTATTTCCAGGGGATTAAATGTTGGAAATGGCAGGGAAGGCATGTCTGAGGGAACAGGAAGCTGAGACAGTCATCACAACCTGGGGAACAAGTGCTGAAGGGGAGTGAGATATAAACTGTCAAAGCTTGCTCCAGGGAAGCACTCAGCCAGACTCCACCAGCTGAAGGGTCACAACCTCCCAAACATCCACACAAGCTGGGGAGCAAGGGTTCAATTACAGAAACCTATGGGAATATTTTGCATTCAAACCACCATAGTGTACCTTGTGAATCAGTGGGCTTTGTAAAAAAAAAAAAAAAAAAAAAAAAAAAAAAAAAAAAACCCTGATTTTATGAATGGTGTGTGTGAGAGAGACAGGCAGAGAGAGAGAGAGAGAGAGAGAGACAGAGACAGAGACAGAGACAGAGACAGAGAGAGAAACAAGAGAGAGAACAAGAGAGAGAGAACAAGCATGCCATTACATAAGTATGGAGGTCAAAGGTTAACTTTGAAGTCAGTTTTCCCACTCCATCCTTACTTGGTTTCCAGGATCAGACTCGGGTCTCAAAGCTGGCACAGCAAGCACATTTACCTGCTAAAACACCTCACTTGCACAAAGCAATGACCTTATGACCTTGTAGTAGTTTTGACTTTTAAAATTCTGTGACTTTGGGCAAACTTAGTTCCCAAAGTTTAATCACTGAACTTGGAAAAATCTATGGCATTCTCTAAGAACTAAATAAACCACTGAATTTTATAATGATCAGGTATTTCTATTTGCCCACTGCAGTCAAAGCTCAGTGGTTCAGGAGTGAGCCTGGACTTTATAATGATGGGTTGGAGGACCTTATGAGCAAGGCAGTGGGAAATGAAATCCTTTTTCCAACAGAACTAAATCTTGAGTTGTTACTTCTGTATATGTACAGGGTTTTCATAAAAATTACACGTGTATCTTGTATTGGGAATTCTAGCAAGAGGTATTGACATCCAAAAACTCTTTGACTTTCTTAAACTTTGCATGTGACATTTTCTTTTAAATCCCTTTGTCAATAAATATAATTTTATTATAGACAATGAGTGTGGTTCACAAAGCAAATATTTACTTCCTTATATTGGACCAAAGGCTTTTTTATGGTACTGGTGATTGGCTATTGAAATACACAGGTTGTAATTCAAGAGCTGTGACATCACAATAAAACAGGCCCAGCCCAGAGGGAAATTATGGCATCAGTGATGGAGCAGACTGTTCATTCCACTTCTTCAGCTGGCTCCGGTCTTTTTGGTTAACCAATGAAAACTTCAGCAGGACCAACCATAGTCTTATCAGCTCATCTGCCTCAATGAAAAGCATGGGTTTGATTTTTGGCATATTATAAAAAGTTTTCTCAGGCATGGTGGTGAGTGCCTTTGATGCCAGCATTGAGAAAACAGACAAGAAGATTTCTGTGGGTTTGAGGTCACCATGACCTACACAGTGAGTCCTAGGCCACCAGTGCTACATAGTGAGACCTCAGCTATCTAATGATTATGTCTAGTTCAGTCCAAGATATCTACCCCTTATCTCTGTTTCACCAACTCACCTTTTTATCTTTCTTTTTTTAATTGAAATAATTCTTTTTCAATATATTCTGATTACAGTTTCTCTCCCCCATCTACTCTCCCATCTCCTTCCCATCTCCCCATCCATCCAACTCCATGAAAACTAGCAGGCAAATAGAGAAAAAAATAATAAAAGAAAAAGCACGGACTGGAGAGATGGCTCAGAGGTTAAGAGCACCGACTGCTCTTCCAGAGGTCCTGAGTTCAATTCCCAGCAACCACATGGTGGCTCACAACCATCCGTTATGAGATCTGGTGCCCTCTTCTGGTGTGCAGATATACATGGAAGCAGAATGTTGTACACATAATAAATAAATAAAAATATAAAAAAAACATTACTAAAATAAAATATAAAAAAAGAAAAAGCACAAGAAACACACACACCCAAACCCATAAAGCATGAAACCAGAAACCATAATATATAAGCAAAATATTTTTTTAAAAAAATCTGTGAAGGCACTATTAATCTCACTTTGTGTTGGCCATCTACTGCTGAGCATGGAGCATCTACTTATTCAATTAACCAAAATGTAAGTCTGACATATGACATTTCATTTAAGTAGCAGGTGTAATCAACATGTGGAAAATAGCCCCAGACAGATTTAAAAGCAGAGTATAACATGTATGTAGATCCAAGACTTTTATTGCAAATAACTGGAAATTTAACCTTAAGCTCTTTTTAGCCCTATTATCACCGCTATGTATAATATTGAAAATGATAATTTTCAAAAATGCTGAAGGAGTAAACCAGAGGATACATCTATGTCAAATGCCCCTTAGATTGGCAGTCTCTCTGCAAGCATTACATACTGTGCTACGGTTAGATACGAGTAACACAGCATAGATGTTACACATATGAAAGATTTTACTTTCCTAGAAGTCCTTGTCTTAACCAAGGGGACTCCATTCATGGAGAAGCCTGTCTCCCTGTCAGTTTCTTGTTTTGGGTTTTTTTGTTTGTTTGTTTTTTTCTTTTTCTTGTTTTTCTGGGTTTTTTTCTTTCTCTGACTAGTTTGCCTAACCATTGAAGTCAACATTTTTCAATCAATCATACATGTTTCCAGTAGCTACTATGCTAGGTAGGCTCTATGGTATGGATTTTAGATGCAAAATTGACTAAATATGACCCCTGTGTCTAAGAAATTTACTTCTCTTTATTCAACACATTCTTTTAATTTTATCTGATAGAACTTAAGTTTTAAGTGTCCAGGCCACACAAGAATACCATGTGGGAGCAGTAGGGAAGGATTCCCTTAGGGTTTAGGAATTTCAGTTAGTTCATCTCACAATGTGGAAGCCACTACCTCTCAAGGCCTAGGGAGCTGCTTAGGAGAGCTCACAGACAAGAAAAAAAAAAAAAAAAACATAAAACAGGAAGTAGCTTTGCTGGTGCCTGGCCCATGATTGAGCAACTGTCACCACATGTAAGAAGCAAAAGGAAGATAGCAGGCTGAAGCCTCTTAGTGGGCTTACAAACAGGGAGGTTCTCCAGTTCCTGCTACATCTGTCCTATGCCCCTCCTCCATTTAAAAGTGCCTTTGGTTGGGGGTGGGAGGGAGTAGCTGGAGAGATGGCTCAGAGGTTAAGAGCATTGGCTGCTCTTCCACAGGACTGGGATTCAATTCCCAGCACCCACAGGGCAGCTCACAATTGACTGTAATTCTGGTTTCAAGGTATCTGACATCTTAAATACCAATGAAAAGAGAATAAATAAATAGTAAAAAAAAAAATGTTAAAGTGCCTTTGGAGTAGGTGACTGTCTTAAAAGGGCTTAAGATGTCCTGAAGTGTTGGCATCAGAGTATGCTAGGAGCCAACATATTGCACATGTGCTGTATTGGACCTGTGTCTCCTTTGCATTAGAATGTCCTACCCTGTTCCTTCTGATGCTGCTCCAATGCCATCTTTGACAATGAATGCTCTTTGAGAAATAGAACAGAGATCCATTTTTTTATTAATTAATCAGCTGTGTGTTGCGGGGGGGGGGGGTCTTACATTGCTTAGGCTGGCCTTGAACACAGTAGGTAGCTGAGGATACCCTTTACCTCTTGATGTTCCTGCCTCTGTGTCCCTGCACGCTGGAGTTACAGGTATTTGGCGTGATGCCAGAATACTCCTTTGAGAAAGAAAAGTTTGATTTGTGGAGACATAAAAACATCTTCAGAATTGATCTCTTGTAATCACTAGAGTGATTTCTAAACCCACTACCCAGATTTACCCTGATCTAAGATTTGATATAATCTGTAGAACAGTAAAGATGTAATCTTCCTCAGCAGTGTTATGCACACACCATGAGTTTGCTTGTTTGTGGTAATAAAAGATGTCCACACTAGGAATGAATGAACTTGAAGATAAGTGGAACCCCTGTCAGCCTCTAGATTTATCGTGCTTGTCATTAAACCTTTGACTGGGCTGTTAATAACAGTGTGTGCTAATTTGAAGTTTGAACCTATTTCTCTTTTAAATCACTTCTCAGCATGACTGTGCCACATTTTGCCTGTAATGTTTCAGCTGTGTGTGGCCAAGATTGACAGGATAAATGCAAAGGAAAAAAGTAGGAGCTTTCCTGCAGGCCCTAAGGCATAGACCTGCATTAATCAATATATAGTAACGGGTGTCATCTATAAATGGACACCCCTTACTGTAGTGATGCTCTATAAATCAGAGTTTCCAAGGCCATAAGTTACAGTATTGAACACTCTACTGGCAGATTCAACATTCATACTTTCCTACCTGCTGTTTAGTAAAGTTTGACATTTGTCTCCCCTGTCCCTTGTTAGTATTGTTAGTCATAGTACCAAGAAGAGTATGACTGTGTGCCTTGTATGAGTGTGTGTGAGTTGTATGTGTGGTGTGTGTGTATGGTATATGAGTGTGTGTAAGTTGTATGCATATGGGTGCTATATGTGTGATGTGGTGTATGTGTGTGTGTGTGTGTGTGTGTGTGTGTGTGTGTGTGTGTGTACATGTGTAGGTGATGTACTCACCACTATGGGTGCATGTGGAGGTCAGAGAATGTCTTCCTTAGTCACATCACCATATTTTCCAGGACATGTTTCACTGAACCTGAACCTCATAGTTTTGAGGAGACGGGGTTGTTTTAGCTTTCCCAGCACTAGGGTTACAGATATACATGGCTGCATCCAGCTCCTTCTTTTTTACCTGGTACTGAGAATCAGAACTCTGATCCTCAAATGTCTACAAGTACTGTACCCAGTGAGCCAACCCCCCAACCTCTCATAAAGACTATTATATATTAATTGAGGAAGAAGGAATATATTTTTTTAATTTCTAACATCAGAAAAACATTGACATTTCCTGTTATTTTATATGTTTTAAATATTTGTTTATTAGTAATACTGTGTGTGTGTGAAAGTGAGAGGACAACTTTCTCAAGCTGGTTCTCTCCCTTCATCGTGAATTTCAGGGTATGAACTCAGAGCATCACAGTTGTGTGGTAAGCGCCTTTACCTGCTCTGCCATCTTGTCAACCCTATTTCATGTCATTTGAGGGACTGAAAGGGTAAGCTTTTGTCAGAAAATTTAAACATATCAATGCATCAGTCTATTTGAACACGAGAGTTTTGGTCTATCCAGACAAATTAAAACAACAACAAAAATGAAAATAAAACAAAAAATGCCGTTTCATTATATATTTGGTGTCCAAGGATAAACTGCCTGGTTTGTCCCATCTGTGAGAAGTTATAAATAAATAATATTGGCAATTTTCATTCAAGCTATGAAAGCCCATGCTTCCTTTATCTGCTCAGAACCAGTAAACCCTATTTTCACTGCTGGGAAATTGTTTAGATAAAATGATCTTTAGTGAAGTCAGTGTCTAACGATTTACTTATATTCATAAAAATGAGTGCATTCATTGAAAAATATGCTTACATAATTATTTAATACCAAAAGCCTAGAGATGGAAATCCTTTATAGATTGAAATTATCTCCCAAGTGTAATATCTGGAGTAGATGATTCATGCCTCAGTACATGATGTGTGTGTGTTTTTATTCATGGATGGAAAGATGAACAACTGGTGTGATGTTTGTATGATTGCAGCCTAGTGTTTGAGGAACCAAAAAGTTATGTCCTTGAGAAATAAAGAGGTGGCACCCATGAGGTAGCAGAGTTTAAAGTAGAAAGAAGCAAAGCTACCATCAGAAAATGAGAATCGAAGCTAAAACTCACTGTATTTTTAAGTTCACTGTGTCATTATGTAACTGCTACATTATGTAACCACTTTTAGTTTTGAGACTTCATGCAACCCAGTTTTAAGAAGGTATTTTTCCCATTAATTCAGTAATTTCATTGACTAAACATTTGAGTGATGCAAGTAGGTGGTCATGAGGTAGAATTTCATTAAATAAATGTCAGTTCCAGGAAGAAAAAGAAAAAAAAACACAAAGCACTTCTTGCCCTGATGTGTAGATTGCTGGAAATAGTTGACAAAATTTTATGTGATACCAAAATTCGTTCACATTGATAAAATACCTATGACACACCCATATGTATATATAAATAGCATCAGTAAATTAATGTGCAAGCTAAGGTTTTCTTTATTGAATAATAGGACCATCAGTGACTTAATATCTCAACTATTTATTAAGATTCTGGGGGAGTGACAAGTGTGCATGGAGAAGCTTTGTCACTTATTGCCACTAAGATTATCTTGAAGAGAATGTGTACTTATGGCTTAGTAGGCTTGCCAAAAGTGGTCGCTCAGTGAAATCAACTTTGGTACTTGGTGTGCTAGCCTCTGACCACTTAGCCCCAAAAGAATGCTAGTCTGGTTAGATGGGGGGGGGGGAGATGGAGAACATGTGCTTGAGAGTAGAGCTCACCAGACTATAATCTAAAATGTTAAGCTAGAAACAAGCAGACATGATGGAAAACAAGAAGAGCTTGGGTTCAGTTTCCAAGTGTTTGAATCCGACCTCCATGTTTTCTTCAGGTTCAGCTACTCATTGGTTTCACCTCTTTCACGCCCTTCCTCCTTATTCTTAATTAATGCACTGTGTAATTGGAGCCCTGATCTGCAACTGGGAATACTAAAATTAAATAAGACATTGCTGAGTCTCAAGGAGCCTGAGGACAAGTTTGAAGAGAGAAGATGTGTATCTTTTTATTATTAAAATAGTCTAAGAGAGAAATAAAATGCCAGGTACATTCAAGAACTGAGATGGAGAGAGAGAGAGAGAGAGAGAGAGAGAGAGAGAGAGAGAGAGAGAGAGAGAGAGAGGAGAGGAGAGAGGGAGAGACTGGGAAGAGTTAAAAATATTATTTGGCTCAATTTTCCAAAGCCTAAGATATGTAAGAGCTTGCAGGATGCCAGGGGGTGGGGGGGGAAGGGGGGAGCAGGTCTATGCTGCCTGTGGCCCTCCGGGTGGGGCACTTTGTTTCCTTGATAAGCAAGCACTGTTTGTTGAAGGAGGGATCTTGGTGGTAGGGAGGTTTTGGGAAGGGCACTCCGGAGGGCAGGTCTGTGTACCGAGAGGAGAAGGGACATAACTTCCTCCAGGTGAGAGACAGCAAAGCCTGACCTCTGAGAAAACTATGAGAGGACATTTGGAACCTTGGGGATCTCATCAACAGAGAGATTTAATGGGAGCCTTAAAGCTAATATGGAAGGTTCAATCCCGTGTGTCTGGGAAATAAGATACTTCTAAAGTGTGCAAAGATAAAGCGATAAAGTTAGGAATGAAATAAAGTTTAGAAAATTGTTTGACATGTGTCAGGATTCTTACAGATACTATAATTCATTAAAAACCCTCAGGAATATTAAGTATGAACTCGGGCTGTGCCAGTAGAGATGCACTAGGTCGGAGTAAGCAAGTGACAGGGCTCTTCTCTCCTGCCAGTTTACCTCAAAACACAGTGGAATAAAGATGGTAAACACACACACACACACACACACACACACACACACACACACACACTCCCATGAGAGGGGATTGGAGACACTTGTGCTTTCTGAGACTGGAATAGAGTGGTTCCCCTAGAGGATGGATGTGTTTCACCTCCTGGAGAGAAGCCACGGGAAATAATTAGACTCAATCAAAATTACCAGAGTGTATAATGGAAGCAATAAAACCTCAAGGCGGAGGAGTTGATCAAAGATGATGTGTGCAATGCCCTGGCATACAATTGCTGCTGTTACATCTTAGTTCTCACTGTGACTCTTAGGAGTAACTCTGGGACCAGTGGACACACAGCACTGCGGAAGATTTAGCCGTCCTCCTGGAGATAGCTTTGCAAGTAGCAGAGCCTGCTAGTGAGGTGAGCTGCCTTGGAAGCTGAGCTGAAGGGAGACAGACAGTGGCAAAGATGTGATGAGGGAGATTCGCAGAGTGGAAACCACAAGTGTCCTTCTAATTCTGAGGTTCAAATGACCCCCCAGGGATTAGGACTAGAGATTTAAAAAAAAAAAAAAAACAAAAAACTGAAGCCTCTTACAGATGCAGAAAGGGAAGGGAAGCTTAAAATAGAAACCTGGGACCTACCTAAATTGAATAGATGTATGGGTAACAAGGGGGGACCACAAGTGCAGGCATGCACACTTACACATATTCTATATATGTGTGCTCATTCATGAGGTCATCAGAAGGAGCAAGAAAGGATAAAGATACTGCATTGTGCTCAAGCCAAGGCAGTAGAGAGGGTTTTAAACAAAATATACTCCTAGAGACATAAAAATAAATAATATGTATGTATGTATAAATCTTGTGAAAAAGTTGAAAAAAGGACACCATTTTACTGGGAAGAGCAGGTTACTCATGTCATGCAGCAGAAGTTTGAGTAACTTCAAAACCAAGATGGGCCGTCATACTTCTGCCACGAGGATGCCACTTGCTATGGTCTATAAAGCTTTTGTTTGTGATGAGGGGTTTACACACTCTTTTCTTTTGATATTGTTCAAGCAGCTTTCAATCAGGGTGATGGAAATGAAGCATAGCCAAGATAAGAAAGAGAAATTACCAGGCTCAGTGGGGAAGGGACCATGATGTTTAGATAAGACTGATCATAACAAGAGCGCTACATATTAACTAAGGCTTCTGGGTAACTAGTCAGATTATCTATAAATTATTAGTTAATGAAAGAAGTTGGTTTTCCAGATGAAAAATTTCTTTTCAGGCATCCAGTTCTCTAAGAGTAGCTGGCATAGATTCTGAAATCAGAACAGTGACATTGTAGATAGAACAAATAAAATTCAGCCTTTCCTAGAATTGCTGTTTCTCCCCTAAGCCTTTTAAGGTCAAGTGTTCAGGAGTAAGATGAAATCCCTCTTAGATTCCAGTATTGCAGTGTCGATTCCCTTGGGCAAAGACTATTTAGGCTTCTAGACACTCCTTGATGTGAAAAGAGAAGACAAATGAGCATAGGGGTAATCCCAGGGCTTCCTCTGGGGAGAAGGAGAGAAAACAGAACCCTGTAACCTCTCTATCCAAATACTTCATCCTTTGTCAATATTCAGATTTCAGTTCTGCTCCAAATAGACTTTCGTTGGATTCTGCCTAAGGTGATCTTTCTCCTTCATTGCAATCCTTCTCTGGCATCAGTGTTTCCATTTTTCACAGCATTTGCTGTTCTGCTAAATGATTTTATGTGTTATCTGTCTCTCTCCTTCCACACAGTACAATATGAACTAGTTCCAGAGATGTAGAAGGTGCTTAGTATGCTGAAAGAAGGAAGATCTGCGGTGTAGGAAAGAACTCAGCTCTGTGTTGTTGTGAGAATTTTGAGGTGGGCCTGGGACAAAGCCTCCTGATATGTAGTTGACAGGAAACGATGAATACAGTAATGCTGCAGCTTTTAAATGGAAATGCTGGGGAAAGGGCACACTTCAGTGTGTCTGTACTTTCCTCTAGACTCAAAGACTCAGTTTATGAGCTAGGCGTGCCAGTACACACCTATAATCCCAGTACTCAGAAGGCAGAGGCAGGCAGATCTCTGTGAGTTTGAGGCCAACCTGGCCTACAAAGGAGTTCCAGGATATCTAGGGCTGTTCACAGAGAAACCCTGTGGCAAAACAAACAAACAAACAAAAACAAACAAACAAACAAAAAAACCCAAACCAAACCAAAAAAAAAAAAAAACCGAACAAAGACTTTGTTTACTAATAGAAATGTAAAGACCATGAATACTGACTGTGTTAATATGGAATAGGACTTAACCCAAAAGAGTGTAAGAGCCCTCATTAGTATCAATGTCATTTTCTTTGTTACATAAAAGTGTACCATGTTGCCCATTCATGTGTGTGCATGTGCACACATTTGCATTTCTGTGCAGGCCAAAGATCAGCATTTGGTGTTGTTTCTGAAGAACCTGCCACCTTAGTTTCTTGAGATAACATCTCTCAGTGGTCTCTGGGGCTCGCTAAGTAGGCTAGGCTGGCTGGCCAGCAAGCACCTTGTAATCCATCTATCTGTTTCTCTACATCATTGGGATTCCAAACAAACAAACAAACAAAAAGCCATGGGCCATACTTAGATCCTCATGATGGCAAAGCAAGCATTTTAGGGACGAAGCTGTCTCTCCAGATCCCCATTGAAATTGTGAAAACTGTCTTTCAAAATTGCCTGGCAAACAGGATGCTGAAAGTGAGTGGGAAGGAATGCCTTAGAATTAGAGAAGAGGAGGATGCAGGAGCTGGCAATCCAGAGGGGGACCAGAAGGTAAGGCAGAGAACACCAGGCTTGCAAGAACTAGAAGAGAAGACCAACTAGTGGAGAAATAAGAGCAGATTGCAGGATATTGTGGAGCACAGGAAACTTTCTAACCTTTGTTAGAGAGCTTAGAGTGCCCCATGCTTGTTGACTGTGAGAAGCAAAGTTTTCAATGGTCAGGCATCAGGAACAGTGCCAAGGGGTGTCCTGGAGCCTCAGTTTTAGTCATTCTTGAGAAATGTAAGGCATTTTATATCAAAATAAAAATATATACTAGGAGATAGTACACAATACTTATGGGGCTTATTTGTAGGTTTTTGGTTTTTTTTTTTGTTTTTTTTTTTTTTTGTGGCTTAGAACTAGTACTGAAAAGCAATTCTGATGATCTTGGCACCATATGGGGCTGTGGCTCCAGACTCCAGGGTGCAAGTTTACAAAATAGAGATAGTGGAATTTCCCCAAAGCTGGGGACAAGCAAAGGAATTTAGAAACCACAGAACATGATGTGTGCAAAAATGACTTTGAAGTCATCTAAGTTGCTAGAAATAGTGGATTTTTTTCCCCTTCATCTTCTAATCTCTAACAATTTAACTCATAGCCAAAAGGAAGATGCTATGGGACACATATTGCAAACTGGTGTTTCTTCAAGCTTTACTTGAGGCACCTGAGTCTCACACCATCTCCCCGTTCTCAGCTTAGGAAAAGAATAGAACATTGTGACTATACCTTTTCTTACATGCGGAGAAAGTTTTGATCCTAACTACAGTAGCAAGCAGCCAAGTTTGCTTGTTTTTTGTTTTGTTTTGTTTTGTCTTTTTGCTTGTTTGTTTGTTTTTAAGCAAAGACCTTCCTCATTAGACTATGTTAAATTGCTGCAGAAGAAGATGAACAAGCTAATGAGTGTCATCTTCATGTACTAGGCAAAAGTAAATTGCCATTTCCACCGGGAAACAATGTACTCTTCAAAATGGAAATGAATGTTAGCAGCAAGAAGACCTCACAAACTCATTGGGGAAAGACTCTTGAATTAAATTTCGAAAGAAGGCAAGTTTCCCTGCACACTTCTTCTCTGGTATAATGAGGATCTGTGATGGTTTCCCAATGATAACAGAGAGAAAGGGTAGCAAAGAAACTCAGATAATAAAAATAAAAAACACATTGGAATGCAGGCTTCTTATCTTTCAAATGTAATCAGAAGCTAAATTCACCTTCTTCCATGCCGTTTATTTGCTCTTGTGCTCCATCGCTTTTTGCTTCTGTAAGCATAGATGAAGGACGAGAGATGGGCACTTAAGGGTAGAAAACAAAATAAATAAACAGGTTTCGTGCTGAACTTTTGTGTACATTTTGTCCTATTGACTTTCTCTTGTAACAGATACTCATTGAGCATGTACTTTGTGTCAGACCCTGTTCTGGATGATTCCAACTTATTAAGGAACAAATAGCAGAAATACTTGGCTCCGTCGGCCTTTGTGCTTCCATTTTGAGTATATTTTGAGAGCTGACTCTGGAGTCCTTTCTCAAAGAGGGATACCAAACTGACATTAGGTGCAAATAAATAGATCAAATGAAGAGGAATGAAAAGAGCATAGTGGGGCCAGGCTAGAATTTAATGATAGGGACCTACAAACTAGCATAACTAATTATCAGTCCATTTCCACCTAGTATATTACTCCAAATGCACTAAGCATAGCTTGAAAAAATATTGGCATAAGCCACTAACTGAAGAAGGCAATTTCTCTCTCCCAAGCTCCCATTCAAGAAGATGCATGGCTGGTAGCATCCAGCATTCTGGGCACAAGGGGGAGAAGTGAGCTCTTTTTTTTTTTTTTTTTTTTTTTTTTTTTTTTTTTTTTTTTTTTCTCAGACTAGAAATCTGACTTCCCTCCAGGAATTTCCCAGGAATGAACTTCATGTTTTAACTTCATCCCTTAACTGTTCTTGCATTTGCCTGCCAAACCTGGTTCCAAGTGCTCTAGTCTTCGGAGAGCATTCCAGAAAATTTAGAGCATAATTAACTAAAGCAGAATTCTGTAACACATCAGGAAATGAAAATCCTATTCAACAGAAGCAAGAAAAAAACCCATAAAAGAATATATTCCACAAAAGGAATGTGTTCTTGTATTGCATATGTAGGCAATTGGATAGGGATTTAATTCTGTATCATCTAAACTCTGGGTGAAATTCCAGATGGACACTGTGTAATACACAGAGCCATGGCAGAATGAAGCGAGGGATGAGGCAGTTCAGTTCATCAAGAACATGGTACCTTCTTCTTTGGAGGAGGGTTGCAGGTAGTTTTTAGAATCCTTTGTAACTGGAATGCATTCAAGTTCCCAGCTACTGGAAAAGTAATTTTTACCAAAAATAATTCAGAGCAATCTGAACTTACTCTTACCCGATTTTCCTTCTCTTCTGGTTCCTAATGGCATATACAGAAAAACAGAATGGTTTTGTTTCCAAAGATAACATTGAAGCAAGACATGGTAGGTTATTGAGAGCTGCTAGGGATTTGATTGTTGTCAAGGGAAACGGAGGGAATGAATACGAATGAATTCCAGGAAGACGTGGAGCAATAGCTAATGTCCTGGTTGGTATTTGGTTTGTTTGGAAATGATGGGTGTGGAGAGGATACCACAAACACTTCACCGTTGCCTGGCAATTACTCAAGGCTAAACATAGTGAGTGACAGCTTTCTTAGAGCCAAGACTTTTTTTAAAAAGTTGATTTTTCAAAATGTCACATGTAATTTGAATAGAAATGAAATGTGGTGATGATATTACCTGATACAACAAAACATATGATATAGACTTTTAAAATGTTTTATTAACTCTGGTAATTTTATTTATTGTATTTTGTTCAGATTTATCCCCTCCCCATCTCCTCCCAGACTTACCTCCATTCTGCACCCTCGAAACACTTGTGTCGCCATTCCTTTTTTAAACCCATTGAGTCCAATACGTTCTCCAAACACATAAACTTTCTATGTTGTATGCAGAATTATTTTTTAAAGGATAAAACACTCATTGTAGAATCTATCAAGCTTAGCCTATACAAGAAATTAAAGATATATGAAATGAAAATCAGATAAAAGCTGTTAAACTTGCTTTCAATGCTTCATGTCTCACCACAGCACTCAGATGGAAAGCACGTGGCATCAGTGGGCAAGGGCTAAGCTCCTAAATGTTTTTATCCTGAGACCTAAAGAGCAGAGTTCCAATAGGAGCTACAGCTCCAGGTGGGAGACTTAGCAATCCCTGCACGGTAAAGTTTTACATCTACTCAAGGCCAGTGTCAGTTGGAATTCTGAACATCTATTTTTAAAAGATTTATTTTTATTTTATATGTGAATGTTTGTATGCATCTACGTGCACATGTGCGTGCCTGGTGCCTTCAGAGGTCATAAGAGTATATCACATACCTGGAACTGGCATTATAGATGTTTGTGAGCCACCATGTGAGTGCTGGGAACTGAACTTGGGTTCTCTGTAAGGGCAGTGAGATTTGTAATTGCTAAGACATCTTTCCAGCCCCATGTACAGAATATCTTACCTATGGAAAAACCTCACTTTACATGTTACTGTCAAAGTTCCCCTCAAGTACCATGTTCAATAGAATCATAACCCTGTGCGTACTCCTCCACAAATGCACAGTTGGTAGAGACCTACATGATTTCCTGTTATAAGCTCACTGAGAAAGGGGGTTAAGTCTTTTGTTGTTGTTGTTGAGTGGGGGTAGACTTTTCTTACCATGTTCAGCATTTTTATTAGCTAGCTATCTTGCTAAGAAGGTTCCAGTCAGTTTCGAAGACAAACCTTCCTTCATAACACAGTAACAAAACGGAGGAAACAACAACTGCATCCCAGATAACTGAAGATCAAATTGGACTGATGATGTGGCCCTGTGTGGAATCCTAGGAGAGATTGGCTAGTGCTGTGGTTACTACATTTTATGCCGATGCTTGGCCTAGGATTACTGTTCAGCCCTGAGTAAATGCCAGTCCTAACCTTGGTTTCCAAAACCCTTATGTGGTCTCTCTTCAGTGCTCTCAATCTTAACCTTAAATACTCACCTTTATCAGCACTCCTACTCTCTGCCCCTCCCACACAATCTCTTCCCTCTTTTGTATAGGGCCAGGACATCCCCAGCTTACACATTCTCTTCCTGCTACCCACAGTGTTCTTCCTATAGATACCCATGTGACTTACTTTCTTACCTCAATGCTCAAGCATCCCATTTTCAGGGATGCTTATTTAAAATTGCTACCCCACCTCAGACACAGTTGTGCTTTGTATCCACACAACTTAGAAGTTCTATGTGCTTTAGTTTTCTTTTTTTCTCTTACTCACCACTGTATCCCAGGTACCAAAACAGAGTCATTCAATAAATATTTGTTGAATAAATCAATGAATCCTTTAGACATGTGCACCAGGCCTTCTTATGTACCCAATTATCATGCTCTTTGAATTATCTTTATGTCCATGATCCAATATCAGATCTGATGGTTGGTTAATGTCTGACCTGAGTCAAACATGCTCTGGATGAAGAGTCATTTATCTTGGGCTTTATTCCTGACTCTGCCCCTTTCTAATTGTATGACCTTGGGTGAGTCATCTAGTCATTCTTGGATCAGTTTTTCTCATTTGTAAAAGCAGGACAAAGACAACTACTGAATCGCTGGTTTTGTCTGTTATCTGTGTAAGGAATGAAGGCAACCTGGCATAATGGAGCTGGATATCAGTGTAAAACAGATAAGGATCTGAGTTCTGTCTCAACTTCTTTTTGAGTACATGCATCTAAGGAGCTTGCATGGGCTTTTCTATAAACCAGAGGACATTTAAATGCAGACTTCATTATGATATCAAATGAGGTAATGAACCATGATTGAACACTTTCTTTTTCCTTTGGGGCAGGGTATCTGTATAGCCCAGGCTGTCCCGGAACTTGTTCTGTGGATCAGAATGGCCTCAAACTCACAGAGATCTGCCTGGCTCTGTCTCCCAGGTGCTGGGAGTAAAGGTGTGTACGACCACCACTCATCCTTTTAAAGATACATGCTTTTCATATACTTTAACATGTCAAAAGTATACCCTTGATCATCGGTGCTGTCTTTGCCTCTACAGTGTGTGGTATCTACCTCAGAGATTTTTGTTTGTGGATCAAGACAGTAATTACAGTTCAGAATCTTTTGGGTCATGCTGACAATTGCAAGAAATTTGCTTTTCTTCCTCTACTGGAAAAAGTGGCTTCTAATGGTGGTGAATTTTGTCTTACAATGTTCAATAGCCGTGATTTTTGAAGTTTATCTTCTTTACCATTGGTCTGTCTGATTTTAAAAGGAAACATTTGAAAGCATCAACAACAAAATTATTAGCTGAATTTGTTTCTTCCTAATGAAAAGTCACATTGCTGTTATGAGTCCTGCTACCTATGTCTTTGTCTCTTGTCTGCTTTATGCTCCTTTGCTCTGGGGCTGGTTGTGGAGGACAAGAATAGAAGAATATCCTGGCAACCCCAGCCATTGCACTTTAGCATAATATGGTTGCTAGGAGAAAAGGACAGCACAGCACGTGAACGGATGTGTGGCTGTGCTGTCCTGGGAGAGGCAGCGGGTTGTGGCAGAAGGCATGAGCTCAGAGCAGCAGTCTCCACCCTCCCTGCCTTCTGCCAAAGCTCAGGGAAATTCAGCTATCTTATCATGCCCTCGGTCAATCGTTGCTAATATTTTATGGTCTATTTTAAACAGACTACAAAGGCAAAGGAATAAAAAAAAAGACCCTTTGCTAGAGATCATAATGATAATGTGACATTTGAGATTCATTATTCCTTAAATGATCTTCATATTAAACAGAAGCCACTGGCCCTCTAACAAGAAGCCATGCCCCGAACGTTGTCTTTCTGTGTCTTGTGACTGGTTGTGGAAGTACCCGGTTTTCAATTAATAAAACTGGAAGAGAATAACCAGAGTACCAGATGAATATCTGGAAGAAATTCTAAATGCATCTGCCACATTCTTTGTTCCATGAAATATGGAAATTCTGGGATGGATGTGTTACATTTTCATAATGATTTCTAATAATGCAATCTCATTGTGTCTCATTGTCTTCACTCAGCAGTTGTGGCTGACAGACCATGAAGTGTCAGCCCTTGTGTATCAGGGGATCTGAAAACAACTGTTTTCAGAAAACACAAAACAAGACACAGATACAATGAGAACAGACTGCCTTGTGTTTCCGTGTGTCTTACTCTATATCAAGAGGGTACTACTGAGCTCTGGAGTTTGCAAATATTAGCATTTGAAAGAAAGTAATAGTCTGGAAGAATATTTTAAGATCCATCCACTTAGGCCAGCTGTCAGTGTATTGGAATCCCGCACATGCAGAGAGGGGCCTGTGGGAGTACCAAGAGGCCATTTCCATCTGTGACATTTTGGATGTGACATGGCTGGCCTTCAGTAGCATATACAAAGTATGTTGGGACACAGTTTCTTTCCTATCTGCTTTCATTATGTACTTGATGCATTCTGATCGTGTCTGCGACTCAAGTATGTGTGTCTTGCATCCTGAGGCTGTGTTACTTATACTGGGCAGGGGGCATGGAGTTGCAAGTCATAGAAATGAAGGTTCAGCTCCCTCCTTTTTCTTTTCTCTAAAAAGTGACTGACCAGATTGACATACAGATACTCTTCTAACCTAAGAAGCTAAACTATCTATTTGTCATTCCCTTACCCTTTAATCTGAGCATTGAGAAATGAGGACATTACTTTTCATCTGAAGGCACTTCATCAAACTAAAAATGGAGGTAGGCTATAATGTGGAAGACTTGAAATGGAAGTCATAAGGATAAAAAGGCAGGTCAGATGAAAACCCCTGGGGAGTCTGATCTCAGAGTACTCCTTACAGCCCACGGCCCATCTCTAGGAGTGGAGTGACAGTAGGGCAGGCCGATCTGGGTATTCTTGTTTGCGTACATGCATGGTTGTTTTGACTTTTCATGAAATGTTAGTTTCGTCCACTTTATTCCTACAGTTGAGTGGAGGGGCTGGAGAAACAAAACAAAGTATGTGCCATCAGAGTTCTCTTACTGTGTCCCATTAGCCCCTCTCCCAGTGTAGTCTGGGTTCTGGCCCTTAGGACTTATCAAGGAGCTAAGTGATAAGGATTATCTAAGGCTTATCACTTCCCATTGCAGAAGGCTGTAAAAGAGCAAATGCCTAAAGACATTTCCATGCATGGCATGAGTGCTAGATAATGAATCTTCCTACCAGGCCCTCTGCAAATTCACAGGAAGTTACCACTAATAGCCAATACAGGAAGTGGCTTTGGGTAAGCCTGTGCCCTGTTCCATTTCAGGAAGTATTCTTCATAATGCAAAGCACATCTGCCATTACCTTTTGCCACACTCTGAGTGGCTTCAGGGATTGACCTGACTGGGACCATGAGGGAATGAGGAAAGGATAGACACACATACATAAAAGTTGGGATCATGCAAGCTGTGCTCACTCTCATGAGGGTCTCCAAACACATAAGAGCAATGTAGAAACTCAGCACATTTGTTTTGTACATCTGAATTGAGGATATGAGCTTATGGTATACAGTTGAACAAGTGTGTTTATCTTGATAGGTCTCTCTAGGGGAGCAGTCTCAGGCTGCTGTCATCATCCCGAGGAGGAAGTTGTGGTTGACAGTTTCTGCAGACAATGTCTACATTGACATTCTAACACAGGAAGTCTTTCCCATCCTTCTGAACCTCCACATGCTTTGCTATTCCCATGGATCTGAACCCCTGGAGTCCTTTACCTGGCTTTGTATGCCCATGTCTGCAATACACATTCACTCAGGACTTCAGCCACTCCTTATGCATTCCTTTGCTCCCCACAACTTTTACATTCATAGCATACAATATGGTTACTGACAGAATATGTTGTAGAATGGACTCATATTTTGAAATGCAGTTAAGTTCAAAATGAACTTCAGAACTGGGCACAGTGGTTTGTGGATGTAGTCTCAGTACTCAGGAGGATGGGGCAGGGAGACCACTGGCTCAACACCAGCCCTGGGTACATAGCAAATTCAAGGCCACGATAGACTATCCAGGGAAAGCTTCTAACAACAAATAGCAAAGCAAAGTGTCACATATCAAGCCACTTAGATGCCAGCAGGAGGGGACCTTGGTACAGGCAGAGTTCTGGCTTCCTGTAAAGCACATGCAACAATTTCCTTCTCTCCCCCCACCTGAATAAATTCTAGATAATAATTTACTTCAGTTATTCTTATTTAATTTTGACAAAGTAGAAAATAATTCAAATTAAGCCAAACTTATACTTTATTTGAACTTGGTTTTGACCCAAGTATATTTAAAACCGAATCCAAATCTCTCCTGTTAAATCTTTGAACAAGAATTAAAGATATCCAAAGCATATAGATGTAAGTTAATGAATAATAAATACTAAAGTACAGAAATATTACTGGGGATGGCTATAATCTCTACTTGAGAAATGGAAACAGGAGGATCAGGAATTCAAGATTATCTTTGACTACATAGTGAAAACAAGGTCAGCCTGAGATATAAAACATCCTGTCTCAAAAGAAAGGGGGGCGGGGGAAAAAGCCACTAATTAATTTAACAAAAATAAAAGAAAGGCTCACCTTTCCCTAAACTCTATCTTTGCTAGAAGAAAAAGACAAACAAGCAAAGCCCTGCTTTTGTTTTAAAGTGTGTCCATGGTAACGGGTGAACCAAAATTTAATTCTCACTAATGGCCATGTATATGTGAGTATGAATGGTGCCTTCACTCTCATTTGGCAATCCCATATCCCTAGAGTGATCACAACCTGTCATCAGCCACACCAGCTTCATTTTGGGAAGTGAGAGACAATCCCAGAAACGTTTACTTGAGGCCATGAGGTGTGTGACTATGAATAATTCCAAGCATGTCCAACTAAGCACAGGTTCCCATGGACCATGCTTCCATTCTGATGTTTTTGCCCTTCATTCTTTCTCTCCATCACTGTATCCCCTTAGCCTTATTCTTCACATATGCAACTCTAGATAATATTCTGATTCATCAAGTCTATTCCAAGTTGAAGTTTAATCTCTGAAGGTCATGGAGTGGTGTTATTTGTAGTGGAAAGAAATTGATGGTAAGTTTGATTTCAGTCTCCTCACTTGGCAGGCCCCCTAACACAGGGTCTTGTCTTTGCTCTTCCTGGAAGCAGAGTTGTTAACTGGTCATCAAACATGACCAGACCTCGTCTTCTTAAATACTTGATGATTTCTGCCTCTTAGTTTCATAACTCAGCGGGGCCATCAAAGAGGATCAAGTCCTGATTAGGGAAGCTGATCATCACATGGAGATGTAAGACCAAAACATCACTGTATAGTGACCTGATTTCCATCTTCTATAAAAAGCATAGTGCCAAGCAAAAGCAGACAATGATATAACATCCTGGGAGAAATAAATGCATTTAATATGTATTTGGTGTTAAGAATAGCATGTGTTAAAATTTGGAGAGACAATGTTAAAAAAGCATTTAGTAAAATGTATAGACATAGCAGATGCTGATATTCAAGCTAACTAATCACCCTGAAGGGTTTTCCTTTCTTTTCATTATAAGTTACTATGGAAAGTCTTGTCCTAGTGGTACAACTCATACTTACACCTAAAAGCCCTTTGTTTCCCAAACACCTCTCCAGTTCCTGATCCACTCTTCAGCAGCAGCAATGCTTCTAGTACATTCAGCCTCTCCTTCAGCTATTCCTTTCACCCAACTCTCCCACGAAGTTAACACTTTCCCAGCAGCTCTCATGGCTTTGCACCTCAATGCATAGTTGACCAAGAAATGGAAGTGCCATCCTTGCTCACCATTGTCCCTCCCAGAGCCATCATCCTCTCTTCTTTCTAAAAGTCTCTGGATTGTATGAGCCTATCCCACCCTTGCAGTCGTCACCTGCTGGCCCCTGGGCCACTGGCCCTCACCTCTCACCAGCTTTGCCTCTGGAGCACTTTGTCTCTCCCCCTCTTCCTTCTATTCCTAAGTTAGAAATCTCTCCTGGGATGTCTTGATCTCGTCTTTCTTAGTGATCTCGTGTGCTACTCTACACCAGACGATCACTCCCAAGCCACACCCCCTTAGGCTGAAGAATGATGACCTTCTATGACACCTCCAGCAACTCAATACTGCCCAGTCCTTTGACACCACTAACCCATTCCCATCTTGATGTGGACTTCCAACATTCATTTGCCTACACAGGACCTAAATTTAATTCAACATACTTCACACACTTAATGGTTCTGGGTGCTAAAGCTTTTAATTTTTAAAAATTCATCTTAGGGTCAATATTTTCAATAAGCGCCTTGTGCCAATATATAGCATTCATTTTAATATCTATATAATATATATACATATATGCACATATATTTAAACAAATTATACCAATTTGTGTTTTCAATAAACACTGAATTAAGTAAGTCAAAACACATTAAACAAATCCTATTGGTATATCTTTAGAAATACTTGCTTTTTCTTTCTTTCTTTCCTTCCGTTTGTCTGTCTTATGATACATACATGTTCTAAAGCCACAAATAGAGGCTGGAGAGACAGCTCAGTGGTTAAGAGCTCTGATTACTCTTGCAGAGGACTTAGTTTAGCTTCCCAGAAGCTATGTGGAGGCCCACAGCTAACTATAACTCAGGTCCAGGGCATTGGATGCCCTCTGCTGACCTCTATATGCACCAGGTACACACATGATACACAGACATACAAGCAGGCAAAACACCCAAACATATAAAATAAAATTAAAAACAAAGCATGGAATATTTCTTCAGGAATTAAAGAAAATGTCACAAATAGGAACTGACGAAGTCACTGCCTTTCACAGGAGTTATTAGAACATTAATCGAGGTGTCTGTTAAGCCAATTACATTTCAAAATTTCTTAAGTTGAAAGCCAATAAAACACTGAATTAAAACAGACATATAGCATACAGGCTGTAGACAGACCTTCATCACTCACTCATGCTATATTTAGAGGAGGAGGCCCTGACATAAATAAAGAAAGATTCCATCATTGGCCATGTTTTTCAGATATGATATTTTTAAAATCAATTGAAAAAAGTTCACTTATCTGAGGAAATGAGGGCCAGTTTTATAGCCCTTTTAAGTCACCAAACTTGACATACTAAAATAAAAGCATTCATATGGAAAATATTTGCAAAATTTAGGAATTAGTGCAGACTACTGTTTGTCAACCAATGGTCGTTCATTGATCATCTGTGACATAAAAGAAACCAGAAATTATCTCTATTTGACACATCTCCTGACAAGAAATGGAAAACATCTGACTCCTGTGTGTGTGTGTGTGTGTGTGTGTGTGTGTGTGTGTGTGTGTGTGTGTGTGTCTGTGTGTGTGTGTGTGTGATCCTAAGTTGACCAGTAGCCCACTAGCACCTTGTACATTTCTTCACACAAGGCTGTTGGCTCCATAAAGACTATTATATTGTACTCTCCCTTATATTTTTTGCACCAAAACAATTCTAAGGCAAGGAATACATATAGAAAATATTAGCTGGGTGACTGTGATAAGCCCTTATCTGTGAGCAGTGTTCTAGGGACCTACAGTTATTATATTCAAATGTTAAGAACTGAAATAGTTGGGATTCTAAGTATTTTTTGAGTTAGTTTTTTGTAAATAAAGATGGATATTTCTTTTAGACTCCAAATTATAAAGCATTTTCCCATATGAGGGGTTCTACATCTTTTAAACAACTCAGCAAATGTGAGCAATATGTATATAATTAGATCATTTTTTCCTGATTGAACAATAAAATTTGGAAAACAGTATTCTGACAGCCAGGTTGATATATTTTCTCTTAAATAATTGTTTCAGAGCATTGTGTAGAGTAGTTTTAGAGATTGAATTCTGTATCTCTGGAGTCCAGTGTGTGTAATATTCAGTTATACTAAAGATTGAATTACTACGTGCCTTCCCTAGAGTCAACATACCTGGCATTAAATTTCAAAATCATTCTTTTAATCGCAACATTTTCTAGAATGTTGAAATATTTAATGTTGTGAATATAATAATACTTTTTTAGTAATTGTGCTCCTTCCTTTTAACTAATGTTCACTCACTTACTGCCTATGTGGTTTCTTTTTTATAAATATCTAGCATGTGGTGGCCAAAATTTACCTCCTGTGCCCCTCTTAACAGGTGTCTGCAACATCAGAGAATCTTTTATTAGAGTTTCTCAGTATCTCTCAGGGTCAAAATCAATTGTTGAGAATTAATGAGAACTGAATTTTATAAATGCTTTTCACTCATAAAGTTTAAGCCATTTAAATTTGCATTTTCTCCATATTGCTTTAAAAATATGACTAATTCTGGAATTTCTGCACATTGAATTCTTAAGTTAAATTCTTACAGATATACCTGAAATTTTGCATTATTAATATTATAATCTTTAGAGATAAATATTAATTTATTTTATCTGTGAAACTTATGTAAACCCCCAAATTGTATTTATCTGTGAATGTACTGGTTATAAAAACATTTAAAATTTTTTTAACAAAAGTGTGGTTGTTTGAATAGGTATGACCCCCATAGACTCATGTGTTTGAATGCTTGGCCAAAGGGAGTAGCACTATTAGGAAATGTGGCCTTGCTAGAGGAAGTGCCATTGTGGAGGTGTGCTTTGAGTTCTCATATTGTTCAAGCCATGCCAAGTGTAACAGGCTCCTGCTGTTTGCTCTCTGTGGATCAAGATGTAGAAATCTCAGCCCTCGTACCACTTTTTTCTCCCGTGGATTAATGATGTAATTTTCAAGTCACCACCATACTGAGAGCATTCAAAGCACTAGAAGAAAAATCAGAAAATGAACTGAAGTAAAGTGAGAACTATCTCCTAGTAACAGGGTCACCCTTCCTGCAAGTGTTCAGTGTTCCTAATGTTTTCTACATTTGATTTTCAAAACCCTTGAGGAAAAACAATATGAAAACTAGGTGCAGCAAAGCAAAAGGACAAAGTCTGCACATTATTAACACAATGGAAATACTTTTCTTTAAGTATTCATTTCAAATACATATCACTTACAGAGTTTAACATGCTTACTGTAAATCATGAATGTAGCTGATATGTTCCTCGATGATGCCCAGGGTTACATAATTGTACTTACACAGTGCACTCTGATGCATCTCATATTATGACTTTGGAATTCAGAGCAATCCACGAGGGTATTGAATTTATCCTAGTGTCCTAGATGAAGAGTTGAATTTGGTTGATGTGCACAGATGACTCTGTGGTTTCCTGTTTGGTACAGGTAAGGCTGCTGTCGGGATTTGCTTGCTCTTTAGACTAAGCATCTTTCCACTAGATCTCTTTGAGTCTTTGGAAAGCTGTAAACTAGAATCCCACTATATTTTTATCCCCTCAGCTCCCACCTCAAAAGCCTGTTGAACAGATGGCATTCTGAGAACTTGTCTCTTCTTGTTGTCTCTTCAGTTGTTTATCTCAACCGCTAGTTATCTTTTTCACATGGGTCCTAGTATCCTTACTGCATATCCCTTTGTTTCTTCCTCATCTTTGGACGGAGATGAAGAATGAGCACCATTAGGAGTGGGTCTCTTGCCTGGTAGTCAAGGAACTAATGACCTGTAAAGGGAACTCTACTAATAAAAAGAGAAATATAATCAAACTACTGTATGCTGCATTGACTTAGAAAGGGGCTCACCATCCCTGGGACCATGGAGTAGTGCCTGGAAAACAACGGGTTTCAGAGATATAGAAAGAATCAGATAATTCCAGTAGCCTAAAGCAGTTCAGCTGCCTGTGAATAGCATGAACATACCATCCAAATATTGACAGTTAGATAATAATCAGACCTGGAACCAAAGAAGACATTAGGTGTACAATATTATTTTAGTTAAAAAATGGTTTCTAGCCGGGCGTTGGTGACGCACGCCTTTAATCCCAGCACTCGGGAGGCAAAGGCAGACAGATCTCTGTGAGTTTGAGGCCAGCCTGGTCTCCAGAGCGAGTGCCAGGATAGGCTCCAAAGCTACACAGAGAAACCCTGTCTCGAAAAAAAAAAAAAAAAAAATGGCTTCCAGTATTTAGTAATAGGATCTAAGACTAATTGATATTGACAACAGTATTTCTTAAATTACATCTTCATGTTTTTTGGTTTTTCAAGTTAACCTGTGACCTTCACATATCAAACACACACACACACACACACAATTAAAATATGTATATTTTCTTATTTTTCTAAGACAAGGTCTCTCTGTGTAGCCCTGGCTGTCCTGGAACTCTCTCTGTAGACCAGACTAGTCTTGAACTGACAGAGATCTATCTGCCTCTGCCACCCAAGTGCTGGGATTAAAGGCATGTGCCACCAACGCCCGGCTCATAATACAAATTTTAAAATGAGTACCCACAAACTTTTTTATTTTTTATTTTTATATTTTTCAAAAGGAAAAATGCAAAAGTAGTATTTTGAAAAAATTTTATATATTTATTTATTTATTTTTGGTTTTTCGAGACAAGGTTTCTCTGTGTAGCTTTGGAGCCTATCCTGGCACTTGCTCTGGAGACCACCAGGCTGGCCTCAAACTCACAGAGATCTGCCTGCCTCTGCCTCCCGAGTGCTGGGGTTAAAGGTGTGCGCCACCAACACCTGGCTTGAAAAATTTTTATTTTTATTTCCTTTTATTGAAAAGAAAAAATTTTCTCCCATACTATATCCTGTTTACTGTTTTCCTTCCCTCTACTTTCCCAATCCTTCCTATCTTCCCTCTCATCTGGATTTACCCCTTTTTCTGTCTCTTGTTAGATGACAAACAGGCTTCTAAGGGATAATAACAATAACATAATATAATATAAAAACTAACACACTGAAATCAGACAAAACAAACAGAAGGAAGAGAAACTGAGACAGTACAAGACACAGAGACCCTCTTGTTCACACACTCAGCGATCCCATAAAAACAGTAAACTGGAAACAATAGTATATATGCAAAGAACCCATAGGGCAAAAAAAGAAAAAATATATAAATAAAATAAAAATTAAAAATAACAATACAAAAATTTTAAGTAAGGGAAAGACCTGACATGACATTGTAAGACAAGGAACCCCCAAAGTTGCTGTGGATTGCATTATTTTCTGTTGGCCATCTACTTCTGAGCATGCAGGTCCCTTAAGAGTATTTTGTTTCCTCAGTGAGACTCCTTTGGAGGAAACTAAATTTTCATTTGCAAAGTAGTTATCATTGGAGATTGCTTCTGTGTTAGGGATGTGGATATATATATATATATATATATATATATATATATATATATATATATATACTTCTCCCTTCAACTCTAGAACCCCCTCTAGTGCAGACATGTTCAGGCCCTCTGCATGCTGCCTAAGTCTCTGTGAGGTCGTATGTGCTTTGATCGTGGTGATTTAGAGGGCCTTATTTCCTTGGTGTCCAGCATTCCCCTTGCTCTTATACTTTTCAAACTCCTTTTCCATGGTGTTCACTGAGCCCTGAGGGGAGGGATTTGATGGAGACATCCAAACATGATGAGTGTTCCAACATCTCTCACTTTCTGCATGTTGTCTAGCTGTGGGTCTCTGTATTTGTTTACATCTGCTGCAGGCAGACACTTCTCTGATGTTGGCTGAGCAAGGATGGATGGATGGATGGATGGATGGATGGATGGATGGATGGATGGATGGATGGATGGATGATGCATGGATTAATGGATGATGGATGGCTGATGGATAGATAGATAAGGATGGATGGATGGATAGATGATGGATGGATGGATGGATGGATGGATGGATGGATGGATGGATGGATGGATGGAGAGACAGACATTAAGACTTGTTCTTGCATGACAAGATGCTTCTCAACATTGTGAATATTTGTGTTTTCAAAATTTTGCCTAATAAACATTTCCAGTTTTTGTAACATATCCACACTTTAAAACCTTTTTAGGTGAGAAAAATGAACTTAACTCAAATACCCAATGTAATGAACTATTTTATTCTGTCAAATTACAAAACAGCACAACATGGATATTTACTAGTAAATGTTAAGGAATGTTGCTGCTAGCATCTTCCCTGGTTTTAATAATTATGAGAAGACTAAGCCATAATGAGAAGTTCCTGGGAGAACATCATGTCAGACTAACAGGTGAAGATATTAGAGCTCTCTCCCGTGCAAGAGTGTGATGAATGTACCTATTAGACAGTGATGGCCACTGCTTAGTCAGTTTGTCAAGCCACAGAATGACTAAAACTGGGCCAGTTTTCTTTTCAAATCTACCTTTTCTGTGGTCCATTATCAAAATTTTCCTCAGAGGATGCAATTTAGTAACTTGAATTTAATTTTATATACACATATATACTTTATCATATATAAACTTATGTAATAATATTATACACATACATATACTTTCACTGTGCTGGGAGATTGCTCAGTGGTTAAAATGCTTGTTGTGCAAGTGTGAGGATCAAAGTTGTGATCTCCAGAGCCCACATAAATGCTGGGTGAGCATGGCAGCACACCTGTAATTCCAGTCTCAGAAGGGAGAATTGGGCTGGGCGTTGGTGGCACACGCCTTTAATCCCAGCACTTGGGAGGCAGAGGCAGGCGGATCTCTGTGAGTTCGAGACCAGCCTGGTTTACAAGAGCTAGTTCCAGGACAGCCTCCAAAGCCACAGAGAAACCCTGTCTCGAAAAAAAAAAAAAAAAAAAAAAAAAAAAAAAAAAAAAAAAAAGAAGGGAGAATTGGAATCCCCAAATCAAGCTAGCTAGCAAGGCTATTCATATTGGCAAACTTGGGGTCTCATTGAGGAAATCCTTCCTCAATGAATAAGGTGAAAGAAGGATTGGAGAAGATTCTTAGCATCAACCTTGGGTCTCTACATGCATGTGTGAACACATGCACAACCCACACACAAAATATATAGAGAGATAGATAGATAGATAGATAGATAGCTATTATGCAAAAATAATATATCTCTACATATTGTAATTTTATAAATTTATACATTATAAAATTTGTGTAGTTTAATATAACAACTAATTATATACTTTAATAATAATAGTCATGATCATATAATTTAATATACACATTTCTAATTTATAAAAGTTACATGAAATTTTTAATTTTTATGGTTATATATCTATGTAATTGTTTTCAGAACCAAAATATGATACCTAACATGAGTGGAACACTGTAGTAGCTATAGCTTCCTTCACAGTGTAATAAGTAAATTATGCATCATGATGATTATGGCATCATTTACATATTAAAAAAATAGACTATGTACTTTTTCTTTGTTGTGACTGATTTGTAGACCGGTTTGTTGGTGGTGAATGCAATCAGTGACCACCAATGCTCTGTGTCACTCTAGGACATGAAAGCAATTTCTCTCATGTGTAGTGTTGACCTTCAGATAGTCTGCCAGCTGTGGGATATATATTTGAAGCACTGTGCCCAAATTTGTCGTTAGTTCTCAAAATCAGCTCAGTGTGAGTACAATGAATCACACCATTCTGACACCCTGTGTGTTTTTATATTGTCATTTTCTCCCAATTAAGGAAAACAGAGCCAGATGATAATGGCTCATTTGGTGATTAAGCCCATAAAATAATTCTTGAAACAATCATTTTAGTAGTAGTCAGAGGAATACCTGAAGCCTATGGCTTAGTGGTGTTATAATTACCCTACAAGAATCACTTTCTGCCAGATACACACACAGATGCATGTGCATCCTGAGATCTCTACTCTATTTTCCAACAGTGAAAGAGACCAAGATAAAAGGACAGAAGCCTCTTGAATGTCCATTTTCCTAGGAGAGCCCCCTAAAGAAACTCAGTTAAACCATCATGATTCACATGTCAATCTCATACTTGTTAATAGGATATTTAAGCTGTATTTTCAAACACTCAATCTCTTGGGTTTGGTTAAGGAAAAATTGTAAAGGTAGGGAAATAAATTGGCTACTAAAATCCAGAACAAGGGTTGGGGAAATGGCCAGTGTCCTTGTTAGGGTTACTATTGCTATGATGAAACACCATGATCAAAAGCAAGTTGGGGAAGAAAGGGTTTATTTGACTGATGCTTCCATATACATAATCTATTACAGGAAGGAAGTCAGGACAGGAACTCAAACAGGGTGGGAACCTAGAGGCAGGAGCTGATGCAGAGGCCATGGAGGGGTCTGCTTACTGGCTTACTCCTGATGGCTTGCTCAGCCTGCTTTCTTATAGAACCCAGGACCACCAGCCCAGAGGTGGCACCACCCACAATAGGCTGGGCCCTCCCACATCAATTGTCAATTAAGAAAAAAGGCTTGCCTTCAGCCCAGTCTTCTGGAGGCATTTTCTCGATTGGAGCTTCCTCCTCTCAGGTGACTCTAGCCTGCCTCAAGTGGACACAAAACCAGCCAGTACAGTCAGTGTGTAAAACATTTGCCACACTAAGTATGAGGGACTGAATTCAGATCACCAGGGCACATGGAAAGCCAGGAACTGTAGTGAACATGTCTATAACCCCGCCTCCGCCCCCCCCCCCCCCCGTGCTCCTTAGGCATGATCAGAGATCAAGACAGGAGGATAAATGCCTGGAAGCTCATGGCCCACCAGCCTTGTGTGTGCAGCACTGAGTAGTAGACACACTGGACCACACAAGGCAGAATGCAAGTCTCTCTGTCTCTCTGTCTTCCTCTCTGTCATCTGCCTGTCTGTCTCTGTCTGCCTACCTGCCTGTGTGTCTGTCTGTATCCTGAATAAGGGGCTGGAGATGCTCAACAAAGTGCTTACCAAGTAAGCACGCTGTCCTGAGGTCAGTCCCCAGTGCCACATAGCAAGCCAGAGAAAGTGGCATTCTTCTGTAATGCCTGGACCAACATCATCTATCCAAGATGAGGATGCCATTTAGTCTGTGGCCTCAATTAGTCAAGAAAGTGTGTTTCGTTATCTCTCACTTTGCTAGAATGGGGCTTTTGGTGCTGAGATTTAATGCATGTTCTAGCAGTTCTGGTCATCTAGTTCCAAGGTCGAAAGCATAGACTGGTAATTGCTGATTCTTTGCTGGCTTGTTTCTTTCTCTTCTTCTTCATCAATATTGTCCAGAAGTTAATGGATTGTGTCCATTAAATTAGTACTAATGGCCTTATTTCCATAAAACAACCCACCATTCTGCCAGCTTTCCCTTGTGCATGTTTTCCTGCAGGAAATGAACCATCAGTTACAAAATTAGAAAATATTTAATTCCCACCGATACAGCATAGGCATTGCTCTGTTTTAGCACTTTTAACAGAGGGGAACCTTTAAATGTATTATCCAATGATAATTATTTTCATAAATCAGTTTCCTGAAAACTAATAAAGAAAACTGTCTTGACCTCATTACAGGATTTGGATGCATGTTTATTAAGAGATACATGTTCATGCTGGCAGAGGTAAAGGGTACAATTTGTGGAGAAGAGTATGGAATGTAGTATTGTGTTAGAAAAAGAACCCCAGAATTCTGGCTAATGTCTTTTTGAGTACCAGACTGTGAATAAGGAAGGTGAAACTCACAGAGAGAGAGAGAGAGAGAGAGAGAGAGAGAGAGAGAGAGAGAGAGAGAGAGAATTGCAAACCAAATAAAACATTTGCAAGGACTTAGGGTGGGCAGGAAACAACTAAAACTCTAGATAGCTAGAATTAGAGAATTCACAGTAACTGCCTACAGCACTGGATCATCTGATGGAAATGCCCTGCCTGGAGTGATGCACTCTGGACCCATGCTAATAAATCTGGAAAATGGGCCTTAGTGTATTGTGCTGATCTCTCTATAAGTAGTTTATCAGTCCACCAGAACAAAACCCAACTAACTCCCATCAAAACTTAGCTTCCAGCCTTCAGTATTTGATGTGACATTACTAGATGTATTTAAAAAAAAAATACAGGAAAGATAGCTGTATGGTGACAGCGGCACACACCTTTAATCCCAGCACTTGGGAGGCAGAGGCAGGTGGATCTCTGAGTCCCAGGACAGCCTGGCCTACACAGTGGGTTCCAAGACAACCAGAGCTACAGAGAAAAAGCCTGGCAGTACTAGGTTCATGATTCTAATTAATTTTGTAGCTTTTATTTATTTATTTTGAACATGAGAAACAAGGCTCAAAAGTAAAATGAATGGAAATAGTTATTTCCTGAGAACTCTGCTTCTAACTGTCCCAGTTCCACCTGTTTCATTACGTAATCCTTGTGCTGTCTCGTTTCTCTTCTCTGTGTCATTTTTTTATAAAAGTAGGCAAGCATTCAGGCATGTGTATTTATGTGTCTGTGACACGTGTATCTTCTTTTTGTTTTCTCGTTTAAACACACTCTAGAGACATTTATATACGCAGAAGGACACACTGCTTTTCTGTCCTTTGGTACATTAACACATGTGCTGTGAATTATTCCACACCAGCTCAGAGAGATCTTCCTTGTTTTGCTTTTCTTTCCGGTGCACAGTTCTCCACTTTATGAATGTGTGGTGCTTCCCCAGGGAACTTCCTGAGGCCCTGCTTACCAGTCACTCAACCGACTACCCACCCACTTAAAAGCAGAAGCAACAGGTGAAACAGCAGCACCATTGTTGCTCTCATAAGCAATCCCTGCAGCAGTCTGGTTGCTGTCCACAGCCCAGAAGGCAGCTCAGGAGCTCTGTTCCTCTGGTGACACAGCTCAAGAGCTAGAAAACGAGGTCCACATCAGACAGGAGGGAGGGATGAGGAGGCCAGGGAGGCTCCTGGTTCCCACAGAAGGGAGAACTAGTAATAATCCATACACAAACACATACACACACACACACACACACACACACATAAACAAACACATACAAATACAGACACACACACACAAACACACAGATATATGCACATACAGAAACACACAAACACATACATACACAGACACACAGATACACACACAGACACACAGATATATACACACATATACACAGATACAAATACACCCTCACACACAGACACACAGACACACACACACACACACACACACACACACACACACACATCTCTTTTGTTTGAGACAGGATCTCACTATGTAGCCCTTACTGCACTGGAATTCCCAATGTAAACCAGACTGGCCTTGAATACATAGAGATTCCATCTGTCTGTGCCTTCCTAAATTGGGGATTAAAGATGTGCACTGTCACATCTGGCCACAATAGGCATAATTTCAACTGTAACTAGTAGTCCTATGCCCAGTTTAAAAGGTTGATATCTTAAGTGAAAGTATATCCAACTCGTTACTACCTTCCCAGTCGAGATGCATTGTATAAACTGGGGTTGTTTATAGCAGAGGCAGCATCACTGGGCTATAGTGAGCATTCTAACATTGTGGAGTTGCCAGGAGCACAGAGTGAGAGTTAAACAAAATACACACAGAAGGCAAAATGATTTGGCTAACACTACCCACAGAACATATACCATAGTTTATTCAACCAGCTCTCATACTGATGGACAGCTGGCTTTCTTCCTGTCTTCGTCTCAGTGAACACTGCACTGTGTAACTGTGAACTGAGCTGTTTCACACTTGCAGCAATGAGTGTTCACAGTAGACTCCTGGAGGTGGGATTGGCTGCATCCCAGGGGTCCATGCATACAACCTATTCCCTCGGCAAGGATTGAATGGTTTTGCCATCTCTCCTACAGTTGTGAAAACTCGCTCTTTATACCAGCTTTTCTAAAGGGGTGTGTTGTCCAGATCTTGATTCTTGCATTGTGTTTAAAACATGGTGCTTCAGTGAGATCCCGTGGCAGCTTACTTTATAGACACGGCTAGATTTCATTTCTTTTGCTAAATTGCTTTGCTTTAATGTGGGGCAGGTGTATATCCTGAGGCATGTGTGAAGTGGTTAGAAGACAACTTTCAGGAGTTGCTTCTCTCTTTCCACTGTGTAGGACCCAGGGAAATAACTCAGGCTTGGGGACAACCCCATGACTCGCTGAGCTATCTCATCATCATCTCTCCATGTCTTTTTGTTTAATTATTTATTTATCTTCATTTATGCATGTGAGTATTTTGCCTGCATTTATGTACTGGCACCATAGGCATGCCTAGTGACCATGGAAGCCAGAAGAGAGCATCAGATCCCATGGAACTAGAATTACAGGCACTCATGAGCTACCATATGAATGCCAAGAATCGAACGATGGCCCACTGCAAGAGCAGTCAGTAAGTCCTCAGCCACTGATCCATCTCTCCAACCCATAATTTCTATGTCAAAACACAATAAACTATACATCTGTTTTGTGTGTATATATTCGTTTCCATCCTTATTAGAATTTTTGTCTTTTCTTTCTGTTTTAGATATCTTTATTGTCTGGGAATTAACCTCCACACCATCAACAGCACTTGTTTTCTCACAGACTGTCAGTGTTTATGCACATAGCACTGGGCTTTGTTTTAATTCTTCCAGGTCGAGCCTCTCTACATCGTTTTAGTGTGGTTTGCAAGGCTTGCTCTTCTCCCAGATTGTGAATTACTTTACTTGGGTTTTCCTGTTCTATCGTAGAACTTAAAATTTCAAGTTTCTATCTGGAAAATGTTCAGACTATACTCTGGGGCCTGGTTATTTTGCTTTCGTGTTTGTTTGAGCATTTTATTTATTATTTCTAGGTGTATGAGAGTTTGGCCTGTGTGCATGACTGTACCACATGTGTGCAGTGCCCACAGAGGACAGAAGAGGGTGTCAGATCCTCTGGGACTAGACTTAAAGAGGGTTGTAAGCCACCACATTGGTGGTGGGAATTGAACCCCAGTCCTCTGGAAGAACAGACAGTTTTCTCTTAACCACTGAATCATCTCCAGCACCACCACTCTGACCCCCACCCCACCCCCACCCCCACCCCTGACTCCCTGACTTTTGTTGTTGTTTTGAGATACTGTCTTTCCATGTAGCCTTGACTGGTCTGGAACTTGATGTGTAGGCCAGACTAGCTGTGAAATCATGCAGTTATTCCTGTGTATGCGTCCTGGTGCTGGGATGAAAGGTATGCACTATCATGCCCTGCCTGGGGCACAGTTTCAAAGTCATAATGAATTTTGGAAATGCTACTTCAAAATATACTTTCACTTAGGTATTATTTTCCAACTTTCTCCGTAAATAGTGTCAGTATTTCTTTAACTTTACCTGTGACAAATAAGATTGGAATTTCAGCTAATAGTAAGTGAAGCTATTTTCAAGTTATTTGCACAATTTTATCTATGTAAATAATCTGTGATATGTGAAACTCTGTGGATTCCTTTTTACAGCTCATTTTGTAAAGTCAAACAGTTGAAGTAATCTGCCAGTTCTGTTCTCTGTTCTGACTAGCATCAGGGAAAGGCAAGCTCATGATTCCATGTGTAACCACACTAACTATAGCAGATATGGCCTGTGCTTGCCAGGGTCTCTGTCTCTGTCTCTCTCCTCTTCCGTTTCCTCACTCTCTCCCCTCTCTGCTCTCCCTTTTTCCTCTCCTCTTCTCCCCCCTCTCTTTCCCTCTCTCCTGCCTCCCCTCTCCCTTTCTCGTCTCCCTCTCTTTCCTCTCTCCTTTCTCTCTTTCCTTATGTATATAATATGTGTGAGCATGAATGTTTCTCTGTGTGAGTATGCACACATACAGAGGTCAGAAGACAATCTTGAGTGTCAGTCCTCACTATCCACCTTGTCTGAAACAGGGTCTGTCTTGTTAACTACTGTCTTCTGCTGACTAGCTTCCAGGCTTTCTCCCACCTTGCCTTAAGAATACTGGAATTACAGACAAACACTGCCATACCCAGCCTTTTCTGAGTTTTGGAAATTGAAACTCAGGTCATGACACTTACAGCAAAAGTTTTATCTACTGAGCCACCTTATTGGCCTTGCCAAACTTCTCTCCTTTAGACTACTTCGAAAGAAACTCTCATCCCTTTCCCAACCTCAGGTCCCTGTGCAGGAGGTAACCCAACCATCCACCCACCAGTCAATGCACCATCTTTCTTTGGTGTTATTTATGAATTTCTATCAATACACACACACACACCCAATCATATTAGTGGTGATGATAAAGATCCCTCACAAAATCCATTTACTAAGTGAGGTAGAAGTTTGTAATAAACCATACTGTGTTTATAGTTTCTGCACACCTGGCATCTGTGGCTGGCAATCTCCTTCCTGCCAATTAGAGAATTAAGGAAAAGTATCTTTTCATCTACTTTGCAATCACATCAAAATCCTAACTGGAGGGTTCCCTGTGCCTGCCACCTATCCTGTATTAACAGAGAGACTTCCAGGGAGGAAGCTGTTGAAGATGGATAGTGTTCTTAATAATGTATTTAATGTGTCTCATTAAGAACAAGGGAGGCAGAGCCAAAAATATGCAGGCAATGTATTATTAAGAGAAATAGACTGCTGTTGAATTGATTTTGCCTGCCATCAAAATTCAAAAGCTGCCCTGGGATCCACTGCACTCTGCTGACTTTTGAATGAGTGATTACGGGGAAATGAGCAGCCAGCAGAGAACCATTAGTCAACAAGGCACAGCTTGGGAAATGCAAGAAATTTATCTCACGTGTTAAAAACAGCTGTTTTCTCGAGGGGTCCAACTCCTCCTCAGGGAAGAGAAAGGGTTTATTTGGATTATAGCTCCAGTTTATAGTCCATTATCATGGGGAAGTCAAGGCAGGGGCTTGTCACATCTACAGTCAGGAGCAGAAAGAGAATGAACACACCTGTGTCCATGGCTCAGCTCACTTTATCTACTCATGGACAGTCCAGGGCACAAACCCAAGGAACTCTTCGACCTACAGGCTACTGCAACATCCCAGATCAATTAACCTAATCAAGACAGTCCTCTCAGACATTCTCACTGGCCAACCTGATCTACACAGTCTCTCACTGAGTTTCTCTTCCCAAGTGATTTTAGATTGGGTCAAGTTGACAATTAAAACTAACCATGAGAGTGATGTTCGTACAGTCAGGAATATTTGGTCACAAGTTGCTGAGTACAAAAACATCCAGGAACAGAGTCACCCTCATGACATGATATCCAATACTTGTTCTTCCGGGATGTTCTCTTTTCTGCTCCCCTCTGTCCCAGGATCCTGGTCTAGAAGCATAAGCTAGGAGTCAGAACTATCAAAAGACTAAACATAGATCACTGGGAGGAGCTGGGGTTCATTGTCTGAAGTACACAATCCCCAGGGCCGGCCACTGCCCTGTAAGGCCAATGCTTGAGACAGAGGCTTCCCTACACAGGCCCCTCTGACCTGAGCTCCTGTCAGTCAGTCTCTCTTGTGCCTTGTGACTCAGTAGTCAGTTTATTTCTTACCTATTCCCTAGTTCCTGTGTGGTGCACCATATTTTAGGGTTTCCCTGTATTTGACCACACCTGTTTTGTTTTTTTTTTAACTATTATTAAAATTTGGCTCTACTACCATTACCTCAGACAGTCTTGACTGCCAAGCCCTCTGGAGATTTCAGAGTGTCCTGGTGGCAAAAAAGGCATGGCAGTGACACCTGAAGCTGAGGGTGGAAAAGCAGCAGATGTTCCCAGGGCTGTCTGAAGTGAAGCAAGCCTGCTTTCCTGCATCTCCTGGATGGGTTGAGGAGGACTGAGGGGGCATTCATTCAGCAGAACAAGATAGTGGCAGGAATAAGTGATGTTTTCCCCTGGCTGGAGACATGGATCCATGGGTAAGGGGGTGCCACCAGGCCTGACAACCTAAGTTCAATGCCCAGAGAATAGTGGGAGGAGAGACCCAACTGCTCCTAGCTTGTCTTCTGTCTACCTGTGCACTATGGCATGTGTGCCCCCACACCAAAATAAATAAAATAGATACCGAAACTTTTCCTTAGTGTAATTCTAATGACTGCATTTTTACACTGTTCTCTGAAATACTGCGGAATATCTTTGGGGAAACATTTGTGACAATGGGGCAAGTGACTTTGTGTCTTCACTGCTTTCCTAAATTTGCAAATCTGTTTATTTTAAATTTAGATTAAATGTTTCATAACTCATATGAAATGGAAACCGTTTATTTTTGAGACAGGTCTTTAACAGGTATCTCAATAGGCTTCCCAAATAAGTAACTCTGGTGGTTCCAAGCCATAGTGCCATGACACTTGAAGTGTAGCCCACTTGAAAATTGACATCATAGATGACCATAGCCTACAAGCCTTTCAGGGCACCTTGAATATACCCATTACCTAGGAAGACATTTGCCAGATGGTTCTTATTTATGGTGATAATCACTTCTTCAGCCCACTACAGGTTTTATCTTAGAAGTTTGTCCACTCAAAAAGAAAGATCATAGACCCTAGAGACAGGCAGTTTTAATGTAAACCTTGGTATTAGCAGAATACTCAGTGTCAGGGTGATCTGTCTGGTTTTCTGATGATAAAACAGCAGTGTTTACTTCATGGGTTTGTACTAGAGATTGCACGAGAATGCATGAAAAAAAGTCCTCAATAGTGAAAGTAGTGTCTGCACCCCACCTCTGTTTAGTTATGAAACCCATGTCCACCAGCCTCAGTGACACCCAACAGGCAGTTCATAAGGTCAACTTTTGCTGAGGGCTGTGCTGACTTCATTGCATCTGCCTGTGAGTTTAAAGTTTGAATGACTTTGACTTACAAGCAGTTCTGATACTTTTCCAACAGTGTGTGAATGGTTCATACATTTCCTATGCTTCAGACATACTTCTGTTTCTACATGAGAAATCTCCAGCATTAACTGATCTCCCTGTGGCAGTTGGACACTGCCCTAGACGCTAAAGATATAAATAATAATTTGGAAGATTTTTTCACCCTCCAATCACATGTAGAGAAAGTACAAAATATTAAAACCAGAGAGAATTTGCATACATTGGGCTCATCATGGGCCTAGTACTGTGCCAAATTACTGCAGTGGTTTTCATCTAATCTCACAAGAATTCCATGAATTAACAATGACATTACCTTGATTTTTATAATTGCTTTACCTAGAACTCAACATGGTTTCCCAAACAGCTAGAGGACCATCGGAGTGTAGCAGGGCTTCATGAAAATTCTGGTTCATATGTAGTCAAGTGCTGAAATCCAGCTTCTCTGTGTTATCTGTTCTCATTAGCAAATGGTTGTTATTGAGCTACAACAGTGATTTTCAATGTGTGGGTCGTGACCCCTTTGGGGTCACATATCAGATATTTACATTATGACCCATAACAGTAGCAAAATTAAGGTTATGAAGTAGCAATAAAATAACGTTATGGTCTGGGGTCACCACAACATGAACAACTGTATTAAAGGTGGAAGAATTAGGAAGGCTGGGAACCACAGACCTACCACCAAAAATGTACCATAACTGTGTGAGTACACATTAAAAACTTCACAGCCACTTGACAGAGTTATTTTATATTTATTAAATGCCATTTAAAAAGTAATCAGGGATTGCATTTTTGCATGGCTCTTCATTGTATTATTAATTGTCAGAGTAGTCAACAGAAGTCTTCTTGCATGGCTGATCTTTCACAGACAATAGTAGGAAAGTGACACTCTAACCCAGACATTAATGAAATGACAAGGTGTCATAACTTGAGGAGGAGTGGTGATCATTGAGCACTTGCTAGCTAATAGTTTTTATAAGAATTGTTGTTAGCTTCATCGACAACCCTGCAGCATCATTGAGTGTTTGCTGTGTATGCTTTATCTAATTAAGTTTCAAATATTACTGCCAAGACCCACTTCTCCCAGCTTCCCCAGCTTTGTTTATGCTTTGCTGTGAGCTAGACCCATGGGGGCCAATGCTCTTGCAGGCATTTCCCTGAAGCTCTTGCGCATAGTGAAACTAGAGGAAAGCATCATAGTTCCTCCCCACCCAAGAAAAAAGGGAGATCCTGCTGTTTCACTGCTTATCCTCAGGTCTGTATTTAGAGAGTGTTTTCCTGGGAGTCTGGGAATTGCTGCTTAGCCTTAGGGTGGAACCTTTCACTGGCAAGCACAGGCTTTGATGGTCACTGACCTCTGTTCCTGGGATGAATGAGAGTGTTTGGCAATGTGTATGACAAATGCTGATTAAATGGGTTCTATCACTTGGGTATTTCCTGGATGTTAGTGTGTTTATTTTACAAAATGAGATTGAACTGCTATGAACTCTATAACAAGTCAGGGCCAGTATGCTGAACGTACATTATTGCTAAAAGTACATTATTCTGATTAAATATATGGTAAGGTCATGGACTGCAGGGAAAGATGGTATAAATTCTCTAGGGCTGATTTTGCATCGTGTGGCTTCTAAAAAACTACTCATTATCTGATCATAGCATTATAGACACTCTTCAGATATATATTAGTTTAGATAGATGCTATTTAGTTTTGGAAAGACTTGACTGCATGGCGCCTGCTATCCTACATGTATCTGGGAGTATTCCAAAACAGAGTTAATCTTCAAAACACAAGGTGCTGTGACCTGAGAGAGAGAAACAAAGGTTCCTTCCTTGATAGGGAAGCACAAGATAGCTGAGTCACATTCAGGTATGTTACATTAAACCCAGGCATCCGGGGGACATACACAATGTGCTCAGTTCTCCATGGCTCCTCCCTCACTCCGGTAATGTTTTTCCCTCTGCATGTTAAGCATTGGTGTGCATTGTCTCCATAGCAACAACCCTGTTTGAATAGCCATCATTAAGAGCCACATGAAGCATTACAGTTAAAGGAAATTGTTCTGCCATGCTTTTTCATTCACAGTCGTTTTGTTTTTCTATATAATTTTGTCATATCTGGAGTTTGTTTTCTTCGTCTTATTTTAACCTAGCCCATTTTCTTTATGGAAGTAAAGAGCACATCTTCTTTGACTGTTATTTGTTGGTTTCAAAAAGGCATATGTCATGTGAATGAGTGTTTTGTTGGTACTTCCCTAAGTAAGCACACTGTGGCTCTGTATTAAATGCTGGCTTTTTTTTTTTTTATCTAATGGGGCCATGCTAATAGATTCTAGTGTCTATGACTAAAGTAGTTCTTGCTGTATTTTCCTCCATTTTCAAATCATTCACCATAAGGTAATGCTGGTGTCCCAAAATAATTCAAATCCTGAGCAAGACAAGTAAAAATCAGTGTGTGTGTGTGTGTGTGTGTGTGTGTGTGTGTGTGTGTGTGTGTGTTGGGGAGGTATTTGGGATAAAACACAGATCCTATGCTTGAATGACAAGCATTTGACCAACTGAGCAATTTCCCCAACCATAAAATCTTATTCTTAAGAAAAAAAAACATTGTAGTGGGGTGTGGTAGCACATGTCTTTAATATCAGCACTCTGGAGGCAGAGGCAGGTGAATCTCAGTGAGTTCCAGGCCAGCCAGCCAGAGCTACACAGTGAGACCTTATCTCTAAAACCAAACCAAACCGACCAAAACCCGGAAATGCTATTTTATCTAATTGTCTTCCAGGTGCTCCTAAATGTCTAAGCAATGGGATCATCTTTCCCTTTGCCTTATCTGTGTAAATCTGGCCTCTGTGAGGAAGCCTGGATTCCCACCTGGCTGAAAGAAACTTCTCTTTCTCTTACTTCGATTCTCTAACATACAACAACCAATCTCACAGGTTAAGCACATTCATAGATCAAGCACACAGGAGTGTCGAAACAGCTGATGTTAAAATATATGTGTCTAAATGGACTCAGCGGGTTGTATTTACATATTCACAAAGATATTGATAGATATGGATATAGACAACAGTCACAATAAGAAGAAAAGGCCATGAATTTGAAGGGTGTGGAAATGGGAGGCATTAGAAGAAAGCAATGGAGGGAAGTGATGTAATTATATTGTAACTTTTAAAATGCATGTGAAAATTAAATACCAGATTATACTACTTTGCAAAATATAGATACTGGTGGCTACTTGTAAATTGTGAAGTCCCTTTTGAGAGATGTTTCTCACTTAAATCTTTTTGCCTCTGAGAAAAACAAGCTGCAGCTGATAAACTCTTGGTGCTCAGAGGGAATCTTGGTTCTTCTCTCACGGGCAACAAGAGCACTGAGATGACAGACCCGGATTCTGCCCAGAGAATGGTGAGAGTCTTGTCAGAGACCTCAAGTGGCAAAGCGCTACATCAATGTGTGGTGTCAAGCAAGGTGAAGCAGTGGCCAGGGCCTTCCCAACGCTGGGAGTGTCTTCCAGGATTAGCTGGAGGAAGCAGCTCTTCAGGATGCTGGGGAGATGGAGAGACAGAGTTGGAATCCAGCAAGAGAAGCCACAGATGCATGTGGCTGGCTCACCATATTGTATGGACATGGAGGAAAATCTCCTGCTTCTGCCCAAATGGGGACAAAGATGAGAGAGAATGATGAGAGTCGTGGGCACAGGAAGACTAGGACAGTCATAACCCACCTTACCTGCAGAGACTGCATCATGAGACCCACAGTGGGTGCCTGAAACTGTGGACTATGCTCTGTTTATACACTGATTGACAACAGTGCTTTGGGGATTTTATGAAGTGACATAAGGGAACTACATGAATAACTGTTGGTGGTTTCATACCACACAGATATGTTCTCAAAGGGAGTTCACACCCTGGGGTGAATGGTGCAGGATGGAGCAAAGCTGAAATCACAAAAAGCAAAATTGTAGATAATTGGGGATAACTAGAGTTCAACCAGTCCTGGGTGATTTTCTGCCATAGGTGTGCACTTGTATGCCTATGTTTGTGTGTGCACACTCATATGTATGTGTGGATGCAGGTGGGTTTCTAAAGTATACCTCAGGTGTCACTCCTCGGTCACTATCCATCTTACTCTTTGAGACAGACTGTCTCAGTGGGACCTGGGGCTGCCCAGTTTGACTAGGCTAGCTGGCCAGCAAGACCTCAGGAGCCTCTTGTCTCTCCTCTAATATTGGGCTTACAAGTATGTATTACCACACCAGCCCGATAGTACTACGGGTCAAACTCAAATCCTCGTGATTGTGTGGAAGTTTGTTGCTAACCAATCTATCTCCCCAGAGCTGATATTTTTAATACATTCATGAAAATATTGGTTTTGGGGGCCAGCAATTTGGCTCAGCAGGTAAAGGTACTTGCTGCCAAACCTGGCAACTTAAATTCAATCCCTAGGAACCACATGGTGGAAGGAAAGAACCAGCTTCCTCAAACTGTCAACTGATCTTCATATGTGCACTGTGACATGAGTGTGAACAGACACAGACACACACAATAATAAGTAGAATTTTTTAATTAATTGATTTTTTTAAAAAACAACATTAAAATATATACCCTCCCAACCTAAAAACTGGTGTGGGTACAATGCTTTATATCTAGACTTGGAATAGGAAGTGGTATCTAACATCTAACTTGCTCAGTTAGAAAGACATGCTGACCTAGCTGAAGCAGAGAACCGAGCAGAAAAATTGCATTGAGGCATTGCTTTTCTCCAAGGGGGAAAAAAAGCACATCACAACTAAAAATAATTATCTTTGTGTGGTGAATTACTTCCTTGTCTGCCATACTGCTAAACAGAGACTCTCAAATTTGGCTTATCTAGCAAATACCTTTTGGGGGCTCAACATTGAGTCAATAAAGACATAATTGAGTGGAAACGCCTTCCCTAAACATGACAAGATGGCCACAATTATAATGATGTGCATTGTCAGATAACGAGCTGATTGTGGGTACTATGAGTCACTCGGGACTCAGTCCATTTACATTCGATAAAAATTACAGCGTAGTAGTGGAATAGGAAGAGCCAACCCCCTTAGTCTTCTTTCTTCAGTGAGTAAGCTTTTGTGTAGATCCCTGGAGACAGAAAGATCCTAACCAATGCACATAAAAAGCCATCACAGAGGAACTGAAACAAGCTTAAGAAAGAAGATACTGATGAAAATCCTTGCCATCTGTAGCCTGGAAACACTGTAGCATCCAGCTTGCTGGCACGTGGGGAACAACCTGCTCCAGTATTCCCTTGATGAAGCTGGCACTTACTGGGTACTTAGTGTGAGTTCAGGATTTGGTCCAAGTCTTTGATGCATCAAATTCTTTTAATTGCCACAGTTATACTGATGGGCTGATATGCTCTATTATTGTTAATTTCTATCGGCCAGTGAGGAAACTGCCACAGACATAAGCTAAATAACTACCCAAAGATCTTCCTATAAATGGTAGCCACAAGACTTGGACCCAGGCAATACGAACTGGGAGCTTGTTCACGAACCACACTTCAGTTTGGCATTGAACCTGGATCTACATTTACATCCAGTGAGACCCAGAGATTTTTCTGTTTCTTGTCCTGTCACCCCCACAGCTCTGGAGTTAAAGGCACATGCTTACCCAGACCCAGTTTCTAATACGTGTTCTGAGGATGTAATTTCAAGTCCTTTTGCTTGGGTAGCAGGTACTCTTACCTGCTGAGCCATCTTTCTGGCACAAGAACCAACTTTGATGTACAAAGTCAGTTCTTTCTCAAGTCTTCCTAATTTTCCAAAATGGGCCATCTCATTATCATAGTATCCTAATCATTAAAGAAGATGTAAGGACTTTCTTCTTCCAAAGTTGGATTCAAAATCTCCAAATTTTACATAAACTTTCAGATAGAATGCAAGTGTTTTCCTCTCAGCCATCTTCAATTGTCTAGACCCATAGCTGAAGTTCACACTCATCCTTGATGAGGGAGAGTTTGGGAAGAGGTGAGGAACAAAGTCAGATTCAACAGGTACTGCATGTGAAATTTCCAAATCTCTGCCTTAGAGAAATAGACACTTTAACAAGCAGGAAGGAATCACCAGTACCTACCATTATCAGTAATCAGTATTTATTATGTATCTACTACTGCAGACAGAACACTGTGATCCCAAAGAAGCATACATAAACAGACACACACACACACACACACACACAGAGAGAGAGAGAGAGAAGCATGTGCCTTGTCCTTTTAAGAGTTTTACAATGTTATTAAAAAACAAAGTAACTGAACAAAACAAATACTACTTAATGCTATTAACTATGATACTGTAGACATTTGACATAAACAGGGGTTCTCTGCCTTCCTCTCAACTGTATTTTGAACATGTGGCCTCAGAGCCAAGAGAGGTTTTTGTTTCAGTCTAATCATCCGTGTGATTTTCGGACCTCCAGAAGTTAGCCTCCTTCAAGTGTTGCTCGGCTTTGGCGTGAAGGTTCATGAAGGCATCATTTGAATCTCTCCCCACAGTTAAGCCAAGCCTCAGTATCTTCTGTTTGTACATCCATCTTCTTTGTGAGGACATTTGGGGGCCCTTGCAAAGTAAACACATATTCTCATCTTAGTCATCATTTCAAATTCTGGGTTATGATTCTTTGTCTAGAGTGTATTTGTCTTTATTATAAAAATAGAATTGTAAAAAAATATGCATTTCTTTCTAAACCCACCTCTTAGTTTCTGAACACATTTAAATTTCTTTTATAAGTGGTGGTGACAAAAATCGAACATAATATTTAACCATCCCAGAGAAAACATGCCTCAGCTTTTCTTAGAAATTACCCTTCTGCTAATGGATTCTCAATTCCCATTAACTGTTTTATTCTTCACAAAGCGCAGCTAGTTGATATAACCCTGCAGATACCTAGACATTTTCATGTGCTGCTGTGAGGCTGTGGTTTTCCCATCCTAGTCTGAAGCAGCTGCTTTGAGACCCCCACATCATCATCCTTAAATTTATCCCTTTAAATTTTATCTTCTTTTATATGTCCCAGTCTCCAACCTATAAAATGATTTTGATCGCTGCATCTGATCCAAAAGAGAACCCGAGAAAAAGGAAAAATAGAAGAATAGAATTATGCACAGCTGGAAATGAGATCAGAATTTTAACATTCCCCAGAAGACATGAGTATTTAAAAAACAGAGAAACAACCCTCCCCAGTCACGGTACCTAATTTCTGGGTTTTCCTGATTACCTAATTTGTTTAGGCCTTGATGAGGAAGGTAATGTTGATGCTAGGACCATTAATACCGATTCCATCTCAGCCTTCTCAGAATCTTATTATAAAGACTAAATGAAGCATTTCTGAATGTGGCTGGTGTGAGAGAAACCTTTGGGGCTGTTAACTGGACACTTGGCTAGCTCTGCTGTGCTCTGCTCTGGATCTTGGGGGTTCTCGGGCAGCTTGATGTAAAGTCCTAGTTTGGAGCAGGTACAAGCTTCTTTGAAAAGGAGAGACCGGCTTCTTCTGTTTTATTTCCCAAAGAGTCAAGGAGAGGGATGAAAAGAATCGGTTTGCACATATTCAAAAGTATCTAAGAATTATGCTTCATTTAACGCAATGCTTTCATGTTTTATTTATGACATTAAAATTTGTTTTGCTTGAAAACTGAAGTTGATGAGGTCTAGAAGATGAAAATATGAGTCATACAGATTTTGCTTCTGTGTATACTGATAAACCCCAGCCAGTTCCCTCCAGCACTATTATTTTCAGGTGTGTACCATGAACAACACGGAAATATTCTGCATTTTTGGCATGGTTGCAACTGTGTTTGATTCTGCTTCCCAAGTCTCTGGGAATTTCATTCTGTTGATCCATTTATCTATTTAGTCTCTGTTCTGCATTATCAAAATTATTATCATTACAGGGGCTGAAGAGATTGCTCAATCCATAGGTCAGCACTTGCTACTCTTCTAGAGGACCCGCACGGGGCTCAGAACAATCTGTTTCTCCACTTCTGGGGGATCTAATGCCCTCTGCTGGCTTCTGCAGGCATCAAGAATTCATGTAGTGCACAGATATACATGCAGGCAAACACCCACATAAAATAAAGTAACTATATCTTTAATTGCCATAGTATTACATTGATAGGTGGGACTAGCACTCATCTATGTTGTTACTTCCAGAAGTGTCTGACTTTTGCAATGCCCTTTGTTGTTGTTGTTTTATGACTTTTTAATCCTTTTGTTAAGTTCTGAGAGTGGTATAACTAATATTTTTATTATACCCACACTGAATTTATCGAATGATTTGATGGCAATTAACATTTAAAAGACGTTTGATGCCATTGTCTGAGAAAATAGCCAGTCTCAGAGCAGACCCTATGTTTTATAGAGTCCTCATAGCTTTTCCACCAAGCTCTTATATAATTTTTAGACATAGTACTTTTTAAAAGTTTGCTATTTGAATTATGCCTTTCAAAATATATTCTGATTGCCAGTACTGGTATTTTAGAAATAAAATGGCTTTGCAAGACTGATTCATTGGCTGTCTGTGATGAAGTGTCCCCTCAATCTTTTGGAATTGCTTTGTAGGCAACCACTCCACCTATAAATCAGCAAACACATGCTTCCCTTTCCTACTCTACTCGCCTTTTCTTACATAATTGAATTGGCTGTCTAGGAAATTGATAGTTTTGAATGTTGGATATAAAAGGCCTCATTGTCCTTTCCTTGTCATTAATAGGACTATGTGTAAACGTCACCAGCTTAACAAATATTTATGCCCGACCCCCCATATGCCACACATTATTACAACATTGAAAAGAAAGGCAGGAAAAAAATTCCCCATCCTCATTAAATTTACTTTTTACTTGGTTAGAAAAATGTGTAAAACTTATCGTAATCCAGTGATGATGTCCCACGGAAAGAAAAGTTAAGGGGAAAAAGATGACAGTTCACAATAGAAGCAGAATGAGTTGTAGCTGTAAATAAAACAGTCATAGAATGTGTCCATAGACAATGTGATATTTGAGTCAAGACATGAAAGCGTTGAGCCCCAAGGATGGAAGAAGTATAAAGGCTTGAACACACATGTTGGTACCAGACATGGCTGAGGATAGCCAGGAAGTCAGCGATTTAATCAGAGTACAAGATGAGGAGAAATGTGCACTAGTCAAAGAAATGATGAAGGCAAGAATTTTGGCTCCACTCATCAGTATGATGAGAAAATGCAGGGAGCTGTTTGAGCAGGGTCAAATGGAAGACTCTGCAGAAATGATTGATCTGTTTTTCTTCCTCTTTTAAAAAATAATTTTTATTTAAATTAAAAACAATCTTATTTTACATACCAATTTCAGTTCCCTCTTCCTCCCATCCTCCCATCCTCCCATCCTACCCCCCACCCACTCCTCAGGTCAGACTTTGATGATCCCTCATGGAAGGCCTGATCCTCCCTTGTCTGTATTTTAAAGAAAAGTGAGCTGCTTGTTAGGAGTAATTGTGATGGAATGGGAAGAGCCAGGAGGCAGAGCCAGAGGGAGGACCGAGGAGACCAGTTAACAGGCCTCACATTTGCCAATCTGTTGATGAGGGGTCAGGATAGAATAGAGGGGCCTGAGAGGAATACAGAATGTTGGTCTGAAAGATTAGAATGTCAGGCTGTTTCACTTACTGAAATTAAGAAAACTGGGAGAAATAAAGTTTGGGAAAAGATAATAGATTAGGACTTGTTATATTTGAGGTGCCAAGTTGAGAAATCCACAAAGAGATGTCAACCAGGCTGGATTCTGAAAGGAAAAAAAAAAAATCTCAATTGGGCATCATATTTTGAGGATGTTTTTATTTTAGTAGAAGCCTAGTAGATCTACTTTTTAAAGAATCAATGATGTCAGAAAGAAAGAAAAAAAAACAATCAAATGCAGGATAGATCATTGTGGCGATCCTAATTTTGAAGGTGAAGGAGATGAAAAGAAAACACCCATGTTGGCCTGGAAGAGACAGGGGAGATAGAAAGGACATCAGTGAGGGTGGTGCCCAGGAAAGTAAGCAAGGATAGTACTCCCAAGAGTCATCCGTGTCTGTCTTACTCATTGTGGGCTGCTGTAACCAATTTCCATTGGCTTGGTGGTTTATAAACAAGGGGGGTGTATTTATCGTGGTTTTGTGGGCTGGGAATCAGCCTTTGGAGTCCAGTATGGCCAGGTTCTGGTGAACTGCTGACTCCTATTAGTATCCTCACATGGAAGAAGGCAGGAAACTGTCCTGGGGTCTGTTATATAAAGGTAGTAATTTTACTCACATGGAGTCCGTCCTCCTAATTTGATTACCCCCAAAGCCTCACCTTTTTATTACCATTGCACTAAGGACCAGGACAGGAATTTAATGTATGGATCTGGGGTGTAATTTGGTCCATTTTAATGCTGAATGCTACCAATAAGCCTGCTGTGTCTAAATTTATTCCATCACTATAACGAAATACCCAGAGCTCAGCGATGTATAAAGAAAGGCTTGCTTTGGACCTTGCAGTTCTGGAGGCTGGGAACTTTGAAGATAAAGCCCCAACATCTGCTTAGTTTCTGATGTAGGCCACATGCTAAGTCAATACAGGGCAGAAAACAGACAGCAAGCAGGCATATGTGAAACCGTAGACTGGGGCAAGCTGATGTAAAATGACCCTCTCATGTGAGGAGTTAAGTCTTGTTGGAAGTTCATTCCTGTTTTCACAGGGGTAGATCCACCATGATCCAATGACTTGTTAGGGCTTTCATCACCCTACTGCCATCATGTTGAGGAGTTAAGCTTCAGTGTGAGTTTTACTGAGACAGTCTGACATTCAACCCACCATGGTTCAGTAAATAGGGGGAAAGTATGTCTCTTGGATTAAAAGATATGGGGACATTGTGATGTCTACAAGATCAGTTTCAATAGGAGGGAAGGTCAGTGTCCCCTTTCTCTAGTTTACATAGCTTTAAATTTAGTTCTGATTCTTTCTAAACAGAGAAACTGTGGGCTCTATCTTAGCCAGTCATGAAGTCTGGTGTCATATACCAATTTCAATGCTTAATTGTTAACACGACATGGCTTCTAACTCTGATTTCATTTTCCTGTGACTAGAGTCCAGCAGGCTTAAGTAATATATGGAGTCTGTCAGAAATAACCCCCACTCCTGGGTTTTCACTTAGCTGAATATAAAATTCCCGAGTGTCCATTCTCTCTCAGCATATGGAAGTATTATTTTTCCTCCCCACTACCATGCTTGTTAACAGCTTCTATCAATCAAAATGTTATTTCTCTGATATTAATCCGACATTCCCCCCTTGGCTTTGTAAATCTGTGTCTTACTGTATGTGTAAGTGTGGGTTTATTTTTTATCTTATTCATCCTGCTCAGCATGTGGTGTGTCCGTTCACTGTGAGTCTCTGTTTTGTTTTCTTCTGAGAAGTTCCCAGCCAACTCCCCTTAAAATATTACATCCCTGACAGTCTATTAATTCTTTCCTCAGGCTAATTGTTATGTGTGTGCTGGGACCTCTGTGTTTCCCCACTGTTTGTGCCCAATCTTTTAAGCTTTAATCTTTTATTTTTGTCTTTAACTGCATTTTCATCTATTTCTTGATACTATAACTTAATTCTTCTGGAGGTTTTTTTTTTCCAAATACTGTTTTGGATTTATTTATTTTATGTGCATGAGTGTTTTGACTGCATGTGAGTATGTGCATCATCTGTGTGCAGTGCCTGCAGGGGCCAGAAGAGGGCATCAGATCTCCTGGAACTGGAGTTGCAGGCTGCTTGCAAGTCCCTTCGTGGGTGCTGGGAATTGACCTGGATCCTCTGCAAAAGCAACCAGTGGTCCTAACCACTGAGCCATCTCTCCAGCTCCTGGGGCTTATTCGGAGAAGAGATCATTCCAGTGTTTTGGGATTTTCATTTCTGGTTAATCATGTCTAATCTTGTTTCCCTTCACTTGCCTTTATGATGGCCTTTCACACCTTGTATTTTCTGTCTCCCTCTAGCCAGCTGGCTTCTGAAGCAGCTGAAATGAGAAAAAGGCAGCAATCCCAAAATGAAGGAACACAGGCTGTGTCTCAAGCACCCGGAAACCAGAGGCCCAACAACACCTGCTGCTTCTGCTGGTGCTGCTGCTGTAGCTGCTCCTGGTAGGTCCATACTAGACCCAGTGTAAGTGCATGTGCCAAAGCTTCATCCCATAAAAACCTGACAACCTGTACTACTTGCCCACTGGGCATGGAGAAATTTCTGAAAACCATCACTGACGTAAGGCACACATCCCATAAGCAAAATTAACTCCCTCAACACTGACATTAAAATGTTGGTAAGGTAAAAAATAGAAAATTACTTATGTCATGTTTTCTTCTGTACATGCTTCTTATGGATGTGGGTAAAAATAAGATCATAATTATAAGATCACCTGTCTATAAACAACAGGGTCATGATGGCTCAAGAGTCAGGAATATTAAGGGAATAGCCAATGCGATTGCACCTAGTGTTAAATGTAGTGGATTTTTTTTTATTAATTACATGCTTCCTCGTAGGAGTTTGTTGCCTTTGGTTGTATAATCAGAGCACTGTGAGTCAGAGTGGTAGCCTTAGCCACAGCGCTCTTGCCAGCAAAGGCATGGTGTGAAGAGGGAGGGACTTGTGACCACAAATCTGAAAGCTCAGATGCTGTGCTTAGAAGGAAGGTCAAGTCAGCCAACTAAAATCTCTGAAATCAGAGCCAAAGAATATGATTTTTGTTGCAATTTAACCACTGACATGCTTCAGGATATCTGTTTATTCTTTTTCCCCCTTCAAACCATAAAGAGAAAGACAATCTAGTCTACAAGGTTCCTGTCTTATGCTAAATGTCCACGATACACGTCTCTCTCTGGGTCCAGACTCCCAAAGTGTAGTGAATGTGTATTTCGTGACCACAACAGACAATCGGTAGTCTGTAAGATCAAGATATCTTTATTGAGATAAATACCAGCCAAACGCAAGCCAGAGTGTGCCCAGGGCAGCCGAGCAGCGAGGCCAAGGAGAAGGGGCCTCCCATGTGCTCTGCAACCCCTTAAGAGCCCATCTTGCATCATCTTGACCTCACCTTGACCATGCCCTGACAGGCGTGGTCAGGCACACCTGTAGCCAGCCTCTAACAGGCGTGGCTCACTGTCCCCTACAAATGTGAAAATTGATCAATTCAAAATCTGTGAGAGTTCCATGGATTGGATAGCTCAAGATAAGACTAGACTCACTGGAACTTCCCATCGAACCCTATGCTTGGGGGTCCTTCAAGACCCCATTTTATAAGTAGAACTAGTAGGATAGCAGTGGCTACTGGGTCTCCATGGCCCATTTTAAAGCCTAGCAGAAGGCCCACGTGGCTGAGCCATCCTCCACAGGGCCTCCACTGTTTTCAGGTGCCCACTGAGGTTGGTCTTTGATATGGTCTCACCTCACTGTGGCCGGGGCAAATGATGGAAGTGTGTCCTCATAGTGACTTGGTGGTCTCCCTTGATGATGGACAAGCTACAACTGGTCAAGAACTCTGCAGGCCCAGAAAACCTCCAGGCATTGTAGCCACCAGGGAGGCTCAGACTGGTTATAAATTTTATAAGTATAAAATTTGCTTCCTAAATGATGATTCTCTGTTAGGGAAAGTCATACATGATTAATCTGCATTTAATTTCAGATGAAGAAAAGAGAGTTCTAGATGGGGTTGCTATCTCCGTCATAGTTATGTTTTTTTTTTTCATAACTCCTACAGAGACTATTGAGTACAAGTCTTAATCCACGAAAGACCTAGTGAGGCAGTATGGGAGCTCTTAAGTCAGACTGCCAGAGATCAAATTGTGACCATCAGTGTGACCGATAATAAATTAGTTCATCTTTCTAGTCCTCACAAGCCTCGTCTGTCAAATAACTAATATGAACCCATACCTCATAAAGCTATAAAATTAAATGAGATGCTACATGTGGTGCGCTAAGAGGAGCATACGACACAGAGTGTGCTTTAAATATGATTTAGCTCCCCGGGCAATGGAAAATTGCATTTTAGAATAATAGAATCCTCTCAAAGAGTGTAGTTCAAAATTAAAAAACCAGCATGTTGGGCCAGCAAGATGGCTCAGCAGGCAGGAGGACTTGCCATTCGAACCTGGTGACCTGATTTTGATCCCTGGAACCAACATGGTGGAAGCAGAGAAGCGACCCTGAGGTGTTGTCTTCTAACTACGCACCTCTGCCACAGCACACTCATGACTGCACATGCAGGAGCATACACACACACACACACACACACACACAAACACAAACACACACACCACATCACATATACACACACAACAATAGTGAAAGATTAGAAGCAGCATGTGGCTACAACACAGAAATTATCCTAGAAAATCAAACTATTTCATTCTAAATTCTGTATAAGCATTGGAAATAAGGTTACGTGGTATTAAAAATGCGCTTCTGCTTTTCATTCTCTATTTACCATGTTCTTGAAATAGAGTATTGTTTTATTTGCCTGGTAAAATTTAGTTTTTAATTATTTTTTTACTTATATGTGTATGGATATTTTGCCTGTATGTCCATCTATGCACCATGTACCTCACTGTTACCCGGAAAGACCAGAAGAGGGCATCAGATTTCCAGGGACTGGAGTTACAGATGGTTCTGAGCTGCCATGTGGGTGCTCGGAATCGAACCCTGGTCCTCTGGAAGAGCAGCCAGTGCTCTTAACCACTCAGTCATCTCTCCGGGCCCCAGTTCTTTGTTAGTTTCACAATCAAAACACTCTACAATAATCTTAAAGTTGGGCTTCACTCTGTTAGATGCCTAAAGGATACATTTGTCACTTTAACAATAGGGATGTATTCTGAAAACTGTAAGTATGGCCATTTCTTCCTATGCACTGGACCTAAGCAAACCTAGACCATGCAGGCCAATCACCCCATGTGGCTCACTGATGACTCCCTAGGCAGGAGATGGATGCTGTTGGTGTAGATCCTGGGATTACTTTTATGAGTGACATTATTTTTTTTAACATATGAAGCTGTTTAATTAGGTTGATAGCAATTTAAAAAACCAGTTTGTGAGGATACATCCCGTTTGTCAGAGAGAACTGAGACCTCAGATAGCCCTGGAGCTGAGGAACAGCTTTGATCTTTGGCAAAAGCTGTGAGTCCACAGTTTTCTGATCTGCCTTGCGCTGCTCTGTAATCTCATATTTCTCCTTCTCTGTGTCGAAGATCTCACCCTCCTGGTGCCTGGGCTTGCGCAGTTGCTTCTTCTTAAAGTAAGCATCAGTCAGGTGTTTGGGGATTTTAACTTCGCTGATACCAACTTTTGTAGAGGTGGCAATGACAAATTTCTGGTGTGCTCTTCGAAAAGGAACTCTGTTGAGGGCAAGAGGTCCTGTCACAAGTAGCAAGCCGCTGCCCAGCTGCTTCAGGAAGACCACCCTCTTGCCCCTGTGGCGCCCGGTGAGGATGATCAGGACAGTCCCTGGAGTGATGCTGGCACGCAGCTTCCTTACATGCTGACTGAAGGGCTTCTTGCCATGGCTCAGCAGCTTCCGAGGAACATCTTCAGTAGGGTAATACCTGGGCATTTTTCGAAGCTTAACCACCCGAGTACCACCATTCTTGTCACCGCCAACTGGTTTAGTGACAGTAGCAAGGACCTTCTCCTTTTTCTTCTTCTTTTCAACTTTGGTTTTTGCAGCTGAGTATTTTCTCTTGTATGGGGCCTTTCTGGAATACATAGCAGATCGGGAGTACCTGCCAATTCCTCTCACCAGGACAGGGTTCCGGCTGCAATGGGGCTTCCCCTTCTTGGGCTTTTTAACCTTAGGGTCACCCTTTTTGGCTGCACCATCGGCATCACCACCAGCCTTCTTGGCTGCTGTCTTTTTCTCTTTTGTGTCAGGCTTCTCGGCTTTTTCACCTGCCATCTTGCAAGATGGGAAAGAGCGAGTGACATTATTTTTATTTTATTTTATTTTTATATGTGTTTTATCTATGTGTCTATGCACTACATGCCTGCAGTACCCGAAGTAGCCAGAAGAGGGCACAAGATCCCCTTGAACTAGAGTTATAGTGGGTGTGAACTGCTATGTGGGTGCTGGAGTTGAACATGGATCCTCCAAAGAACAGTCAGTGCTCTTAACTGCTGAACCACCTCTCCATCCCTGTGACATTATATGTACTAGTGCACTCTACCAATAAAAAGTACAGTAGTAAATGCAACATTCCATAGCAAGTGTGTACTACTCATAGATCTGTGTCCTGTGTGCTCACGTGACCTACAGGAGAGGTGATCATCTATACCAGTATCATCATCAGTGCTTAAGTTGTCACTAAGAGAGGGAATGTTAAGCCCTGTTATAATCAAGGACCACTGTTACCTAATACCTGTCACTGGTTGAGATATTTTTATGTGGTATGTAACTATACTCCATGAGATTTTTTTTAAAGATTTTATTTATTTATTATGTATACAGTGTTCTGTATGCCAGAAGAGGGCGCCAGATCTCATTACAGATGGTTGTGAGCCATCATGTGGTTGCCGGGAATTGAACTCAAGACCTCTGGAAGAGCAGCCAGTGCTCTTAACCACTGAGCCATCTCTCCAGCCCACTCCGGGAGATTTGATTCCCCTGCCTCATAGACATCTATGGGACTACATGTGTTGAATAATCAAACACCCCAACTTGTTCATAGCATCAAATTGTCACAAAACAGACTAAGGATCAAGAACAAAGTAGCTTTTAAAAGCTTCATTGGCCTTTTGAATGACAGTGCATGATGCCTTGCCTGGGTCCTCTCTGTTAGCTAGCCTGAAACTAGAGTAGAGTTGTCAAAACTGTACTTGTCCATGGTGGATCATAATTGCCCAAGTCTAGTACTTAAAATTATAGTCTGTGCATTTGCTAAGCATAAAAGACATGACAGTTTCTCTTTTTATATGGTATTTTATTGTTTATATTCATTGCACCTAGTGATAGATTCCATGAAGATGCTTTTGTGTTAAATGCACCTTGAGTGTCTTCATCCCCTTGCCTTCTCATTCCTTACCCCTCCCTGTCCCTTCTCCTATTCATTCACCCAGATACAAGCAATTTGGGTTTGCAGAAAGTACAAAAATTCAATTGCCTTGCACCATGGATTTTAGTCATAATATTGTTTACATAATTTCAAATGAAAATGTCCTTTACATACAGAGTTTTTAGAATTTCATTATTTTTGTATTTTTAATTTAGGAAAGAAATTTTTAAGTTTTTTTTTAATAAGAAAGTTAAAAGAAAGAAAGAGAGAGAGAAAGAAAGAAAGAAATGTCCTTTAAATTTTCCAGGCTAGGTCAAAGGAGAAGAACAAAAGGCACCATGAAAAAAATGTAATTTAGAGCCTAAAAAGCGTTAGGAATCAAAACATGGAGCAGCTGTCACCATGGATGGGGACTGTTGTTGTGTGACTGGTTTCACTTCCTTTTAAGGAAACAGGGGTTGAAAAAATAAGTTTCTATGTCTAGGAATGAATGTAAATGCTTTGCTGTGGCTTCACAATATAGGCTTTTAAAATAATGTAGCATTTCTTTCAAATTTGCTTTTCTCATCCATACTTCACTGGCAGCTGTCTCTCACTCAATAATTCACCCCTCCTTATAAAATTATCAGCATTTCATTGTAGAAAGGGGAGCAGAGTGTGTTCCTGCTGGGTATCCCTACAGTCTCCTCAAAGCCTGAAGTGTGGCATACTTTGTAATAACTGCTGTGAACTGTCACCTTCTGAAAGAGCCACATCCTTTCCTAACACAGTCTCTTTCTTTTGTTCCCTTGAGTCCTCCATTTCAAAAAGAAATGTCAAGAAAGTGAGGTTCAGATACTGTCTTATACATGAGCCATGAATGCCCAAAATACACTCAACAAAATCTGTATGTGCACTGGGCCTTTTCTGCAGGAAAAAGGGAAACATTGGCAGTATCAGTCAGCTAAAGGTTCCAGGTCCCCCCTAACTTGCCTCTTCAGCTAGTAGCCTCCTGGCTGGTTCTTCTTACTGAGGAACACTTTGAAACATCCCACTGTTCCTTACTGCCTGCTGAAGACAGTATGAAGCATACGAGCTGCTGTAATACTAGTACCCAACATAGCATGTGTATATGTGTAGTGATACCTTGCTTGTACAAATAAAGCCTGTCTGAAGATCAGAGGATGGAGCTTGCCACTAGCTAACCATAGAGGTCTAGAGGTCTGTACAGACTGACAGGAAGTGAGATGACTGGGAAGAAACAGGAAGTGGGATGGATGACAGGAAGTAAAGATGGCTAGGCCGAGAGGGGGGTGGGCGGAGGGAGAGAAAGAGGATATAAGCAAGAAAAAACAGGAACTGGCTCTCTTTTCTGCTGGGAAGTTAAAGGCGCTCCTTCTCTCTGATCACTCAGCATTTCCCTCTATATCTGACTCTGGGTTTTTATTGTTTAGACCGATTAAAAGTTGGAACTCAAGAGCTATGATCTACCATTCCCCCCACATTCACATGACTTCTGTTTGATGATGAGTGATGGTCAGTGCCTTAGTTGAGTGTTTCTATTACTGTGATAAAGCACTGTGACCAAAAGTAACTTGGGGAAGAAACTGTATTTCACCTTATACTTCTATGTAAAAGCCCATCACTGAGAGAAATAAGAGCAGGAACTCCAGAAAGGGAGGAATCTGAAGGCGGAAACTGAAGCAGAAACCATGGAGGGGTGCTGTTTACTGGCTTGCTCCTCGTGGCTTGCTTAGCCTGATTTCTTATGGCACCTAAGACCACCAGCCCAGGAGTGGCACCTTCCACAGTGGGCTGTACCCTCCCATGTCAATCATCCATCAGAGAAAATGCACTACAGATTTGCTAACAGGCCAATCTGATGGGGACATTTTCTCATTCAAGATTTCCTCTTTCTAAATGGTTCTAGTTTGTGCCAACATTAGCCAGCACAGTCAGGCCATGGCTATAGGGAATAAGAACCTGAAAATTTCCTGGATGAAGCTACCCTGAACTCTTGTTTTCCATTTCCCTTAGAATCATTCTTCCTCTGGCTATTTTATGTATGAGACATAGTATTGTGATTTGCAGGTAAAATGTTCCCTACAGGCTCATGTATTTGAATATTTGGTCACTAGCTTATGACACCGTTTTGGGAGGCTGCACAACCTTTTTTTAATGTTTAAAGGTTTAAACCTTTTCTAGTTGGCAGATATGGGCTCCTTGGTGTAGACCTTTGAGGGCTATTGCATGCCTGATTCGAGTCTACATCTCTGTCTGCTTCCTGCCTGTACTTGTAATGGAAACAGCCACCACAAGCTCCCATCTTCTCAAAAGAATTTTCCCTGCTATGATGAATTAATGTCCCCTGAAACTATAGGCCAAAATAAGAAACAAAAGTATCTCCACTAAGAAAAAAAATGATGATAGAAATATATGTTTTCATTTCATAGGTTGGGAAAGCTACCTGCTGTAAAGGTAAGATTAGATGGCAGGCCTCTTAATATGCAGTGCACTGATTATTCCCCATTAATATGACACTTACAAACTTTTCATTGCCTGGTTTGATATGAACCACTGATTAAACACAACTTTCCCACTCTAACTCACAGTCTCAAATGCTACTTGGGGTATTGCTCACCAGATTTGGCCAGTGACACTAGATTCTTTACAGGAAAGATTGGTCACAGAATAAATTTAGTAAATTAACTAGTCCTTTGAAACTAAAGCTGTCTCTTCTTGAGACGCATTAGTTCCCAGAATTCCCAGACCGTGGGATAGATCTCACTAAGTAAATGTTGAAAGCTCCATAAACATGCTTTTTGGTTATCCCTCCCTCCATTTTTAACAAGTACCACAGCCTCTGTAATTCAAAACAGTGCAAAAAGAATGTCCTATTTTATCCTCCGATGCTGTCACCCTGGAGCTCCCTGCCAATGGAAATACTAAGATGCATGCTTTCAAAGCCAAAGGATATTTTTTGAAAAGGAAAACAAAAATCCAAGTCTGCACCATGGTGAAGAAAGCACTCCCTGGAAATGCCGAGATTCATAATATGAAAGCTGAATCATCTCATTAGAGGCCATGTGAATAAATGTCTCCTGTGTACCTGTCGCCTTCAGAGAGATGATTCATCTCGCACAGAGCATAACCTATTCCTGTAAAATTGTTTGCTCTGTGCAGAGTTTGCTCTGTGCACCTGTAGCAGAATGATCATGAGCATAGCTTGCACAGTGGCCTGGGCTTGAAATGCCATCCCACGTTGACATGGGGGAATTTCCTGAACAGCTCCTATCAGCGGGGTACCAGGGAGAGCAACATGAAGAAGCATGTCACTGAGGGTAGAAGGGAAGTCAGTGTGGCATGGAAAGGTAGTCTGTTCTGAGGACAGTTCAAAGTGTTGCCCACCAGTAAAGAAGACCAGAATCCTAGACTAATAGGCTGATGCAATGGCTTAGTGGGTAAAGGCACCTGCCACCAAGCCAGAGGCCCTGAGTTCAATCCCCAGGTGGTAGAAGAAGAGAACAAACTACATAGACACATACAAGAGATGAATAAGTATGCAATAAAGAACTTTTTTGACAGATGAATCTGTCAGGTGGAAAAGGAGGAAGTTGTTCAGTCCAAAGATAAGATGAGGCCTACCATCACCTTCCATATGTTAGTTGTGGAAAGAATTTGAAACCTGTAGGGTAAGTCGGCATTAATGATGACGGTCTGGAACCCACCAGGTTCCAATGTCCAGGAGAGGAGAGCCATGACTGACCAGTGTGCTGAGGAGTAGGCTACAAAGGAAGAGTGAGGAAGGAGCTCACAGGGCAGGAAGATAAGACCACCTAAGAGCTCTCACAAAGAACACAATTACAGCATTTTGTGATCTGACAAGTCAACGGGTTGTTGGTGAACTCTGTGAGAACCAATTTTCTCTCTAAGGTGCTCAAGGAGGAGGAAGTTGAACAGAGAAAATCTGCTGACAGAGGGGGAAAGGTGAATCTTCTTTAAATGTTCAGAGACTCTGTGACCCTTGTCGGTGAAATGTCAGTGTGAGGGAAATTAGATTTCCATTTGTTTTTCTTTTTCTTTTTTTCCTTTTTTCTCAGACAGGTTTTCTCTGTGCAATAGCTCTGTCTGTCCTGGAACTCAGTTTGTTGACCAGGCTGGCCTCAAACTCACAGAGATCTGCCTGCCTCTGCCTCCCAAGTGCTGGGATTAAAGGCGTGTGTCCCCAGCACCCAGCTCCATTTTTTTCTTAAAGTAAATTACTCTATGACTAAAATAACTGGAAATTCAATCCTCATTAGAATTCTTCATTCTTTCTTCAGGGCCTACCTAGCCTACTTTCTTTCATGGTTAACCTTTGCAATCTGCCTAATATTTTAAGATGTCATTCAAGCATTTTTGTCTCCTTTCCTTGTTAGATAAAACATTGACTTTTGGTGAAAATAGAATTTATGCTATAATTATGCTGCTGAAATAGTTCTGTGATAAATACCATGACTTTCCATACAGTCTTAATCCTGCTTCTGTTGTTGTGACCGTTAGTTTCAATTGTCAATTCAGCACAGTCCAGAATCATTTGGGAGAATGTCTGTAAGGGATTGTTTTAATTATGTTAGTTGGTATAGGAGGACAGTCCCTGGTGGGTAACACCTTTCCCTGGACTTTTGGTTCTGGACTTAATAAAAAGGAGAAAGCAAGCTAGAACACTTGCATGCTTTAATCCATTGCTCTCCACTCTTGACTGTGGATGCCATGTGACTAGGTGCTTCAAGTTTCTTCTGCCTTGAGTTCCCAACAATGGTGGGCAGAGCTCCTTCCTTCCTTAGATTGCTTTGGTCAGGGTATTTTACTACAACCACGGAAAAGGAAACTAAGACAGTCACTGTGATTTAAAAAAAAAAAATACCCCGCCAATCAAAGCAAGTTAGGAAGGCTCATTCAAAGTATGTTCCGTTATTGCAGGGACATCCCGGCAGTAGGGACCGGAGGTAGCTGGTCCCATTGCTTCTGCAGTCAGGAAGCAAAGGGAGAGTAACACTGGTGCTCTGCTGGCTTCCTCCTTTACTTCTCTGGGGATCTGAGCCTAGGGAAAGGTACTACCTGCCTTTAGGATGTTTCTTCCCATGGGAATCAACTTAGTTGAAAGAGTCTTTCATGAGCATGACCAGAAGTTGACCTAATCTACACACTCCCTCACAGGCATCCACAGAAGGTTGTCTTCTAGGTAATGCTAGGTGGTATGCCAAATTCATAACTAATATTATCACACATATCTTGTTTTTATATAAAAATATGATATATGAACATTCTTCTCATGAATGGCAGACTCTGTTGCCAAGTAGAAAGCAAATGCCTATCATTATTGTTTTTTTATAAAACCATATATATTACATACAAATATGGAACCATTCTGATTAGTCACTCTTAAGTGACAGTACAATGGTAGCTCCAGGTGTTTCATCCTGAATAGAAGCTGCCCTGTCACATTTAAGGATAACACATTAATTCTCAAGATATTTTTCCCTTAAATAAAACTGACTTTTAGGACACAACATGAGAAGATAAGTCAATCTTGGGACTAGGTATGTCCCTTTTGTCACATGTAAAAGTGAAGCCATTGGCAAGTCTCTCAATCCCACTGAGCTTTAGTTTCTTCCTTAGTAAGATGTGATTTAAGAACATAAACAAATCTCTGTGTGTGCACAAACATGTTCACATGTGTGTGAAACTACAGATGTGCTCATGTGCATATATGAAGGTCAGAGGTTAACCTTAGTTGTCATCCCTCAAGAGCCATCTGCCTTGTTTACTGAAATACAGCCTGTCACTGTGACCTGGTGCTCAAAAATGAGGCTAGACTGGCAGGACAGTGAGCCACAGGAATTCTCCATACCTCTGCCTCCCTAGCACTGGGATTACAGCTGTCTACCACAGTATTACATGGGTTCTGGAGCTAGAACTCAGGTCCTCAAGGCTATATAGAGTTTGATTTCCCAGCCCTAGTGCTGATAGATGCCTTTTTGCCTACAGTCTTCACATAAATAATCTTTTTTAAATTTTATGTTTTATGCATTTTACATACTAATCACAGTTCCCTCCCCCCTCCCCCTGTTCCCCTCTACACCTCCTTCCTACTCCCCAGAACTTGATATGCCAGACTTTGTTGACTCTCCCATGATGGGAGGCCTCCATGATGGGCGAGTTAACAAAGCCTAGCATATCAAGTTGAGGCAGAACCAAGTCCCCCACCTCCACATCAATGCTGAGCAAGACATGGCATCATCATAAGGAATGGACTCCAATGAAGCCAGCTCATGCACTAGGGATAGATCCTGGTCCCACTGCCAGAGGCCCCACAAACAGACCAATCCACACAATTGGTGGTGGCACATGCCTTTAATCCCAACACTCCGGGAGTCAGAGGCAGGCAGATCTCTAAGTTTGAGGCCAGCTGATACAGAGGAAGTTCTAGGACAACCAGGGCTACACAGAGAAGCCCTGTCTCAAAAAATACATATTTATTATTATTATTATTATTATTATTATTATTATTATTATTATTATTATTTAAAACATGGCCAGTTAGCTCAGTTGGTTAGAGCATGGTGCTAATGAATAGTCCTTAACTAAAGTTATTCTGACTTGTGACCTCTTCACAAATCTCAGTGTGCAAGGGATTTACCAGACATAGTAAGATTTGACCCTTGAGTGCTTGCCAATGTTCTCCTTAACATGTTGCCAGTTGATGTAACCGACACCATTTCTGTATTCTCTAGCACTATACATTTCTCTTGGATTCTCCGATTAACTAGAATGTTCTCAAAGGGTGCACTGCACAGGCTGAAAATCCTCAGAGCCTCAGAATTCCCCTACAGCTTAACATTGTTATTGTCAATCATATACACCCCAACGATGTCTCCCTCTTCCACTCTACAGAAAAATCCCATGCACAATAACTGGGAAGTCCCAGTCAAGACATGAATGGGGAGTGAATAGCGCCCCTGTCAATTACCAGACACGTTTCTGTCATCAGCTGCTAGTGTTGTAACCTTTCCCCTGCTGCAGTTTATGACAAGAACACTAACTAAATCACATGCCTGAGCTCCAGTCTGATGAGTACATTTAAAGAGTAGTCAGTACTCACACACCATTTCCAAGACAGTGTCTGTTCACCAGATGAGTTGACTTGGCCTTCTGAACCCAAGGGACCTGTCTTTCTACAAAAGCATCCACTAACTTACATGCAAAGAAAATTACAGTGGTCTGAAAGAGAAGTTTAAGTAGCTTTTCAACCACTCTGAGACTAGAAGAAGAGCCCAATGGCTGGCTTGTATCTTATACTATCATCTATATATGTGGCCCTGTAATTCTCTTCATTTTGAGGAAAACCAGAGATTTGCTCTTCATGCCAAATAAGAAACTTTGATCCTCTAACTGAACATCAACTTGCACAATAGATCTAGATTTTAACCTTGTAGTTTCTTGTTGGAAGAGGTTGGAGATTCCCAAGCTAATAAGCTTGTAAATGAACCTAAAATACCTGTTTTAGGGCTTTAAATAAAATTTAATACAGATAAAAAGGACATTTTTCTAAAACGTGTCTTTAAAAGCGTGGTTATGTATGTAGAAAAATCAAGAACAAAGAGAAATTGAGTTGGGCTGAAAAAATATGTCTTTGTTTTCTGTGTATTAAAACAAAGTAAATGTTTTTGTTTGTTTGTTTTTTATGTTTTTCAAGGCACTGTTTCACAGTGTAGCTTTGGCTCTTCTGGAACTTACTTTGTAGATGAGGCTGGCCTAAAACTCATAGAGATCCACCTGCCTCTGCCTCCCAAGCGCCAGAATTAAAAACATGTGCCACTATGCCTGGCATAGAGTAAATTTTTATGCCAATGGATATATATATATATATATATATATATATATATATATATATACTTTTAGCCACCCTTTGTTAGCTAAAACCTTCTCTAAGTATATGTGGCCATTTTCCATACCCATATACAGTACAAAATGACTTGTTATTGGAAAGCATAGTGATAATGTTAATAAGATTATGCCAGCATCATTTCATTGATATTGTTTGTTTTCAAGATAGGGTTTCTCTCTGTAGCCTTGGGCTGGACTTGAACTCAGAGATCCACCTGCTTTTGCCTCCCAACTGAGTGCTGGGAGTAAAGGCATGCACCAGCATACCCAGAAATGCCAGCATCTTTTAAGACTAAAGTATTCCCAAATCAAGCGACTTTGGCCAGGGAGTCTTCATTCTGAAAACAGAAAAAGGAATGTAATCTCAGGTTTGCACACAGCTCAAGGGGAAAATCCACCCTCCTCCTCCATCTTGATTAATATATCCACAGAAAAACCGAACAATTATTATCAAATTCCTTGCAACAGCAGAATCATCAAAATGTCTTACATGAAAGAAAATATTTATTCCCCCCCCCCAAAAAAAAACAAGGTTACTTTGACTCAGAAAGATTTTCCATCTTTCTTCGCACTTAACTTTGCATTTCTAAAGGAAACACAGCCATCTAGTGGAAGCAACTTTAATTGCATGTTGTCTTACCCCAGGCATTTACAACATGATTGAAAAAACGGAAGAGCCTTTGTAATTTGATGTGGTGTGATTGGTTGATCCTCTTGAGACTGGATCTACACAGTGTAGGCTGGCCTTGAATAAACTTAGCCGTGGTTGACCTTCAACCTCTGATTGTCTAGCCTTCACATCCCTAGTGTTAGGACTACAGGCATTCACCACTGAGCTTGGTGTTATGTGGTGCTGGGAATTGAATTCAGGACTTCGTGCCTATTAGGCAGGCATTCCACCAATTGGGCTACATCCTCAAACGCAGGAGTTTTGTTGTCTTCAACATTTCACTAAATATGCCAAAATTATACATGCGTGTTACATGACAGTTCCAGACACAAATTTCAAACTATCTGTTCTTGACATGTCACTCAAAACAAGTTATATTACAAAAATGCAGACATGGAGATGTCTACATCCTCACTTTTGAAACTGACTTATCCCCCACCTGAAATTGAAGGCATCCTGGCTGCTGTCTGACTTTGATATATTCATGATTTGTTTGCTATTGTATAAGTGTGCTGTGTTCTGTGTGCCCCATGCTTTGGAGAAGGGCACTTAGCAATCTGATATGCCCCTCCCATAGCTTTTCTCTAAGATGAGCATATTTTGGTGGATAACTAAAAAGGTGAAGCATCCTGGACATCTTTTAGAAGAAGAGGCAGTGGGCATGGTGCAAGGCAAAGCTTGCATGAGGCCAGAAGTTAGAGGATATGGTCTGAACCAGCCTGCTGCAGTTGGAGGCAGTGTGGGAGTCGGCCTGAGCAAATTGTGTCCTTGCAAATGAAATGGTGTTGGTTAGTAACCAATCCCTATTCCCTGATGAGAGTGGTGCCTTTCTGGAGATTTGTTGTCACAATGGACTAAATGTGTGCACTTTACTGATTCCTCACTGCATTTTGCATGAATATTTGTTTGTGATCATCTGCTGTTCCACCATCGCCATGGCAACTGCAAAGGTTTCACGATATGTACCACTTTCTTCAAGCGTTGTTTCTAAGGACTGATAATTTTCTTACAGTGGCTGACCGACTTCCAGAGTAGAGTGTGCTCTATTTCTGATAACAGGCGAGGAGAGCCACCTCCAGCTTCAGGTGTCTCTCTTGCCCCACAATTCACACTGCTCTTTCCAAACAGACCACCATCTGTAAACAGAGCCTGCTTTTCTTGTTCTCTGAAATGTACTAGTCGAATTTCCTCCCTTCTCAAGGTCATCAGGCCTGAGAATCTCCAGTAAGTCTCCATGCTTGCTTTGGTAGGGTTGTTGAAGTTTCGCATCCCGGAAGTAGATACGCTTTGATGGAGATTCCAACAGTGAGCACTGTGGGTGTGTCTCATTCTCTTTGTATCTTAGATAAGAAGATAGAAATGTTAATTTAAAATGTTATGTACCTGGGGGCTGGAGAGATGGCTCAGTGGTTAACAACACTAGCTGGCCTTCCAGAAGTCCTGAGTTCAATTCCCAGCAACTGCATGGTGGCTCACAACCATCAGTAATGAGATCTGGTGCCCTCTTCTGGCCTGCAGGGATACATGCAGACAGAACACAGTATATATAATTAAAAAATAAATCTTAAAAAAAATTAAAGTTACCTACCTGAAAATGAAGAAGGAAAAAAAAAACCCCACATACTTAAGGAGCAAACGGCTGATTCCGGCTTACAGTTCAGGTACAGTCCATCATGACCAGGAAATGAACATATCAGGAGCTTGAAGCAGCAGTTCACATCACATCCATGGTCAAGAAATACCAATGAATGTGTTTTAATGTGCAACTCACTTCCCCATTTTATGTAGTCTAGAATCCCCTACTAGAGTAGTCTCATCCGCAATCAAGTATGGGCCTCCTTACACTAACTAATATAATCAAGATAACCCCCCCATATGAATGTCCAGGGGCCCATCTCCCCAGTGATTCTAGAGTCTGTCAAATGGACAATTAACACACACATCTTTTTGAGAATTCACAACTCTTATGTTTGTTGGTCTTCCTTCTTAACCTTTTCAAACACATAGATCACTGAGAAGTTTAGAGAAAATATGAGCAGTGATTTATTACCTTTGAAATCAGCCCCATGCCCAGGAATCTTCAGAGCAGAACCAAGTGAAAATGATAGGCAGCCAGACCAGAAACATGTTCTTCCTCATTTTCTCTAGCTCAAACTCTAGGAGACATTGTTGGTGCTTCATCTTCCTTTCCCCCCTCTCTCTCTCTCTGTCTCTCTGTCTCTCTGTCTCTCTCTCTCTCCCCTCTCTCTCTGGGGGTGCACATATGGGTGTGTGTGTGTGTGTGTGTGTGTGTGTGTGTGTGTGTGTATGTGTGTGTGTGTGTGTGTGTGTGTGTGTAACTTACTCTGAGACGTAGTCTCCCAGTCAATCCCAAAACTCAGCCACTTGGCTACTTTACCTAGCCTGATGTCTCTGGGGATGCTTGTCCTATTTTCCTAAGGCAGCACAGCTTAAGTTGAGTTTTTTATTGAAGGCTAAGACCATACCCAGTATTAAATTAAGAATGGCACCCTCCGTGAACAGTTAAGCATTTACTGAGTGTCTGTCATAACTAATTTTAGCCCAAATGTGTGTCCATATTTTACCATCTGTAGACATGAGAGGTGTAAACACAACCCAGTGTTTCATACTGATGGCTCTAATATGGTACCATTTGAGATGTTTGTAAACATCGCAGGAACAGACACAAGAGCCAGGATTTATGCTCAGAGGCGGCGTATGATTCAACACATTGACTCCAGATCAGTTGCTCTACAGCAGTCTCATAGATGGAAGACATTTCTAAGATGTTGCATAAAATGATCGGTGACCTGGGTTTTGTGTGGTACAGTCTCTGGGACACAAAAGGTCCACATTTGATATATGTGGGGGGAATTTGACAGAATGATGTCTGTGGTGTGTCTCACCCAAACACACGCTCAAATTCCAGAGAAATACCTTCACTCAAAGAGTAAGTGATGAATGTCATCAATGATGCATGCCATACCTAAAGGGGTTGCAGGTATCAAAGGTTTCCTAGGCTACCCTGGACATCAAGCACATCCATAGTGCTGACACTAAATTGGATACCACTGCTTTCTGTGAGTCCCTCTCCCCTGGCTGCACTGTACTGAAATCAAGCTAGTCTTTGGGCTGTTGCCAGTATTGGTGCATCTTGGAACCAAACAGCTTTCTGGAGTCTTTGGACTCTGCCACTTTTTTCAGAGTTTTACATTCTCTCCTGGCTCTATACCAGCAAGCTTGCCACAGCATTCTCTGGTGGCTCTATACCAGTAAGATTGCCGCTGCCCCAAAAACTGGGAGGAGAAAAATTTACTGTACTTCACTGTTAAGTTTAGTTTTTTCTTTGAGGTTGATGGTGCTTTTGATTAAAGAATCCTTCCCAAGGTCAATTAGTCTCTTTTCTCCAAAGGATGTACTTTTGCCAAAATTAATTTTCCTACCTAGTCAGACTCAAAGGTAGCTTGGCATCACCAGTAGGAACATGACTTCTTTTTTTCTTTTGTTTGTTTTTTGTTTTCCAAGACAGGGTTTCACTATGTATCCCTGGCTGTCCTGGAACTCACACTGTAGACCAGGCTGGCCTCTGCCTCCAGAGTGCTGGGATTAAAGGTGTGCACCACCACCATCCTATGGAACCTGAATTCTTTAGATTCCTTTCTATGATGCATTCTCTCCATCTTTTCCTCCCACAATCTGAATGTCAAGAGCATATTCATGAGCCACCATCTCTCAGTTTCTCCAGCCAGAGTTTCTAGGCTGGGAAGTACTACTCATGGATACCTCCCTACCTCCAAAGGCTTGCTTTGTACCACAGCCATATTTAGCGGTTTCTGATGACGGTACCTAACAGAAGGCCTTATGTATACAGAAGCACTCAGTAAAAACGCAGAGTTACAGGGTTCAAACTATAGCCATACCACACAGCTGGTACGCTGCTTTTGATCAGCCTAGAAGACCACTCTGACTTGTACTTTCTTTTACAATGAGGATAGTAACATTTAACACAAAGGGAATGGTCTCACTACAAAAAACTTTTCATCACTTCTGGTAGTAAATGAATGAATGAGCCAATGAAAGAGGTGTTATGGGACCTTCAGTTTCTTCTGATGGGTTCCCATGAAGCCTGATATCTTCTGGACAGAAATATCAGGTTTTAAACTCAGGAGCTTGAGTTTCTACAGAGGAAGGACCACTGAGTCATCCTCCCACCCTCTCTCACACCAGATGAGAGCTTTAACCAGCTAAGCCCTGGAACCATCCCACCTTCCCTTGACTTGGCAGTGGTCATACCACTGCCTCTCGTTTTCCCCGGTCTCTTCCATGAGGCACCGTTAAGCTGCAGCTTTCCTTAATCTAGCAATTCTTCCTGTTCTAATAGAACACATGGGGCTTTCCTAGTCCCCAGCATCTCATTCTATGTCACAGTGACTTGGAGCCTTCCCCTCAAGCCTCAGCTTCATTCCTATTCCCGTGACTGAATACATGGGTAAAAGCAGAGTATAGGAGAAAGCTTAGTTTAGCGCACAGTTCAAGGTATGGTCCATTATGGTGGGGAGATCCAGTCAACAGGAGCTTGAAGCAACTGTCTTGTCAAACCCATAGTAAGGAAATAGAGGGGCTGGATGCAAACATGTTTATAGAGTACAGGACTTCCGGCTGAAGAGTGGTCCTGCCCACAGGTAAAGTTAGTTCTTCCACATCGATGAACATAAGCAAGGTGTTTCCACCATAGGCATGGCCAGAGTCCCATCTCCCAGATGGTTCTGGATCCTGTCCAGGTGACGATGGAAAATGACCATCACCCTCACCCAGTGGTCTCCTGCTCCATACCCTCGAAATTGCTTCCTTGCCTCTCCCAAGACACTGGAGATTGTCTGACATAGAACCCAATACAGTTGCTCAAACTTTAGGAAGGGCCTGGAGGAATGATGGTATTGATGACAAAATATGGAATGAAGGGAAGGATGGTTAAAAAGGTGCTAAATCTGTATTGGCTTCTGATATATTCTATCTTCTTAGCTACTAATAGGGAGAAAATAAATGAGAAAAACCGAACAGAACTAAGCAAAAATCAAAATGACTCTCCACTTTTAAAGGTAACACAACAATACATCAAATATATTAACGCATGTCCAGTGTTGAGGTTAAAAAGGTACACTTATGTAAAAGAATTTAAGTAATTTATGTAATAATGAAGTCATATTAGACAGTGATAATCCATGTGTGGGTTCTGATTTATTTTATGATTTTGTTAAGTTGGTATAGACTTACCAACTCTAACTCTCCAACACCATTTAAAAGTGTTATTCTGCTTTCTGTATTTTAAATAACCCCACATGGTTGGCAGTAAAATCTGCTATGGTCTGTTTCTCCTATGAATGAAATACTTTCCTCTGCCTCTTTGCAATTTCCTTGACAAAGTCTGTTACATTGCAGCCTCACCGTCAGGAATGAGGAAAGAGGAGACTCTTCGGGGAGACCCCCACACACCACAAAAATGGAGAACATCCAAGTCCTAGAGGAGTGGTGAGTGTGATGGCCAGGCTGGAGTAATCTCTGTGTTTAATGGCAGTTGTGCCCACCCCATGCCAAAGCATCATCTCTTGTGGTCTATGGAATGAACGGCAGCTCAGCCTGGAATATGATTGCAATTAGTTTTGACCAGGTTTTTATTAACTATGTTACAAGGCCAAGCATTGTCTTAGTTTATTTTCTCTGTTAGTTCAATGAAGATTATTGCAGTAATTACTGAAGAAAAATGCCTTACTTTTACTAGTCTTGGCTAGAACTATTTTAAAATTTGTATTCATTTTATAAGAATCTGAACACCACACACACACACACACACACACACACACACACATGCAAACACACATGCACACATACACAACATACTCACATGCATAGAACCACACACATACATAACATACATACATACATACATATGCACGTGTGTGCAAAAACACATGCATACCCACACATAAGCACATGCACACAAATGCACACACACACACACACACACACACACACACACACACACACACACACACCGGATTACCAAAAATCAACCAGTAAAAACACCTAGCTTGCCAGCTCCTGGTTTTATAGCTACCAGAACAGATTTTTAACCAAGTCTTTCCGAAACAAGAAATTGAAATGCAATGCTGGGGGAGAAAACCTAGTTATAAGCCAATGGTTCACTTAATTATAAAGCCCCCCTTTTTTGCTTTTTATAGAAGTTTCAGTATGAGTTTCAATGTGATGTTAAACACCTGTACATTTAATTTTTTATTGAGAGAGAAAGAGAAAGAGAAAGTGTTACAGCTGTGTATATTCACATATTCACATGTGAGTGGATGTGCTCTTTCATGTGTGGATTTTCATGTGATGAATAGACATTAAAGGTGAGAATCAAGTGATCTCCTGTATCACTCTCTACCAACCCCCCCTTTTTTTAAAGCAGGGTCTCTCACTGAATCTGGAGTCTTTGGCATTTGGCTATCTCCACCCCTTACCCCAAGCACTGGGGTGTGGAGCACATCACCTGGCTTTTATGGGGGCTTGGGTATTCAAACTCAGGTTCTCATGCATAGAAAGCCCTTTGCCCACTTAGCCAGTCTTCACAGCTCCAAATGTAATGCTGTAGATGAATGGAGGGCTTCAGGTATTATGGGACAGCTGCAAGTTTATTTAAGATACCTTGGTAGAAAATTAAGGAAGTCAAAAGCCAAGATTCCGGATCATCTTAAAAATAAAAAAAAATCTGCAAGCTTTGAGCTTCTACTTCTTTGGTGTAAGGGCAAATGGATAGTGACTGGTGGTTTTGGCAATGAAGTAGTGATCTTTATTAAATATAATTGTCCAGAAAATCCTTCATGCTGTTCCAAAAATCCTCTGCTTTCCAAGGAATACTTTGAGCATTTGGGCATATTTTTGACAAGTGCACAAAACATATTCTTATTTTAGGTGGTGTAAATAATAAGTAATGGGTACTGGAGATGAAAAATCCACTCTTTCTTATGGTTACACAATGCAAAAGAGGTAGAAAGAAAGGTTATTCACAGAATGTTCCCGTCCATTTACAACAAATTTCTAGGAAGCATCACCACTTGCAGGATTCTTTAGGATTGTCTGACAGCTATGGGCATGTGGTATATAGCTCCTTACTGTTCTAACCCTCAGCTCTGATCCCTGCATCTTGCACCTATGGGGTCATTTGTCAAGACTCAGGACTGGTAACTGTCCCTCAGATCAAGCCAGACGTAATAGCCGAATATGACCATTAGAGGGCAGCACGTGACAAAGAATTTCAAACCACCAGCCCCTTCCTAGGCTGGCATTCACAGGTGTGGAAGTTGCTCCTAATGGCTTCATTCTGTCTCCACAGCCAAAACCCCACTGCAGATGAAGTCTTGTCCTGGTCTCAGAATTTTGACAAAATGATGAAGGCTCCTGCAGGAAGAAACCTTTTCCGAGAGTTCCTCCGAACAGAATACAGCGAGGAGAACCTACTCTTCTGGCTAGCCTGCGAAGACTTAAAGAAAGAGCAGAACAAAAAACTCGTTGAAGAAAAGGCCAGGATGATATATGAAGACTACATTTCTATACTTTCGCCGAAAGAGGTAAGAATCTAGAGAACACTGAGGTGGCCTTTCTGAGACCAGGGTGACTCTAAGGGGGCCCACTCTCAAGACCATTAATGCCTAGATTTCTATGGGTAGGTTAATAAGCTTTCCATTCAGCGTCTCCCCATTGGGCTTTGATCATTTATCTCCGGCCAAATGGTATGTGACAGGTGCTTGCTTTGCAGAACTAGTGCTCTGCAGAATCAAGTTGCTATGTTTTAAAGCGGGTGACCCTTTTTAAACCATGATGCTAGGACCATGTGCCTGAGAGCCGCCTGGGTCATTTGTCCAAAAAGCCAGTCTTTGAAGCGTACATGTGTGTGTGCACGTGCACGTGAGTGCGTGTGTGTGCATGTGCGTGTGCGTGCGTGTGCGTGTGCGTGTGCGCGCGTGTGTGTGTGTGTGTGTGTGTGTACACAAGCCTATCAGTGCACATGCATTAGGAATCATCCTCAACTGCCCTTCCACTTTACTTGTCAAGGTGGACTCTTTCAATCAAACCTAGAGCTCCCTCTTCCCCCAAATATTGTGCTGTACGGTGTTTCCATATTTCATTGCTGTTAATGTTCAAAAATAATAAGTTAGGCTTTGTCTTAAGATAACTAATGTGACACCAATAAGTAATTGTTACACTAGATTTCACTATACTGTTAGGAAGTAAATGAACCTCTCTTCTTGGTCATAGATCTTCAGTTTTCTTCTCCACTAAATCAAAAAGTTCTCTCAAGTTTAAAAGTAAGAGCAAACCTAAGTGTGTGTGTGTTTGGCAGGATGTCACCTGACAATGACATTCCAGAATAAGATGAGCCAGGTTAAACTCCAATGCCAATATATTTTACTGGGTAGACACAGACAAAAAATATCTTTAGAGAAGGTAAAAAGCTTGGGGGAGAGCTCTACAATTTTATTACTTTGTTGTTGGTGGTGACTTCATATGCCCTGAAAAAGCAAAAAAAGTAAAGAGCTCATTTACAAAACATGTCTCTAAAAAGAGAATTCCCAAGAAAGAAGAATGTGGAGCCCAGCTAAGAGGTGGGTAAATTTTTCTAGGCATAAACTGGTTAGGTCAAACTGAGCAAACTCATTGCTGATCTCCGTTTCCTGTCGAATCTAGCAAGCTGCCCTTTAGATTGTCCATCAATCTAACACGCGTGGTGTTCAGGAACAAGATGAGATCTGTGTAGCCTCATTCCCACATCACTGTGGACAGCACACCATCCTGTCTGTGGAAGAGAAAAGCAGCCAGAATTAAGATGGCTGCCACAACATGGTTATGCCAAGGCGTTTCAGTATAAACCCAAAAGGCTGTGTGTGTTAAGAGATAGTCAGCCGTGCACAGCAACACCCTGGTCACAGTTGAAAGCAATCAACACTCTGGGTGATTGGTTTTTTGTTTTTTGGTTTTTTCCTGTTTTTTGTTTTGTTTTCTTTTTTCAGACAGGGTTTCTCTGTGTAGCTCTGGCTGTCCTGGAACTCACTCTGTAGACTAGGCTGGCCTTGAACTCACAGAGATCCTCCTGCCTACCTCTGCTTCCCTGAGTGATTAAAGGCATGTGCCACCAACATGCAGCCCTGGGTGATTGTTTTGTCTCCTGTAGGGTTTTCTATTTCTTCTCCTCCTTTGACTGGGCTGGGGATCGAAGCCTCCTACATTAGTGTGTTTTTTTCCAACATGGGCTTTCAGGACAGATCGTTTGATCTGCTCCCCTAATCTTGGCCTTAGTGCTCTTTATTTATTCCTACTTTCCTAACATGCCCTTTGTGTCCCAGGTGAATGGTCCAGTAAGAAGGGCATGTGATGGAATACTAATTTTTTTTAACTGAATTTAATTTCCATATACTTTTTAAAACACTGTGAGGATCTCTGTGAGTTCGAGACCACCCTGGTCTCTAAGAGCTAGTTCCAGGACAGCCTCCAAAGCCACAGGGAAACCCTGTCTCCCACCCCCCCAACCCCGCTGCAAAAAAAAAAAAAAAAAAAAAAAAAAAAAAAAAAAAAAAAAAAACCATTATGCTTCATTATCCTAATTTCTGTTTGGTAGAGACCTTTTAAAGCCATTTCCTAGATGGTGCCATGTGGTTATTACTTTAGACCTATCACTGTTTCTGCTTTACTCTACTCGTCCATGGCTTGTGCTTTCGAACCCTTGTCTTGGTGAGACCCACTAGAATATGAAAGTAATGAGTACCATGTATGACATGTGTGCTGATTTTGGTTAGAGAACACCCTTCTGCCTTCAGAATTGTATCCAATTGACAATGGAGTCACCTTCGAAATCACAGGAAAGGAGGGGTGGATAGCAGTCTGATTATTCTCTGGCACTCAGTAATGCATGGAGAAGATAAACACAAAGAAGCCAAGATAGCTATCAACCACATTTTTTCTCTTCTCTTTTTCTTCCTCTTCTCCTCCTCCTCCTTTTTTTTTTTTCTTTTTCCTTTTTGCTGTTGTTTAATTCAGCATTAGAAGGGGGGAAAAATCTCAAATTATTACTTAGTCTTTGAAAGGACCATCTCTGGGGTTGTGGGTGTCAGACTTAATCAATGAAGTCTCTCTGAAATGTCATTTGCAAACCACACAGACATATCTGTGCCTGTTCCATTTCAGGTCAGTCTGGATTCTCGAGTTAGGGAGGTGATCAACAGGAACCTGCTGGACCCTAGCCCTCACATGTACGAAGATGCCCAGCTGCAGATCTACACTCTGATGCACAGGGATTCTTTCCCAAGATTCTTGAACTCGCAGATCTATAAAGCTTTTGTTGAAAGTACTGCCACCTCTTCTTCTGAATCTTAATTTTCATTTGAAAGGCCAAAACCAAAATCATTTCAGAGGGCTGGGACAGAAAATATAAGTAGTTAAATGGCATCAGAAATTGAGTTCCTGGAGAACTCCAGGTTGGCACCCTTCGGCTGCTGTCGAGAGACAGCCATGAAGGTCTTTGTCTCCATTTTTATTGAGGTTACCCATGATTCGGTTTGGAGAAAAGCCTATATAAGACAATGAATTGCCAAATTATGTTTGTCTGATTCAACACTTGTTCTACTTGCAAGCAAACTGTGTTCCTAGTCCTCTGAACAGACTCCTAGTGCATCTCCAGAGGCCGCATGTGCAAAGTACACCTGCTTTGTCTGCCGCTTAGCTGTACTATTTAATCAGTCGCATACCTTATACCTGTATTTAAGGACTTTTGTGCAATATGGTCTCTTAGAAACAATTGCCAACAAATTGGCTGTGGTTTGCATTTTTAAGCATAATCTGATACAAAAAAGGCTATTTTAAACATGTAACTGTGATATTTAACCATGCTACATACTATGTTTAGCACTTGGACTTTGAAGCCAATTTTTCTGTCCATGAAAGAAAAAGTAGCTGTTTATCTCTGCCTGTTGAGAGATCTTAGTCTGAGACTCCTCTGGTTGTTCACTGCCCAAACTCTAGCATTTTCATTACAGAAGAGTTTGCTATGTTTAAAAAAAAAAAACAAGAAAGAAACTAACAACAACAAAACCTTACCAATGATAAGAAAATTTTAAAAAGCACAAAACAATCTGAAGATATCCTATCTCGTTGAAAAATCCAAGAGTGATACTGTTTTTAGGTATAAAACAAGAAATGAGTCTATGTATATATCAAATGTCCAATAATGTCATTAATTTATTATAGAATGGCCCTCCAGTTCTAAAATAGTTGTGTAAACTTATGTATGTCAGCAAAAGAACAATAATATGCCTGATAATCCAGTTTGGGAATATAAAGGAAAAGATTTCATAAGGAATGCCTACATGTAGCACTGCAAAAAACACCTTGAGGACCTGCACCTGGCATGTGGCATATTCACCTTGAACATATAATCCAGTGAAAAGCTTAAGTTTTTCCTAAGCAACACTTTACAAGGAGTTATGAAGATGAAAACCTTCGATGTCAGACCTTAACTGTTTTCATGTAGTATCTCAAGAAAGACTTATTTTAACATTGTTCAAAACAATCAACCCTCATCCACAACTAAAAGGCAGTACAGTGCTCAAACCTTTTAGCTGCCAATATTATTTTTTTGTAATTACAGTAACTCTTTACATGAAATACTCACCTGACCTTGGCATGTATTTCTGACCTTCAGAATAGTATCGCATTGTTCACAAAACCAAAATTACAATTGTCATATTTATATCAAGGTCTTATCTTTCAATATCAATATCCCCAGGACTATTTTTTTAATCTTAAACTCAATGAATATAATGTTAAGTAATCTAAAAAATGGAAGATTTAAAAAGATTTATATCCACTGAGAATACTGGCCTTATATTAAGGATGATAATAAAATTATAGGTTTTATTTGTCATTTTTAACTACCTCTCATTTTTTAATTTATTAAACATATTTTTTTAAAAAGAAAAGTTTGGAGTTTTCTTTTTAAATTTATTTTACTTGAAAGGTTGGCATCATGTTTCTTTTTCCATAAATTTAAAACATTTCAAGAATTGTTTTTTTTTAATGAGTATGATTTTCTAACTTATATAGAATTCAGGAGCTATGATTAAAAGGGCTATTACCTATTCCCTATGCAAATATTTTAACTGTTGCAGTGTTTGACAAAATGGGATTTTAAAAAAAATTGCAGAGTAGAAAACAAATGTTCTGTTTACACTGGCGTCGCTGACTATCCTACCATGTTCAGCACTTTTAAATACATTATTTATGAAAACATAGTTAAAATGCAGATAGAAAATATTTATAATAGTCATCTTTTAATAAATGCCTGTTTGTTTCTGAAAGTATTAGTGTATTTAAGATGTGCTCTATTCATGTCACCTAGATATTTACTATTTGAATAGTTTCAGTAAAATGTTGAGAAAAAGATAGTTGTAAAGATGTTTACAAAAAATCCTATTTTTTTCCTAAAGAGTCAAGAAAACTTAAAAAGAGTGTCATTGCTTCCATTTTGAAGTCCCATCATTCAAAATCATTTACTTATTTTCTTGATTAGTGTTTATTATGCTACTATTATGTGTACCCCCATATAGAATATGGCATCATACGTGTTTCCGTGTTTGAGGCACAATGAATTGGTGCACATACCAGGAGATATGTAATATACTATGATAGCCTGCATGAGAAATTGTTTTCAGTGTAGACTTTATATTCCTGTTGTTACTGTGGATGCTGGTGACCTACTATCATGGGTTATCTTTACAAGATGCTCTGGACTATTTGGTGGGTTGTCTGTTTGACAATGCATCTAATATTTTACCAAATGTAAATGTTAAGGGCCTTCATATAGAGTACTCATCTTTAACCTGGGCATTTGTTGTGTTTGCATTTCACAGTTGCTGTGTCTTTTGGAACCCGGGTTAAGTAGTTTTGTTGAGAAGGTTCTAGAGCACATTTGCACACTCCGTGTCATTAGCCATGCTGTGTGAGAAGTTCTGTGCTGTGCTAAATTGCTATTTCGGGGCGGGGGTGGGGGGGGAGCAGGGATCCTTATTTCATTTCAGAATGTTTTAAGTTTTGAAGAGTGTGTCTGTGGACTTATGACTATGCCAGTTTTTAAAGTATGGTATGATTTCTTCTATTTAAATCTCAGAGCTATAATAAACAAACAAAACCCTCAACAGGTGTCTCTGCCACCATTTCAAGAGCACAACATTTGCTTTATCCAAGTCTGATTTCATTCCTAGTGAGTAAATAGCTCCCTGGGGAAATGCTAGCACTTTAAAACAAAGCACCTTTGTGTTTTAGATTGCCAAGATGACTGTGTCTCTTGTTAGAATCTGCAAATGCATACAGAAGAGTGAATGCACTTTCTATAGTACCTGTCTCTAGGTGAATCTATTATGGAAAGAAAAGTAAGCGGTGAAGATGATGTATATAGAGGTGCCTTGGAGATACAGGTCTTTGGAGATAGATCTTCCACATAGATATGCTAATACTGGATGGATGTCTCTTCTCTTTCTGGCTTACTATGATGTTATCCAAGGTTATCATAGATGCTCTGAAAGTATGACAAGGCACATATGAATAGAAGCAAAACTGGAATTTTGATACTGAAAATATGAAATACAAAAGTCAAAATTTTAGTATGGTCTTCAAAAAAGTTCGTACAATATTTATATATGACCAGTTCTAGCAGTGAGTCACTGTGCCTGGAATGTGTATTAGTGCCCTCCAATGCCTCCTAGTGTGAAGTACGTGCTGTATTTATTTGATAGTTCAGTGTCAAAGGACTGTAGAGTTAGGTAAAGGCTTATTTGCTGAAAACAAATACATGTCTCTCCCTATTGTTCTGATTTAAAATAATGCTTGAATCTTAATTTAAGTCTCTTCTTTTTTCTCTCTAATTCTTTGATCTTCTCCGAAAAAGTCACATTGTAATTGTAGAAACTACACTCGAAACAAATTAAAAAAAAAATGGTGCTTTGGTGAAGATTTTTAAATGGAAAGAATTTAAAATAAACCATAGGAAAATAAGTTTTTTTTTTTAAAAAAAAACCACCAATTTGTTTTTAAACACCTAGAAGACATACCTAGAACCCACCATGACATGAATTTTGAATACTTTAAGCTTATATATTAGCATATTATTTTGAAATAGGAAAGAATGCCAAAAGATTGGCTTGCCTCTCTATTTAGATTGCCAGTCAATGACCGATCTCAAAAGTACATTTTTTCATCTATTTGAATATTCTTTTCTGGTTTTAAATTTCTGGTCAATATACAATGCCATCCTTAGAAAGGAGTATACCACGTGTAATAATTTTAGGAATTTTTTACTTGCCACAACTGCAAACATTTACCACTAAAACATCCCAAACCTTACTTTAGAGTGTATCTGGGAGATTATAGTATCAGTGCAACAACACACAGTGCATGGAGAAGCATTGGCTTCCAACAGCAAACTTGGATTTCTGTGTACATTCAAAAAAGATTACTCTTACAGATATGGTCCTAAACTGTCATAAGTGACATGTTTTCCCATCAGTGTAAGTGAGCATTCCAGACCATCATTCTCATGAAAACACTGAGGAAACGGGGTGTTGCCTTAGTCGGGTAAATGGGGCTAGGGACTCATTCAGTTCTTGTGGCAAAAGCTCCAAGTTGGGGAAAGCAGTTACCGAAAACACTGATAATAATAACCAAAGGTAATATCTTAATGTTATATGTATAATCTGAAATTCAATTTCCCTTATATCTTGTGCTAAATGTTTCCTGTTGCAAATTTTTCTGTGGATTTACACCTTTTTACAGCATTTCTGCTTTTTAAATAGTTAGAGCTGCATGTTTTAAATCGATAATTAAACAAACCACCTCAGGTTTGGGCACATTTCCTTTGAAATGCCTGAGTTGATCTCAAGTGGCGTTATGACCAGAGATGGTAGGAAAGCCATTATCCTTTCTGAATCTGTCTCTTCACCTGAAAATGAAGAATATTAACTATGGGGTGGCCCTGGGAACAATTTGTGGTAATTTATCACAGTTCTTCAGGCCACAATTTTTAGGAAGGGCTGTAGTCAATGTCATTTTAATGTGCTTTCCCCCAAATTTTTCCTTTAGCTTTTTAGGTTACCATACAAAAAAGGGTTTCATTATGACATTTTCATACACATGTTATGTCATATCTTGTTCTCATTTATTACCCACAAACTTTTCTTGTGCTCTTTACTTCATTTGCTTATTATTTGAAACATACTTGAAACACACACACACACACACACACACACACACACACACACACACACACACTAAAGATGGAGACATAGGAAATAAAATCAAGATTCCCAGTGACAGGAATAATATAAAGTCAAGTTAGTTACCAATATACAAAGTATGTGAGTGGGCGATAGAGAGAAATGTAACTTCATACAGCACCATTACAAAAACATCTTTTTAATATTAGTGTGATTTGGTCAATTCTATCATGAATCTGTGATGATAGTGGCTATGTGTTCACTAAAAGTTGCATTGAATTTTAGAATATTTTCAGTGTTATAAAAAAACCACAAAAATAGTACAGAATGACCTCGTGTGGTCTGCACCTCCGGGAAGCCATTAGTCGCGATTAAAGAGTAATGTTGTTGACTCCTTGAGTCTGTATTCCACTCCAATATCCAGAGGCTTCAGTTAATATCTTCTCTCTGCCCCTCCCTCCTGTAATCACATGACCATTTGTTGTCACCTCTCCTCAGGCTCCTTTCAGCTGTGACTTTCTAGAACCTTGACAGTTTGTGCAGAACATAGCTCCGCTGGGGTTTGTCTAGTTTTCTCATGCTGGTAGGAGTTTTGGGTTTCTGTTAGGAATAGTTTTATTCTTTTCTTGTTATTGTACAGATTTATTCCCATTTAATGTGTATGAGTCCTTTGTGTGTATGTCTGTGACCATGTGTGGGCCTCAGAGGCCAAAACAGTCCCCGGGAATTGGAGCTAAAAATGTTTTTGAGGCCCCATGTGAGTCCTGGGAACTGGATTAGGGTCCTCTGCAAGAACAGCAAGTGCTCTTAACTGTTGAGCCACCTGTCCAGCCCTGAATAGTGCCAAGTTTATTACATGACACCAAAGGCACATGCCAGCAGGCTGAGTGCTCTTGCTTTGGGCTCCTCTTGTTGCTGTTCACCTATCACCTGGTTAAAGCATCCTGTTAAACTGCAACTCTCTGCTATCAAATAGGCACATGCAGGGAGGGTGTCTTAGAGGTAAACAGACTCTGCATTTACTGGACAAGAAAAGCAAGCAAACAAACAAACAAAATAAATAAATAAAAACAACTCTGGCAGACGTCTTAGCACTAACACTAGGTTTCATTTAAGAATCTAACAAATACTGTAAAGAAAATGCAATGAATTAGGAAGTGAGATGGGTCAAATTCCAAACCAGTGTTAGCTTGAATATTCACTTAGTAAAAGCGGTACTGATTCCCCTGTCCCTGACACACCCTGTATGCTTACCTAGATCCTGCAAACATGTTGGATTTAAAGATTTTAGTCTCGTTAATTGTAGCAAGAGGTTATTTATTACTCGTGTTTAATGCTTTCCTATATACCATCCACTGAGCAATGTATACAACGCTGAAGTGGTGTGGAGGACTTGATGTTGTCCCTCTAGCTTTAACCTGTTTGTCACAGTGTTTCTTGTGTATGATTTTAAAGAGTTTGCAAAATACTAAAACGTATTTTAATGAATTTGATTCTGTGAAATTTGTCATTTTGAATGTGTACAATTTCTTACTTCCATGATCATTCTATTTAGTAATCTATTTCCATATTTTGTATTCCACCAATACATTTATTAGTGGACCACAAAGTTTCTGAGTACATGAATACAAGAGTAACCATGCTTGGCTATTTCATAATACCAAAATAGCTGTGGGTACTCATAACTGAATAGATAATCCAGATTCTTTTTCTTGCAGTTTAAGTTTTTCTGGGTTTTATTCCATTGAATAGATTTTATCATTTACCTATGTACAATAATAGACTTCCTGAAAGTGCTACAATTTTTACCATGTAATAGAGTTGAGCATGACAATAATGTAAGAAAACTCAGACGTCTCCCGCTAAGTGTATCTGAGTTTTCAAAGTAAATCAAATAACAAGTGTTTTCATTTAACTATATCGTGGAGGTTTATGAATATTATTGTGAAATGCATATGCATTACACTGATTTTCTTAAGATGTTTTGAATTAATAAAGAATTCTCCCATGTATCCTTAGACAAGTTATTGTTTGCTCATTGGTGTTCCACTGTCGGAGTATGACTTCTGGGTGGATTCTTCACATCACTAGAGTACCTTTTATAAGTAATAAAATATAGTTTGAAATAACTGATGTCTTGAAGAGTGCAGTGGAGGGATAGCTCACAGTAAATTCAAAGTACCCTCACCATAATCTCTATGGCAGAAAAAAAATAACCAAAAATTGAGTTTAGAGTTAGAAATAGCTTTTCCTGATAGAAAACCACATGATGATACTTTTCTATACTCTGGGCAGAATCAAAATAAAACCGGTCCCAACCTCCATCTTACAACTAAAAATTTACATAGTGCCATTCGAATACACAAAAATAAGGGGAATTTGAGGTACTGAAATTGCTTTCTACCATGTGAAGGGCCACTGTATTTCTTCACTTTAGTGCTCTTGCATTTGATGCTAAGGACTGATTAGATATGATGCAAAATTCGTTTTTTTGAAATTTTGTAATTCATAGTTTTAATTAGTTTTCACCTTAAGAGTACCCATTCTTTATCATTTTGTTCTACAACGAGGATAATTTGATCAGCAGTGAACTACTGTCGTGCAAAAAACAAACAAACAAAAAACACAGCTAGTAATTCGATAGAGTTCATAGACTGAGCTTCAAGCCCTGATTTCCCAAGACCGACTTTGAAGCTGCAAATGCATCAGTTAGCAGTTAAGAGGATGGGATTAATACTAGGGGCAGACCTTTGATATTTTTCATTGCAGAGCTGGAGACTGGGCCTTGAGCAAGCTAAGCGAGTATTCCCACTGTGAGTAACAACTCCAGAACAAAAGGGAGGAAAGTTTTAGAAGATTTCTTTGGCCTGGGGGTGCGTCCAAGCTCAGCCCGGAATCGGCGTCAAGACTCTCATATTGGCTTGGAGGCGGGGCCAGGGTCTCAGAGCCACGCCTGGAGACGGGGACAGGCGCTGAGCTCCGCCTATGGGCGGAGCTGAGGCTTTGGCGTTCCTCGCCCCCCCCCGGAGGCGGGGCCCAGGCCTGAGCTCCTAGTGGAGGCGGGGCCTAGGCATCTGAATTCCGCCTGTGGGCGGAGCTGACGATTTGGAGCCCCCCCACACCCGGAGGTGGGACCAAGGCGTTGTAGCTCCTCCCCGGAGGCGGGGCCGAGGCGTTGGAGGAACCCCCGCCTCCCTGAGATCTGCCTAGGTAGCGGAGCTCTTCCCCTGGAGGTCGAGTCGAGAGGCGGCGCTTCTCCGCACATAGAAACTGGACTGAGGCCTTGGAGCTCCCCCGCTTGAGGAGGGGCCGAGACCTTGGCGCTCCCCTCCTACCCTTCGAAGATGGAGACCAGGCTGGGGCATCTGAGCTTCCCCCTTGCAGGCGGGGCCGAGGCTTCGGAGCTTCCCCCGCGGAGGTGGTGCCGAGCCCTTGGTGCTCCCCTGTCCCGGAGAAGGAGATGCATTGGAGCTCCACCCCTGGAGGCTGGACCGAGGCGTCGGAGCCTCCCCTTGGAGGCCGGGCTGAGGAAGCGGAGATCCCCCCACCTCCCGGAGGTGCGGCCGAGGCGTCGGAGCTTCCCCCTTGGAGGCGGGTCCCAGGCACTGGAACTGCCCCACTTCCCCGGAGGCTGGGCCAAGGCATCGGAGCTTCCCCCTTGGAGGCGGGGCAAAAGCTTTTGATCGCCCCGCCCCCCTACCGTTAGACTTTTGCTAACCTTGCGGCTTTCCCACGCTTTGCCGGAAGTTCTCTCTTAACATTTCCGGCAGAGCTTTTAAAAACCGGCCTTGAGGACGGGGATCCGTGTCCTCGGTGTAGCCTTGCGTTGTTTCGGTTGCCGTGGGTGATCGGCCACGATGCGGAGCGGGTTCCTGAGCGGTGCCCGACGCCTGTGGGCCCTCCGCGGCCTCAGCCGCACTACGTCGCCGCCCGAGGAGCTCTTCGCCCGCGAAGGGCCCCTAAGGGCCTTCCTGGAGCGCCGTGCAGGCTCGGAGGCCGCGAGTCTGGACGCCGGGGGGAATCAGCTGGCGGCGGCTGCCCGGCTGCTCAGCGAGAAGGAGAGGGAGTTGCGGGACACCGAGTCCTTGCTGCACGGTAAGCCACCCACTGCAGCGGGTTCGGAAGCCATCTGCGTTCCCGAGCTCGTCACTAGTGTTCCAATATCCTCCCGCAGGCTCTGCAGGTCTCCCTTGACACGGTCTGCCCGTCAGTCCTCAGAAGTAACTGAAGTTGTTGGTTGTTGGTTGCCTACCCTACTCTCCTGGCAGCTCAAATGCTCAGGAAAGACGAAGTAGACCCTGCGATGGCTCTGCAGTCCGGTGACTTTATGGTATTGACCGGTTGCAGTGTGAGGTGTAATGCACTGTATAGTTAGAGTCCTAGACCTGGAACCGAGTTCTCAGCACGTTTCCCTCGCGGTTTTGCTGCCTTCGAGGCTTAGTCGGAAACTGGAGTATTTGCATCACTGAAGTCTCCAGGGATGTCTGCCCAGTAGGTCACACTTGGGAACTCTAGGCTTGATTTAGAGACCCTGTCTCATTGAATAAAGTGGGAAGACGGGATTGAGGTTGATTCCTGACTTCAACCCCGGGGCTCCACATTCATGTGTGCGCGCACACATATGCAAATGTGCATACACACACACACACACACACACACACACACACACGAAAATGGTAATAAAAAAGTAAGGACTTTAATAAAGAGGCGTGCTGAAAAGCAGAAAGTAGCGTTTAAGTGGATCTCTGAAGGCAAGAAAGAGGTGCTTAGGTGGTTTAAGAGAAGTGAATAGAAGGCTGATGTGATCGCTGTAGATAAAGGTGTCACCTGACAAGTAAGCTTCGAATACCTAGGTATGTGAGATGGCCACGGAAAAGAAACATGAAGCGTGTACATCATGGGCAGTGTCTTACATTTTAGGCAAAGAAGTGGCCTTCTCTAGGGAAAGTCCACCGCGAAGCTCGTGTGGAGAAAAAACTGAGTGAGGAGGAAGCTGTTTGCTATCCAAAGCAGAGATAGTGGTAAGCGGGCGCGGAGCTGACCTGCAAGATACTAAGAAACAAGATTTGGTGATTATATCATAAAAATAGTAGGATGGAATTACAAAGGGAGGGCAGCTTCCATCATCAGAATGAGTTCTGTTTTTAAGATAGAGATAAAAAAAAAAAGTTGAGTTTTGTTGGGGGAGGGAAGAGCTTTGCCGTTGAATGAATATTTGGGTAGTAAAAATAAACCTATAAGGATACTGGTACAGAATTCCATATTGGTCTAGAAGAACTACGGCATAGGAGAAAGCTGGTGAGCCTGAATAGTTAGGGCGGGGTAGATACTAAAAGGTGTTTCAGAGAGAAAACAGTTTGTAATCCCCTTCCCTAAGATGCACATGTCCATAGAACTGAGAAAGTAGATCTGTAAGTCAAAAGTGAGAACTCAAAGATAAAACAATCATAAAAACAGAAATGAGAGGAATATTATGTAAGCATTGGGCAGACTCCGGCACATGTTCCCGTAGGATTATTTTATCTGAAGGAAACATTCATCAAGACTAACTTTAGACTTACAGCTTTCAATTTTGGCTTAGCTGCTAAAACCTCTTGTGCCTTGCCTGGGCATTCTAACTAGTTAAATGTATATCCTTTTGGTATTGTAAAGTCTAGCCTGGTAAATTGAGTTTACTTATTGGGGCTGGAGAGAAAGCACAACTGTGAAGAGCACTTGCTGCCCTTGAAGAAGACCCAGATTTTGTTCCCTGCACCTATGAAGCAGCTTACAGCTATCTGTTCCCTTGGAACTAGAATTAGTGATGGTTGTGAACCAACATGTGGATGCTGGGAACTGAATTTAGGTTCTCTGCAAAAGTAGCAAGAGCTCTTCATTGCTGATCCTTTTCTCCAGCCCTTAAATTTTTTTTCTCATAAAGTCTATTATTATGGCTTGTGTGGAAGTGAATTCAACACTAATTAAGACAAACTTAATTGCTGCTCTTTATCCTAGATGAGAATGAAGATTTAAAGAAACTTGCAGAGAGTGAAATAGCTTTGTGTCAAAAAGAAATAACTCAGCTGAAGCATCAGGTATGGTATGTACACAAAAGAGTAAAGCACCTATGCCACTACTCCTTATGCATTTCACTACAAGTTTATAAAGAGTCCAGAGAAATGGCCCGTTACTATTTAGATAGAACTTTTGTTACTGTTTTTTTCTTTATTTTCATGTGAATATTTGCCTGCTAATGTGTGTGTTTGTGCACCACAAACCTGCCTGATGTTATTGGAGGCCAGAGGAAGGTATCACGTCCCTTGGAAATGGAGGTACAAAGGTTGTAAGTTGCCTGATAAAGTAGTAGGTCCTGGAACTGAACCCAGGTTGTCTAGAAAAGTAGTCATTGTTCTTAACCACTGACTCAACCATCTCTCCAACTCTATAGACTTTTTTTTTTTTTTTTTTAGCTATTGTCTGTCTTACTGGGGTATAAATGACAAACTTTTATCTATTGGAGGCCTACAGTGTGATGTTTCTCTAGTATGCACACTCCATGAAGGGTTTACCAGTGTTAAAGGAAATTTTAAAACAGAGAAAGATATGCTTCCTGTCTTCTAGGTTTTTCATGCTGCAACAATTGTGTACTATGCAGCTCTCACTGGGATGGCAAAAGGACAAGACAAATCTTTTTTCTTTTTCACTGTAGATAGATAGTAGAAAGGAAAGATTATAGAATGATGGCAAATTGAACTTCCCAGGGGCAAGAAAATGGCTTTTATATTGGCACTGATGGAGTGCCAGTCCTAAACATCTAAAGTCAAGTATTCTTTCCCATGTTAAAGAAGCTTAACTGACAAATGCAATATGAGGAACCCTGTTTTCCTTCCATATTAGTCTTTGTTTGTTTGTTTGTTTTTGTTTTTGTTTTTGTTTTTCGAGACAGGGTTTCTCTGTGTAGCTTTGGAGCCTATCCTGGCATTTGCTCTGGAACCAGGCTGGCCTTGAACTCACAGAGATCCACCTGCCTCTGCCTCCCAAGTGCTGGGATTAAAGGCTGCGCCACCAACACCTGGCTCCATATTAGTCTTGTATTTCAAGAGAGGATAATTTCTTTTGCATTCTACATGTGGTATTTAATTTAATCCCTGCTCCTAGCATTTAATTCTAAACTACCTGAACAGGGAATTGATGGAAAGCATATAGGATTCCCAAAGTGTGGCTTAGTTATTAGAGGGTTTGTCCAGCATCATGAGGCCCTGAGTTCAGTCCCAGCACCACATAAAATCTGGTGTGGTGGTGTACATCTTTATTGCCAGCACTGAAGTGTTGGAGGCAAGATCATCCAAAACACAAAAGAAAGAATTCCAAGAAGAAATAAGAACAAACCCATCAAAAGTAGATGTATTTTGTAATATTTAAAATGCAACTGAAAATTAATACCTTAATGGAAGTTTGCATTATACATTTTTAATTAGCAAGATGAGCAAACTATATTGAAGAGTAATATTAAATGATGTAGGTTACATATCTAAATTCTCTAATTTTGTAGCTTTGGGCATTAGGTTGAATAGTTCTTAGTTTCAGGAAGGTGCTGTCTTTGTATTTACAGATCATCTCACTTTTGGTTCCTTCAGAAGAAACAGATGAGAGTGACTTGATCCTGGAGGTGACTGCGGGTGTGGGTGGTCAGGAAGCCATGCTTTTCACTTCTGAGATGTTTGACATGTACCAGCAGTATGCTGCATTTAGAAGATGGCATTTTGAAACACTGGAATATTTCCCAAGTGAACTAGGTCAGTCTCTTAGTTAGTTTCTCTTGCGTGATAACCTTCATGACCAAAAGCAACTTGGGGAAGAAAGAGTTTGTTTCATCCTTCAGTTTACATACCATGAAGGGAAGTCAGGGCAGGAACTCCAGGCTGGAATGGGAAAGCAGGAACTGAAACACAGACCATGCAAGAAAACCGATTAGCACAGTTGAAGCTGCTTCTTAGATGAGTCTAAACAGCACAGTTGAAAGTGGATTGATTTGTTTCTGTAAAGCATCCATTTAGCTACAGTATGTCCTGGGAAAGGATTGGCAAGATGCTGATCAGAACTTATTTGTAAGGACTAAGTAGTTATGTGCTCGTTATTTACCTAATGATTTTAAATAAAAATATAATCTTGAAATTTCCTGTAAAATATGATGGAAAGCCATTCCATGATAATCACTTGCAGCTTTGAAAAGTGGTGTTAGGATACTCTGGGCTCACATCTGTAATCCTAGCACACAAGAGGCTGAGGCAAGAGAATTACTTCAGGACTAGCCTGGGCTACAGGAGAAACTGTCTCAAGAATAAACCAAAACCATTGTCTTTTAGCTGTTACTGATGTGAATCCAATCAGTACTGTAATTGAGTAACTGAACACAAAAGCTTATATATTAAGATGTTGGAGAGCTGGCTCAGTGGTTAAGAGCACTTGCTGCTCTTGCAGGGGACTTCTGTTTAGTTCCCAGCACGAACATGGTAGCTCACAACCACCCATAAATCCATTCCAATGGGTCTGATGCTGCTTTCTGACTCCACGTGCACCTGGCACACATGTGTTACACATGTGCAGAGTTATAAAACACTCAGACATAAAATTAAATCTTTTAAAAAGTTAAAAATTATGTATTGAAACCCTGGATATCAAAGACATGCTAAAGTTTTGCAGTGTGCTTGTACTCTATACTTTCAGTTATTTTCTGGCTCTCTTAACTGTATTTTATGAAAAAGCATGAGATGGTCAATTGTCTATGCATGGCAGAATGGTGAAAAGAATTCATTTCTCTCAATGTTTTCAAGGTGGCCTGAGGCATGCCTCAGCTAGCATTGGAGGTCCAGAAGCATATAAACTCATGAAATTTGAAGGAGGTGTACATAGAGTACAGAGAGTGCCGAAGACAGAGAAGCAAGGCCGTATCCACACTAGCACCATGACAGTGGCAGTTCTGCCGCAGCCCACTGAGGTAAAGCATAGTAATGGAGCTAGCACAGGGCCACTCTCCAGCAACTGTAACCTTATCATGTGGATTTTCCTTTCGTAGTTTGAGTTTTATGCCGCACGCCTTTAGCCTTTAGTCACTGCACTTGGGAGGGAGGTAGAGGCAGACAGATCTCTGTGAGTTTGAGGCCAGCTTGGTCTACAGATCGAGTTCCAGTATAGGCTCCAAAACAATACAGAGAAACCCTGTCTTGAAAAACAAACAAACAAACAAACAATAAATAAATAAATAAGAAATGTAATTTTACACAGATGATAAGAATGGAAATGTTTATAGACTGTCCAGGTTTACACTGGATTTTGAAGCCAGCAGTAAAGGGCGTTGAAAGCCTCCCTCATGGGTCAGGCCCTACTAACTTTTGAACTGGTTGCCTGCCTCACTTTGCATTGCAGGGTGGGCTATCCAGATGCCATCAGTAAAGGGCTAGTCACTTAGTACAGTTGCTACTTTCTGACCAGCTGTGTTAGAAGGGACCTAAGAGTGTGTCTTACCTCACAAAGCAAGTTCTCAGTCTGTGAGAAAAAGACCCGTTGCCTTTAATCCCCGCACTGGGGAAGCAGAGGCAGGTAGATCTCTGTGAGTTCGAGACCAGCCTGGTCTACAAGAGCAAGTTCCAGGACAGCCTCCAAAGCCACAGAGAAACCCTGTCTCAACACCCCCTCCAAAAAATAAGACCTGTTAATTTCTCTTCTGCTGAAAGTGACAAGTTAATTCACTTAAAAAATGGAATATGAATGAGTTGAGGGTTTCTACCTACTGTTTTACGAAAAAGTACTATTTAGATGTATACTAGAGTTGAAAGGCTTTCATTCGTGCTTTTAATATCTGTGAGAAGCCTGATGGGGAACAGAGGAGCAGAGGACAGGCAACAGAGTGAGTGTCAGGAGTCCTGATAACTTCCAGGACACGGGAGTGAGGGCGAGGTCCCAACTAGCTCTTCTATCCACTCTGAGTGGTTTTCTTACTGCAAGATGATTGACATGCCACAGAGCAGTCTCTAGTTGTTCCCAAGCAGACATGTTGAAACATGGTGCTTCTGATGGTGTCTCTGGGATGGGGCAGCATTCTGTTTGAGTCCAGTGTTCATGGAGTGCATGCAGACCCTGAGCTTCATGATCTTTACCTTCAAATTATATTCATAATATTTTAAAAACCATATCTCCTCTCTCCCTAAAACTGTTTCATGTTGTCAAACTGTTATTTTTTTTGTTTCATCTGCTAGATTTTTTTAATTCAACAAAATTCTACATTTTCTACCTTTTAAAAACAATTGTGATGATGTGTGTGTATATGTGGCCCATGGAGACCAGAGGCCAGAGGAGGGCAGGGATCCCCCAGAGCTGAAGTTGAAGGAGGCTGGGCGCCACCTGATGCATTGACCAGATTCAGGTCCTCTGTGAGGGCAGCACATCCTCTTCGCCATCTCTTCAGCCCCAATTTCTTATATTTAACTGTCCCCAGTTTATCATTTGTGAGGCAAGAAGCTCAACTTTTGAGATCAGGGACTGTTGCTTTTGTTCCCTATTCACTTAAAAAAGAAAAAAATTAAAATAATATCCTAACTACTGTCTATTCTTAAACCGTTTTAAATTGTATGAGAATTCTATGTATGGCATGTATTTACATTGTGTAGGTTTCATCTGAAGACAGTTGGTACATGCAATTGTTTTTTAAGTTCCAACTTTTCTTTGTATATATAGATTAAACTGGTGATTAATCCTAAAGATTTGAGAATTGATACTAAGAGAGCAAGTGGAGCTGGAGGGCAGCATGTAAATACCACAGACAGTGCTGTTCGGATCGTTCATCTTCCTACAGGTATGTACGGAGCTTGTCAACATGAGACTCTGAAGCAAGATCAGTTTCTGGGGGACTGACTGATTTCCCACTGAAGCAGACCTTTAGCTACCAAAAGAAAGGAAACCATTATGGGCTCTTAACCAGTCACTTGATTCTGTAGGTCCTGTAGCTGATGCCATGTAGGACAATGACAAAGCCAAGAAGAGGGAGGGCAAGCACAGGAGTTGCCATGTAGTTACCATGAAGAGAACAGAGTCCTGCCACCTGCCAATTGGGTTTTGAAATATATACTTAGTAGATTTCACTATTTCCAAAGAAACCTCAGTGAGATAATCACCTGAATTATTTATCAGAAAATGTTCTAAATCATTAGCTTAGGGTTAAGATAGTAACAAGGACCCTGGAGACAATAAAAATATTGAACTTCCTACACAGAAATACGATACATGTATGCAGGTTTAGATGCAGTTTCAAGAGCATCTTGCCATTGAGGCTGTAAAGTCCAAGGCAATTTGAATCTAGATAATTGGGCAAAGGATTGTACACTGCCTAGTAGAACCATGCTGTCAAGTATTACTACAGTACTGGAGTGGCTTGTGAGTGACAAGGATATCTGCTTTATATGCTTCAGGCTTCCTTTAACTAGAACAAAATGTCATAGTTCCTGTTAACCAGTAGTTAAGGAGACTGGTGGGCAGGTAGGATTTTGTCCTTTTAACTACAGAAAATGGTTAAATTTCTGAGGTGGTAAGTGGGGATTATAAATAGAAATAGGTAAAAAAAGGAAATAAACTATATTCTATTAACACTAATACTAGGATTTGTACTTCTATATATGTTCACTTTTGTAGCACTTTTTAAAGATTTTGATAGCTAACCAAAGATGTGAAAAAAAGTCTGTATTAAAAATAAAGCCTTCTGGGGGCTGTCGAGATGGCTCAAAGGTTAAGAGTACTGACTGCTCTTCCAGAGGTCCTGAGTTTGATTCCCAGCAACCACATGGTGGCTCACAACCATCTGTAATGAGATCTGGTGCCCTCTTCTGGTGTGCAGATATACATGGAAGCAGAATGTTGTATACATAATAAATAAATAAAGTCTTTAAAAAAAATAAAAAAAAAATAAAGTCTTCTGTTAGAGTCTTGACTTATCTCATAAAAGGAATAAGAAAGGAAATGACTAGTCTTTGATAATAAAGATTTTTGTCTTACCCTTCTGTAATTCTTATAACATGATTCAGGTGTTGTTTCTGAATGCCAGCAAGAGAGATCTCAGCTGAAGAATAGGGAGCTGGCTATGAAAAAGTTACGTGCAAGGCTATACAGCATGCATCTAGAAGAAGAAACTACCAAAAGATACAACGCTAGAAAGATCCAGGTAAAAATGAATTTAAGAAACACAAAAACAAAATATTTATGGGTACTGTGGTTTTTATGTTATAACTATTCCTGTTTTTATTACAAGGGCAGTAACTATCTATGTCCAGCTTTATCCTGTTTTCTATTTGTTTCTGACAATTCTTGAGATTTTTCTCAGATTTGTCAGCATGTACCATGTCCATGCTCAGCTTTTAATCCTTTGAACTAATGGAGGCAAGAATACTGGGAACACACCGTACATAGTCCTTCCATGACTTCTTTATTATGACCACCCATCACCCTGTCACCACTCCTGGATGACAGGAATTCCCAGAGATACATACATATCCACATAAATATGCTGTTTCTACTGTTTAAATTTGCCAGACTCTGTAATTGTGTCATCAGTATTTCGCTGATGGGAAATTAAAGTTTAGACTTAAGCCATAGAGTATTGAAGGGCAGAGGCAGGTCGCAGTACTGAATCTGACTTTAAAGTCTACCTTCTTTTCTCTGTACCATTCCTCCCTGTCATCTGGGAGTAGTCAGGACTTACAGACTTGGTTCTTGCATTGCTGTAGGGTTCCTGGGTCCTAATGCATCTCATATCTGTTTCTTTAGGTTGGAACTAAAGGAAGATCAGAGAAAATAAGGACATACAACTTTCCACAGAACAGGGTCACAGACCACAGAATAAACAAGTCACTACATGACCTTGAGAACTTCATGCAAGGAGACTGTCTACTGGATGACATGATACAGTCACTGAAGGACTATGCGGATTATGAGTCTCTAGTGGAAATGGTTTCCAGAAAAGACTAAGTGCTGCATAAAGCTCTTTCTACATAGACTAGGAAAATCCTCAAGCAAATCCATTGCGTGCACAGACTTAACTGGTATTGTCTTGAGAAATAGGAGTTAACAGTTTCTTGGACTCTTCTTTATAAAAAAAATTAGACACAAAGGAAGACAATTGTTCTTACGCGAAATATTTAGTAAGTGATCAAAAATTTCAAATACTAAGCAGAAATATCTATGTTAATGTGCTATAAAGAAACAGCATCTGACAGTGGAATTAACAAGTGAAGTCAGGTACAGCAGGACTGAGAGAGAGTGGCCTACACGAAGTTCTTAGTGAAAGCACACCCTTACAAGGTGCTCCCTTCCACACAATAGTCAGGCCTGTTTCAGGGCATGGCATAGCCCACTCAGTGGTGGAGGGGTTCCTAGGTTCCCTGCAGCTGGTAGCATGGGCCTTGCAAACAGAGAACCTCAAGCCCATGGGGCATGGTAAGCAAAAAGTCTCCTGTTAAAGTGTGAACAAAATTTACTGGATAATAAGCCTTAGTGGGCTCCTATATGAGTTCCCCAGAGAAGCAGAACTGGTAGGATGTATCCACACAGATTTACTATAGGATGGCCCTACAAAGAGCACTGTATGTCCAATATCTTCCCTGTGAATCAGCTAGGTGGAAGCCAAGGAGAGATGATGGTTCACTTCACTTCAAAGGGAGTTTGCTGGGGAATTCCCACTTCATTGGAGGAGGTTGGGCTTTCTTTATTCAGACCTTCAGCCTCGTTGGGTAAACAAGCTAGCATAAAGGGCAATCTAGATCAACTGATATTTCACTAATTTAAATGTGAGAGCCTGGAATGTAAGAAATAAATTAATTTTAAAAATCTGGGAAAAAATTGATGGAGGGGGAGAAAGCGTAGAAAAGTCAGGGAGAAAAAGCATAAAACAAGGAAAACAAAGTCAGAAAAATACTAGAAAAATGGGAGAACCAGATTTTTTTTAATTGTGTCACTTCTAAAAGATGTCAAGAAAAAACAAAAAATCCTGTATTTTAGCAAAGTAACTTTCCATGCATGTTTCCTTTGTATATAAAGAATAAAAATATTGGTTCAAAAAAAAGTCAGTGCCACCCAAAACTTCAGAAGATCCAAAATAATAATGTGTTACCAAATATACTGGTAACAGCAAGCCAAATTTTTGAAACTGAAATTATGGTGTCCAAGAGTACCCTTAGAGGCTGTGCTGTGGAAGAAATGAAAGGTCCTGGCAGTCCTGCTTACTGCGTTTCACCACCACCTTCCTCTGACAGGCTTCACATACTAGCAGCAAAGAAAGGCACAGGCTGCAATAGTTTGTGAATGTGTCCCCTCCAAAACCCAGGTGTTGTCAATGCATTAATATTAAGTATGTCAGCTTCACAACTAAGGCTTTAAGAGTCCTTCCTAATGGGGCTAAAGTCTTAACTGTCAAACACCCACAGTCACTGCCCATTTTCAATAGAGTTTACATTCATTTAGTGTCTGAAATAAATTGCAAACATTTCACTCACACACATATAAACTGGCACTATTTAAGCATATATCATCACATGACAAAATTCATGATAAACCCCAAATACCTAGAACTAATAGTTGAGATTTCTCTACTTCTCCAGATGTGTTAGAGCTGGCTTAATCAAACTTAAGATCCAATATGTGCATAATCCAGTGGATCTGCCCTTATCAGATCCCTGACCTTGATTTTTAAGACACTGCACTGGATTTTCACCTATGAAGATCAAACTAGATATTTACGTACTATGTGAGTTGTTTGGACATCAACACTTAAGGCTTGGCCACTTTAAACTACCCATACCTTTTCTTGTGACTCAGCACTGTTGTCACAAAAATTCCTATTGAAATAGGGATTACTGTTCCACGAAACTGTTACTAGGATTTAAGAGACTCTAAATAATGAAGGAATTATGAGGCACTTCCTAGATCTACTAGAATCAGCAGTAGTCTAAGATTTTAGGAACATACATAATATGCTTCTCTTAATTCAATAATATGTGTATGTGTGTGTATACACATATATATCCTAATATCCCTCAGGACTCAGCTTGTAATTTCAGTGTACTTATTTTATACTGTTAACACTGATTTTTTTGTGTCTCACTCTATTGGAAAGTGAGTAGCACAAAACCATTAATGACAGGCAAGGGTTTTCAAGCTGCCTACAGCATTTAGCACAGAAACCCCTCTGTCTTGTGAAAGGCACTTTACCTTTAAAAACACTTGAAATCTGCTTTTTATATTTGTGGGCGTTTTTCCATGCATGTATGTCTGTATACTATGTGCCTGCAGTACCCACGGATGCCAGATTAGGGTATCTGATCCCCTGGGATTGTATAGTTGTGAGTTACCAGAGGGTGCTGGGAATCGAACCCAGGTTCTCTGAAAAAGCAGCAGTAGTGGTTATTTTTGGGAAAGGGTCATTAGTAGTCCTTGAATGGTTGATGCAAATGTCCTCCTCTAGATGACTGTGTTGTCAGTTTTGTAACATTTTTGAAACAGGAAATTTGTTTTGTTTGCTCTATAGACCAGGCTGGCCTTGAACTCACAGGGGTCCACCTGCCTCTGTCTGCAGAGTGCTTCCATTACAGGCCTGGACCACCACTGCCTGGCCTTGAACTCCTTTAGTCTTATCTGCAGGAACTGGTTGTTCTTGCTTTTCACCTTCTTAGTTCCTCAAGAACTCCTCCCCCTTCCCCTGGAGGAGTCAAAAGTCTGTGCCCTCTTGACTGGCTCTGAAACCCTAGTAACCACAGGGGAATTTGACGTAGACTTCTAAACACAATCATTATAAAGTGAAAATCATGCTAAGATTGTTTAAGAATAATACAGGCAAGCTAATACCGTCCTTTCCTTGTCCCTCCTCAGCATTCTGATAGGCTTCCACTGCCTATAAACCCAACTTCATTATTTACACACAATGCCCCAATGGCCTGCACTGTTATTTGCCTCTTCTCCATTAGGTAGTATATTTCACACAACCATCTCCCTTGTACAGCATTTTAAAATTCTTTTTCGTTTTTCACGATGGTTTCTTTGGGCAGCCCTGGCAGTCCTGGAACTCAATTTCCTGCCTCCCAATTGGTGGGATTAAAGGTGTGTGCCACCACACGGGATCAGAAAGCATTTTAAATATTCATTCAGCAAATTAGCTAAAAGCCCTATGCAGTGTAATCAGAAGAAATGTACAACTTCACATGGAAACCTACAGGATGCCACTAGATCTAACTTCTCACTTTTCTGACCCCCTTGCTTGGTGAGCTGCAGGCACGTTTTATACTTTGCTTTGCAAGGTCACTTTGATGTTCAAAGACTCAAACTTAACTGACCAAAATTCTCAATCCTTGCCTCTATTTACAGTTCTTTCAACACTCGATTTCGTATCTACTTTTATTTACTGAAAATCTGATTGCCAATATCATTCTCATTAGTACAAAAACTCTCAAAGATTTATGAAGTTTCAGCCGTTTATACTTAGAGGCTCAATTCTCAGGTACAAAACAGAAAAATGCTGCCAAGATTTTCGTAAGCAACACCATCCGTAACTACTTTTATACAACATTTTCAAACGAGAAAATGCCAGAAAACTAGGGACAAACTAAAAGAATTTAGAAAAAAAAAAAAAACTGGATCCACTCAGCACTTGGATGACTCAATCTAGTCTTGGCCCCGCCTTACACTGGAGCTGTCACAGACTGCATAGGACGTTAACTGAAGGTCAAATACTCTCGCAGAAAAGCAAGGAGAAAATGCAAGTGGAGGAGGGGGTGGGCTTTTCTCGGAGAGAGCATCCTGTAGCTTTAGAGGGCGCCATATTTTGAAACCGAGTCCGGTGTGTATTCACCACTTAGAAATCAACTCAGGGTGTGCCATAGACCCAGCAAAACTAGTGGCGCATTACTGCTTGTCATCAGACTTAATAATAATATATTCACTCCCGCCCCTGCTACAAAAATATCCACCTAGCCAGGGCTCCTCCAGCCCCAAAAGTGGGGAGATTGACTGATTTGGGGGAAACAGGTGTGGTTTCCCGCGAAGGGAAGGAAAAGCGAAAATACCAATTAGCATTCTTAAGATTTCTTTTCGGTTGAAAACCCAAAGGAATGCTGAGGCACGGACTGGAGATCAGGCCGCGCCCACAGCCACCCGGAGGTGCAGAGCAAAGCGACGCCGGGGTCCGGCTGCGCGCTGTCCCGAGGGCAAGGGCGGTTCTCCCGCAGCCATCTGTCCCGCCTCGCCCGTCCGCCCCGCCCGGAGGGAACCGCCAGGCCCCTAATGCGCAAGCGCCAACCCGCCAAGTCCGCAGCGCAGGGCGCAGGCGCCGAGGCTCCAGGCAAGGGGCGGAGCCAATTTAGGAGGGAGAGTAGAGCGCGCCTAAATCCTAGAGAGGCGGGTCCGGAGCCGGAGGGGAAGGGTCCCTGTCCCGGAAGGTCTGCACTTCGCGTGGCGGGTTTGCAGCTCACCGGACAGCTCACCTAGGGCGCACCTAGGACAGAATGGGGGAAGACATGGTCCCCGCCTGTGCCCATCACAGAGCTTCAGGCAGAAGTCGCAGCTGTCCGCGGGACACGAGGACTCCCGGGAGGCCGGTTCGCGGGACAGCGGGGGGAGGGCAGCGTGGCGGGTCTGCGCAGGCGCCCCGCCTTCACAGGCCACGCCCCCAGGGGCCTTGCCCACACCCTCTGCATCTTTGGGGAGGCGCGGATCCGGGTGGGTGGGAGGGTCCCAGGCTCCATGGCCGGCTCCGCCCCCGCGGCCTCCTATTGGGCGATCGAGGGCGTCCCCCTCACGCCGTCTGCCTATTGGCGCGCGAGTGCGAGCGCCGCGCCCCATTGGTCTGTTCTGATTTGGGCACCAAATTCAAAGATTTTAAAAGTACCAGCTGGCGCGCCTTTAAGAGCTGGAGCTCGGCGCAGCTGCCGGTCGTCTCTTTCCTGTGGTCGCCGCCACTTCACCTGCGCCGGGGCCCGCGTTCTCCGGCATGAGCCGACGCGTTTGCAGCGGTCTGCCCAGGCCGTCCTCCTGCCCCTGCGGCCTCGGCGCGCGGACGGTCGCGGACGGTGAGTGTGAAGCGGGTATGGTAGGGATCCCCGACTCGGTGGCCGCAGCCTCATGACTGGGTGCCTGCAGATCGCGGGGTCCCAGGCCTCAGGCGGCTTCCTAGGCCCCGGGGAGGAGGGGAGTCGGCTGGTGAAGAGGATGGGCAGATGTAGTCTGGCTGGCACGGGGTCCCACCATCCATCCCATCCAGGTACCCCGCTCCGGGGACGTGCAGGTGGTGGCATCTGCGCGCGGGATTCCACCCCACCCCCTGCATGGGCGCCAAATGCTCCCTCCCCTCCCCCACTCCAACCCGAGCTGTGACAGGGCTTCGGGCTTCCAGGCTGGCCAGATACCTCATCTACAGCCCCTGTACCCCCTTTTCACAGTTGTTAAGCTACCTCGCATTCCAACTCAGTTTCCCAAACTTTTTCTCCCTCAGCGTTCTGGCCGGAGAGCGCGGGAGATTGCGCTCGCGCTTGCTTATCTCCCGCCCTCGTGCACCGCGCCCTCAGGGCATCTCCCACCACCCACCCCTCAGCATTTCTAGGGGCTCCTTTCCTGCTCCCGCCAAATGTAGAGCCTCCTCTCCTCTGCCCACCCTATCAAACTCAGTGGAAAAAGATTTATTTTCTATCCATTTTTACCTCTTCTCTCAAAGCCTAGAGTCCTCAGGGGAGGGTTCTGAAAGTTCTCCCTCCCCCTGAAAGAAAACATGAATTTGCCTTTAATGTTAAGTTGTTGGTGAGAATCGAACAGGAGTTGCCCCCGGACCCCCGGATTGAAGAGTTAATTAATGATCACTTCTTTCAAAGCCTGGATGAGAGCTGAGCAAACTTAGTTGAATATATATATATTTAATCTGTCTTTGTTGGCCTCGAAATGAAAGCCAGATGCACCCATCTTACCGTAGAAATTTTCGAAACTAAAGGATAAAAGCAATTTTTTGATAATCTTCATCAGAAAGGGAATTAAGTCTTGAGGGGTAGAAACTGCTAGCTAAGCGGCATGTGTTTGTAAAAGGTCCTGCAGGCTCCTTAAAAGTCGGAAATGGGAATAATTTTCGTTCACAGGAGATATGTGCTGCCTCTGAGTCCCCTCCCCGAATTGTTACAACTTTGAAAGAACTTTTTTAAAATTAATTAGTACATTTCAATATTTTTCCAAGCAGGCTTAAAGGCTTTCTCTTGAGAATTACGCTTTTGGTCACCTTTCATCAAGCTGAGACTAAAACTTAGTTAACATATGGAAGAACTAGAAAGACTTTAACACCAATTTTAATTACAGTGTTTGATACGGGATGTAAAGTCGGTATTTCGAAGTGGAATCAAAGGTCAGACTGGGTGCACTTTATAACTATCAAACCTCTCCCCTCCCCCACCACAGCGACTGGACAGAGGAGTGGTGATATGACTTATCTGTAGACTCCTTTTTTAAGGAAAACCAAAATATCCTAATAAAATAAGCTGGTTGGGAAAATTCAGCAGAGATCGTTTTCATTTAAACTTTTGCTTCCTAAATTTGTACATGTGTGGAATTTATCTTGATTTGCAATGTGTGATGTGACAGATGCTGTTGGTTAGGTTTGTTTAATACAGTTTTCCCCATTTTGTGGATGGGAAAACTAAGGCTTTAAGAGTTAGTCTTTTTGTCATTTTCCTCCTTAGTAAATGGTACATATGTTAACTGTTGGAGTCTTAAACCACAGGGTATTTTTTTATTCTACTTAACAATACACATCACTTGTCTTAAGTTTCTTCTACAGTCTTACACCCCAGTTCCATTGGGACTGTCCTAAACACTTCTACCTAGGCTTGATTCCATATACTTCCCTGCAATCCACCATTGCCAATGTCCTGTGACCTTTTCAAATTGGGGGCCAAATTTCTGTTTAGAAACATACAAAGGTTTGGTCTGACTACCTCTAAAAGATCACACCTAATATCTAACTTTCCCCTAATCTATGATTAAGTGGGTAGCAGATGAATGAAATGGCAAAACTAGACATGTGCCCCACATTGATTGATAGGGGGATATGGAATCAGGTGATATCTTTGTGTGATCGATTACATGAACAGAATACAAAGTGTTTGTTTAGGAGCACTTAGCTTGATCTCTGGAAAGTTCTTGACCCAAGATGGACTTAACCATATAAATCCAGGTTTTTGCCTTCTGATGCTTAATTTAGAAAACGGCAAAGAATCCTGTAGTCTGGAAAAGTTAAAAAAGAAAGAAAGAAAGAGGTTAAAAAAATGAAATTATGCCAGCATGTGAAATACAGTCCAAGGCAGCTGCTGGAAAAGCTCATGAGGGCAAAATTAGAACAGTTTGAGCCAAAGCTGTTCTCTGTGCGGTGTTCTCGTTCCTGCAAGTCCTGTCTCAGACAAATGAGGAAATGCATTAGGGAAATCGCAGTTCAGAGGACTGACTTTGAGGTGTAATGGAATTGGCATAGTCAGACCTGAAGGTCTGTGTGCTTTCCTATCAGCTTGCCCCCTGTGCCCAATCACCAGAACCCACACAAATAGAAGAAAGCCAACCTCCTAGAGTTGTCCTCTGGCCACATGTGCATCGTGACACATGCATGCCCACACAATAAAATGGGGGAGGGGATTTAGTTCCACTACAAATAATGATAACTGGATGAATGTGGTACCCTGGAACAGGTGGAAAAAGCTAAAGATCCATGGGTTGTAGTGAATAGTTTGGGGTTGATACACGTTAATTCGGGCATGCGCACCATGGTAATGCAATGTGTTCATTTCTGTTATTGGTCATGTAAGGACCCTGGGTTCAATCACCAACAAGGAATAGGGGAACATGTTTCTTACTGTTTCTTGTATTCTTTTCATAGGTTGTAAAGAAGGAAGCCCTGTTCTTTCCATTAAAATGAAGTGTTTTAATTGCAACCCTGACCTTTCTGAACTGGAAGTGGTAAAACCTGAGGACAGTGGGAGACAAGGTTCCTACAATCCTGTGTGTTTGGAGCCTTCCTGTAAGGATTGCTTTAGAAACCAGGAAAGGCTGTCTTTCATTGAGTCGCCAACTGTGGGACATGATAACAACAAGGAAAATCAACATGTACAGAAAATCCTCAATAGTCCCAGTGAAATAGAAGAGCTAGAGGCCAGTAGACTGTATGAAGACAGTGGCTATTTGTCATTTACACATCAAAGTGACCAGGAGGATAGTACCCTTATCCTGGAGAATTTCAGAAACAGTCCCCAGCCCTGCCTGCTGCCATCACAGAGCTCAGACCAGTATCCCAACAAAAACCTGCTGCCTCTCTTGGAGTTTGAAAGAGTGGTCTGTTCAACATTAAAGAAGAATTCCAAGCGAAACCCTAAAGTGGATCGAGAAATGCTGAAGGAATTTATCGCCAGTGGAAACTTTAGACTACAAAATATAATTGGCAAGAAAATGGGTCTGGAGCACCTCGATATCCTCAGTGAGCTCTCCCGTAGGGGATTCAAACACCTTTTAGCTAATATTTTGACGAAGCTGGGCGACATGGATTTAATAAAGTGAGTGTGTTGCACACTGCATGTATTAGGTAACGGGGCCCGCTTGGATGGACAAGTGTAAAGCAGTCTTGACAGTGCTGCCTTGGGTTTGATGGATGGCATTTGAAAAGAAGGAAAATGAGATCTGCATCTAGTCTGGGCACTTTGAATTTTGTAGTCTTCCTATTAGGATGCATTCTGTTTTGAAACACCTGGATCAGCATGTGGAGTGTGCCATTTCAATTACTATAACGGGTTTTCAAAATCTGTTACAAGTAGCCTAGAGTCCTTCTATCAAATAGCTAACATGGAGGTGTGCACACTGTACCTGTATGAAATTGGTTCTCCAGATGATACTCAAAAAAATTGATACAACTGAAGCTTGACATTTTTACATTTTTGGCCCTTTGGTAGTTTGGTTAGAGACTAATAACTAGGCTTGGTCATCTGAGCATTTCAATGTTTAGTCGGGTTATTGAAGTTTGCACTGGACTTAATGTTCTTGGTTTATCTTAACATCTTTGTCTCCTTTGCTTCTAGTTTGTCTAAAGTGAGCAAAATTTGGAAGAAGATAGTAGAAAGCGATAAAAGAGCATTCCAGCTATACAGCAAAGCAATGCAGAGAGTCCTTGTAAGTTCTTATAAGTGTTTTCTTGAAGTGTCCTTGCTCTTTTTCCTTTAGAAAAAGATTTTACAGCTGGGTGGTGGTGGCAGTACACGCCTTTAATCCTTGCACTTGGGAGGCAGAGGCAGGTGGGTCTCTGAGTTCAAGGACAGCTGGGGCTACTTAAAAAATAAATAAATAAATAAACAACAGCAAAACACAATTCTAAGTCCCTTACACCAGGACTTACACCACTCTCCTGGGGGCTGGAGAGAAAGAAAGGGGTATAAGAGGCTTGCAGTGTGTAGGGCTTCTTAATTAAACAAGTTTAAAAATTACACTTGGGTCACACTTCCTCTAAGCTGGAAAAGCTTAGATTTCAAAATGAGGACTGCAGGGATGGGTGGTATGTGTTAACTTTGTCAGTTACAAGAAAAACTGAGTTATCAACATCTGGAGAGTTGTACAGTATAGAGCAGGGGTTCTCAACCTTCCCAATGCTGCGACCCTTGAATACAGTTCCTCATGCTGTGGTAACCCCCAACCATAAAATTATTTTCATTGCTACTTCGTAACTAATTTTGCTACTGTTATGACCATGAATCTGAATGCAAATACCTGCTATGCAACCCCAGTGAAACGGTCACTTAATCCCACTCCCCACCCTGCAAGGGGTCGAAACCCACAGGTTGAGAACTGCTGGTATAGAGGAAGTATTGGATTTTCTGAAGTAATTGGTAATTATATTATTTCTGACAGTGATCAGTATATGATTAGAAGTTTAGGTCTTACAGTTAGACATGTTGAGAAGTTTGAGAACAGCCTGAGCTATATCTTGACCTCTTCTCAAAAAAACTAAATGCGTGATTGATAACTGACTACTGCCACCTATTGATAGTGGGAAGAATGATCATTTGTTCTGTGGGCAGGGCTTTGGTCTTGGTTAGTTTAAAGGCACCTTGAATTCCTCGTAGGTGCATCTTGGTTTCTGATTGACACATGAGTGAGTTTGTTTTGGAATGTTTGTGTGCATAGCTCTGCTGGACTGTTCTATAAACCTGCATTCCTGTGTGATCCTTTTAACAACTGCAAATGTAATAGTACAGAAAAGGATTTTAAAGTCTCTTAAACCCTTTCAATCAGGAAAGCAGTAAGTTGTCACTGCACTCTTCAACCAGAGGATACGTTGTGGGCAGAACTGCACTAACTTCTGTTCAGAAGTCATCGACTTGGGCTCCTCCCAAAAAAGATGCTCAAGCCAAGTTCCCCAGGCAGCGTGATCAGAAAGGCTCTGCCTACAGCCGGCACAGTGAGTTCCTTGAGGTAACTGTCAAACTGGTAATTATTAGGAATGGGGGCAACTTACTGATAAACATAAGGAGGGCTTCAAAGTTCAGTTTGGCACTCCAAGGTATCTAGTGCTTGCTACTCAATTAAATCACAGCTATTGAGGTCACATCTTCTGTCCCCTTTGTTCATTCTCAGTGACCTTGAAATTTCTCAGAATATTCCACGCTACATTTTGTAGTGACTGCTGTCATAAGGACACAAGGTCCTTTTGGAAATGCATGGCTTCCTCTATTGCTCCCTTGTACAAATAATGAAAACCCTGAGCCATCAGGTGATAGATACTAAAATGTTTCCTGTGTATATTTATCTGTATATTGGAGGCATAGCTGCCCTTCCTGGTTTAGTTATCAAAATTCATTTAGTCCGATAAAATACATGTATGGATTTTTTTCTTCTAGGTGGCCAAGACATTAAAAAACAATGAAAGCCTGAAAGCCTGTATTCGGTGTAATTTCCCTGCAAAATATGACCACTATTTAGAGCGAGCTACCTGCAAACGGGAAAGCTGTGGATTCGACTATTGTACAAAGTGTCTGTGTGATTATCATAATAACACCAAAGACTGTTCGAATGGCAAGCTCCTAAAAGCCAGCTGTAAAATAACAACAGGCCCGTTGCCTGGAACTAAAAAGAGTAAAAAGAATTTACAAAGATTGTGACCCTTAGTAAATCAATTGTGGGTAATCTTAATTTCCACTTTTTAAAAAATGTTAGATTTTAACTTCAGAAGGTAAAAATGTGTGGTGCCTTTTTGCCCCTTTGTGAATAGAGGACATGCAGCCTCTTAAAACAATTAGTTTAATGTTAAGAAATTAAATTTGTCCATATAAATGCAAAGACTTAGATCTTTTAAGAAAAAGAGAAACTGGATATCTATTTGTAGTTAGATGGTAAAATAAGATTGATTGGATTTTATGGCAAGTGGAAGCTGTGATTCTATGGAGTCTAAAACATGTGGTTCGAAGTTAGCAGCATCTGTGATGCTTTACCAAATGTATGTTGTGTTCATGTCAACTTGAGTCTGTCCATTTAAATGTCTTATCAGTGTGAGCCTTTTTCAGTGTTCAAAGTATCGGTTGTAAAGTCTTGTTTATTTCTGGTCTGTTTTAATGTTTTTATACCTGTAAATATTTGTTTTTACATGCCAAAGAAAATAAATATACATATAACTTTGTTTTGTTAAGAATAAAATTGTTATAAGTTTAGTGGCATGTGCTGTTTTTTTTTCCATTAGTACTGAAACAAGTGCATTAAGCTGTGAAAGAACTTGGGTGGATCGTGTCTCAGAGGGCTTGTCATTTGCTGTGAGTTCTCTCCCGGAGGTTTATCTAGTAAGTCTTGAAGGCCTGTAGATAAGCATCTCTAGATGCCACTGCAACTCCTTAAAACACTTAAGGGTGAAAGAAAAAAATGGGCATTTTCTGTGTCAAAGTAGTGGACACTTGTTTTTATTTTCTAGTTTTTATTATCCATAAGAAATTGTTCTAGATGACCTGCAGTGCCAGTTTAGTGGTATTGTCTTGCATTGGCTTATTTTTTTATCATGAGCAATCCTTCAGTTTCAAAGAACAACGATGCATACAGTGATCCTAGGGCGTGGTCACCTCATTGCTTCTCTGGCTTTGGGGGTTGCTGATGAGCAAATTAACTGCTTGGTTTTTAGGGTTTTTCAGTTTTGTTTTGTTTTTTTCAAGACAGGGTTTCTCTGTGTAGCCCTAGTTTTCCTGGAACTTACTCTGTAGCCTAGGCTGTCCTTGAACTCTGAAGTCAGTTCTAATGGGATTACCTATGAAAATAACTTTACACTTAAAGCTCGGTATTATTCTGTACTATTGGTATTTTAAGTCTAATTGAACATGAATAGGGTTTTGTTTTTGTATTTTGTTAATTTTGATTTCCAAATGTCTCCTGAAGCTGATGGTCCATTTCTTCCCCTTAGTTTTGAAGGATTTTTTTTTTTTTTTATAGTGTGTTAAATAGGTTTTCTATATCATTAGTCTACCTCTTTACCTTCAACCTCACTCACTGGGTATCAGATTTGGTTTCTTAGTTGTATCACAGGCTTTGGCTGTCATTGCTTCTGCCACCACTTAGTGCTATCTAACTGTAATCATTCTTGGATATGTAACCCCTGCTACTCATTCCTGCCCAGTCTCACCTGATGAGGGTTGTCTTGGGGTTACTGTTGATATTGGTGAAACACCATGACCAAAACCAACTTGGAATAAAAGTTTATTTTATTCACATTTCAAATCAGTTCATCAATAGCAGCCAGGGCAGGAACCTGGAGGCTGGAGCTGATGCAGAGGCTCACTTGCTTGCTCAGCCTGCTTTCTTAAAGTGACAACAGCCCAGGGATGGCACCACCCATAAGAGGCTGGGCCCTTCCTCATCAATCACTAAGAAAATGCCCCACAGGCTTGCCTAGACCTAATTTTTTTTTTTTAAAGATTTTATTTGTTTATTATGTATACAACATTCTGCTTCCATGTATATCTGCACACCAGAAGAGGGCACCAGATCTCATAACGGATAGCTGTGAACCACCATGTGGTTGCTGGGAATTGAACTCAGGGGTCTCTGGAAGAGCAGTCAGTGCTCTTAACCTCTGAGCCATCTCTCCAGCCCCCAGCCTAGACCCAATCTTACACAGGCATTTTCTGTTTTCTAGGCTAGTAGTTTTCAACCTGTGGGCCCCAGGACTCATTTGGAGGGTTAGACGATCCTTTACAGGTTGCATATCAGATATTTACAATTCATAAATGCAGTTATGAAGTAGCAGTGACAATAATTTTATGCTTGGGTCACCACAGCATGATGAACTACTAAAGGGTTGCAGCATTAGGAAGGTTGAGAACCACTGCTCTGAACTTAGCTGTCCTGTCACCTCTTGGTCTCTAATAACACTTTTTTCCTTGACTTAATGTCTACCCTTTGTTATCAAAACTTTTTACCTGGTCATTTGAAGGAAACTTCTAACATACTTTTTGAAGAAAATTACATTGTTGTTTTTGTTTTTCTTTAAACAGGATACCAGTTAGGATCATCTGGGAAAAGGACACCCACCCCACCCCATCCCACCCCCGAGAAAGATTGGCCTGTAGACGTATCTGTGGAGTATTTTCTTGATTAATGATTGTGGAAGGCCCAGTTCACCGTCAGTGGTGCCAACTCTGTATGCATGTCCCCAGGGTGTATAAAATAGCAAGCTGTGCAAGCCACAGAGCAAACTAGTACTTCTCCATGGTCTCGCTTTAGTTCTGGCATCCAGCTCCTGCCTTGAGTTCCTGCCCTGACTCCTTCATGATAAACAGCAACTGTAAACTGTAAGCAGAAACAAACCCTTTCCTCCTCAAATTGCTTTTGGTTGTGTTTTCTCACATGTTGGAAAATAGCTTAGATGGTTGCTTTTCAAGGACATACCCTAGAAATTTTCCAAATTGGCACTCTTTCTCAAGAAATGTGTGAGAGTTCCGCTTATTTGCCATTCTTGTCAACACTTACTACTGTGTAGTTTTGGCACTATACTGGCTGGGCTGTGGTAGTTCCTTCCTATAGCTTTCATTTATATCCTGTGATGGATGTCTAGTATCTTGTTACTTGACTTCATTTTCCTTGATGAAATATGATCTTAAACAACTTATCTTTGTTGTTGTTTTCTTACAGACATTTGGGAATATACGTTGTTTTTGTTTGTTTGTTTGTTTACTGAGACAGGGTTTCTCTGTAGCTTTGGAGCCTATCCTGGAAATTGCTCTATAGACCAGGCTGGCCTTGAACTTACAGAAATCCACCTGTCTGCCCCCTAAAAGCTGGGATTAAAGGCATGTGCCACCACCACCCAATGCATTTCTCTTTTATTGGTGTTCTCAACCTCAGTGCTGCCCATTTCATATAATCAAATGCTATCTTCACAGTTAGCCCTGAGGCCAACTTAACACACACCAACTCCCCTGTTGGGAGTGCTATTGGGTACCAGGAAATGAGTGTCTCCAGGACTCTGCCTAGGAAGCTTGTCATGTCTTTTCACACAGCTGGAGGGCTGCTGTAAACTGACTGTGTAAGAGTGTTTCAGCAGTTTCTCTGCTCAGTCTTACCCTGAGGAAATGACATTGTTCCCTTTGCTTCAAATTCTACTTTAACAGTTTGAACACATTGCCACAAGATGGCGCCCTTTCAACACCGTCCTTATCAGTGTTCATTCTGTGAATTTAATATAAAAAAGATGGGAGAATATTATTGCTTTTCTATTCAATTTATGTTGCCACATTATAAAATTAAGTACATACATATTGCTATGTTAGGATAGTTTGAACAGTTTTAACTTTTGGTCTTAGACATGAAGAGTATGTCTTCTGTTCAATATTGGAAAACATTGTTCCTTTCGAAGTGTGACTCTGTGCTAACCTTTGTAGAAGCAATGTGTCACTAGAGGACATTTGAAACACAGCTCAACCAAGTGGTGGTGGTGCATGCGTTTAATCCCAGCACTCGGAAGGCAGAGGCAGGCAGATAGATCTCTGTGAGTTCGGGGCCAGCCAGGTCTACAGAGAGAGTTCCAGGACAGCCTCCAAAGCTACAGAGAAAAACGTGTCTTGAAAAACCAAGAAAAAAAGAAAAAAGAAAAGAAAAGAAACACAGCTCATCCAAGTCCAAAGTGAGATGCATTGAAACATAAATGTAGCATGCACACCAGATATTGGAGACTCTGTATAAAGCAAGACAAAATCAGCTAGACAATTTTCATATTGACTACTGATTAAAATAATCATATATTAACCGGGTGATAGTGGCGCAGCCTTTAATCCCAGCACTTGGGACACAGAGGCAGGTGGATCTCTATGAGTTCCAGGACAGCCAGGGTTGTTACACAGAGAAACCCTGTCTCGAAAAATGAAAAGAAAAGAAAAAAAGCAATCATATGTTAGATTTTCTGAGCAATTCGAACACTATGAAGTTCACCCAAATTACATAGAACAAAGAAGTCTTTTTTTGGCACAGTAAGTGATGTGTCTAGATCGAGGACCCTAACACTCAAGAGCTCAAGTGTTTGTTTATATGTTTTTATTAAAAGAAATTTTATGTAGGTGAGAGGACATTTGCTAGAAAAAAAAATGAATGACAGTATCTTTTCAAACCCTGGAGGTTAAATATTCCCTGTGTTTTGTTGCTGTAATTCTGAGTTGCTAATATGTAAAGGGTAACTTTTTCCATAACAGAATAGGGAGATATAGTCAGACATTAGGTACACCAAAGCATTTCATCTTTATATGTGTATAGGGAAAAGGATGACCAGAAGAGAGCATTGGATCCCCTGAAGCTGGGTTACAGGCAGTTGTGAGCCACCTGGCATGGGTGTTGGACCTGAACTCTGGTCCTATGCAAGAGCAGTGGGCACTCTGATCACTTATCCAGCTCTCCAGGGAACTTATTTTCCCAAAGCTCCTGTGACAGAGACGGCACCTGATACCTCATCATCAGATATTTGTGGCTTCAGCTTTTGACTTTCTCACTACTTAACCTTGGACATGATTTTTGTAGCCAAAACAATCTGTGTTAAACTTTCTATCATCTGTATTACTCTACTACTGAAAACTAAAAGTATTTTGTCCTCAATAGGGTGACAAGAGAAAATGGACTTACTGCCAGGTAAAGATTTTGTTACAGTATGGAGCTAATGAACCTTTAAATACCTTCTAAGTGCTAATGTAGACATTTAAAGTTACTCATTTGTCCATATTTAGGACACCTGTTGAGCACCTTCTGTATACAGTGTGAGCTAGCTAGGTAATGTCAAATGCAGAGCCTGTGCCTGAGTTCCATCGGAGATTTCAACTCTAAGACCCCCTAACAGTTAGTAATAGATGGCTTGGGTGTGCTGCCACACTCCCTACAACTTAACAAGTAGAAACGTTTTAATTGTATTAAGGACCAACTCCCTTGCTCTAGAGGGTGGACTGGAAGTGACTTAATTGAGTGGAGGAGATTGTAGGACACATGAATACGCTCTATGGAATCAGACCAGTGAAGAACTGATGTTCTAGACCCAAGATGGAGGGAAGCATGTCCTTTCTCCAGGAGCAGATTCTCAGACCACAGATGCACAAGCAATGTCTATGTCATCCCTATATCCTGGAGAGATGCAGCTGAGAAACAATATTTATGCCATGCCTATGTTCTGGAGAGATGTAGTTAGGAAAAGAAAAGGGAGTTTTTACCCTAAGAGAGAAGTTGAGGGTGAAAGGTTTTTTTGTTGTTTGTTTTGTTTCATTTTGTATTGTATTTTTTTTTTTACCACTCCAAGGGTTATCAACAGTCTTTCTGGGAGTCTGCTGGCCCACATGAAATGTGAGACTGAAGGGCAAAGGGAAGAGGACCATAGGGCCCTTCCCACCCTTCTTCATTTGCTGGAGCACAGGAAGTCTATCTGTGTTAGGGACTTCATGTCAAATTTGAGATGTTACCATGTTACCTCATTCCTTTCCCTTTGGCACTCTGGGGGCCTTGCCTGTGTAGCTAGAACATAAGGGATGTTTGCTGTGGGAGGTACTTGGAAACACACTTCATATTCTGTGATGTTTTTCCTAGATTTTCCAGTCCTTTTCCTAAGTATTCACACTTTTGAAGAGTGGAGGATGTGGGTGAACTTGCTGTTTTCCCTTCCTGTTGTACCTAATGGTCTCTTTGTCCTCTTGTCCCTCTCTGGGTTTCCACCAGAGGGCAGAACCAACCCACCTAATTCCCAGCTTGCAGCTCTCTTCTTCAGTGTTCCAGATGAAACTTTGGATTTCTTTCAAATGGTTGGGATTTCATCACTCCGAGAATTGTTGCTGAGGGTGCCCACAGCCAAGCTTCGAGTTAGAGCGCCGCTCTGCTATTCATCCTTTCTGTGCCTTGGAGAGGTCTCTGGTTTCTCCCTCTGGGCAGCAAGTTTTCATCCTTGTAGAATAGGCCTTTTGGGTGACTGTGAGTATTAAATGTGTTTAAACAAGTGTCAAGCACTTTGAGCCATGCTCGGTGTGCAGTACTTGCTATGCAAGGGAGAGCCCTTGTGGGGTTCATGGAAACGAGGGTTCTGTACTTCGTAGGGCTGCCTGGAAAAAGAGTAAAAAGATGCTCAATAAAGCCACTTGTTTGGGGGATCAGGCACGAGTATGAAAGTCCACTTGTATGTGTTCTTTCCACCCACTCTACCGTCCACCTGGAAGGTAAACTATTTCCCTTGTTCATTGACTTGTCTCATGTTAGAACAGTGACCAGCAAGCACATTGTAGCTTCTCAATAAATATCTTAAAAAAAAAAAAACAGAAGATTATCTACTCATTGCTATAGTTTTGATATCGATGCTTTGTTCCTAGCTCATGACACCATTGGGAGAAGGTGGGATGTTTAGTATTAAGGGCTTAATGGGAGGAAGCTAGGTCATTGGAGTCTGAAGGGGATACTGGGACTTCCTGAGGTGACATTTGCTATGGATTTCTGTACTGAGCCCAAAGCAACAGGGTTGAGTGGCCAGGGAATGAACCCTCTGCAACAATGAACTAAACAAGCATGTCGACTTTTTAAAACTTTTTAATGTTTTTTTTTTCATTTTACATACCAATCACAAATCCCCTCCTCTCCTCTTCCCTCCCCCCCCCCACATCCCCCCAACCCTGAACTGACAGCTGGGGAACATGCAAAAGACAGAACTAGTCCCTCTGAGTGTGGGTGACAGTTGTATGGCTTGAGCAGTCTGTGGAGCCACTGGCAATGGGACCAAGATTTATCCCTAATGCATGGACTGGCGTTTTAGAGCCCATTAGCTATGCAGGGATACCTTGCTCAGGCTTGACGCAGCGCGGAGGGGCTTGGTCCTGCCTCAACTTCATATGCCAGGCTTTGTTGATTCCCCTTGGGAAGCCTTTCCCTTTCTGAGGAGCATGTCTTCTTTTAAGTTTATTTTCTCAGGTGTTTTTCATCATGATGGAAGAGCTAGCACACATGTCTACATTTACACGTAAGAACACAGAGAGAAAGCTGGCACAGCTCTCCCATGTCACACAAATAAGTGTATTGCACCTTAACCCAAATCCGTTTAGTCCTAAACCCTATCATTGTCTTTCCACCGGACTTTGTTACCTTGAAGGACTAGCATCCCGATGAAAAGGAACATCTGATGGAATCTTACAACTGACCTGCCTGGTTGAGTCTTTATACTGTTTAGGGGAAAGGAGTCAGGATACCCCTTGTAGTAATTCTCCTTAAGGTTTGTTTCCACCGGTGTTTAGATGGTACAGAGGAAAAAATTAACTTCAGGCATCAGGATGCTCAGGTCTAATGACTATTCCAAACTCAGATTTTTCACAAAAGCATTTCCTAACAATCCTCCATAGCCAAATGACATCAGTGAAATGTAAGGAAAAAGAAACAAGTTAAATAAAACCGCTTGGAAGCTGGACACAGTGTTCAATACACTTCTGTAATCTCAGCGCCCAGGAAGCTGAGGCAGTAAGGTTACAAGTTCAAGGTCAGCCTGGGATACACAGCAAGTTTAAAGCTGGACTTGCCTATAGCTAGACAAACAACTTATGAAGGAGGAAGAGGAGGAGGGGAGAAAAACATTTAAATTCACAGTTTTGGAGGTCAGAATGACAGGCTCACAGCCTATGCTCCATTTGTGCTTGTTGAATGCCTGTGAGTTAAAGAATGGAAACTGGTAACTATGGATACAGAATCCCAGTGCTTTGATACATCCTGATAGTCCCTGCTCTGCTGGCCAAGAAGACCAGCATCCTCTGGGAACTTGCTAGGGATACAGTACCATCCCAGACCTAAAGCATGGGAAGGGGGCACTTAAATTCCATCCCTGGGCAATCTGATGAAACATGAGCAGCCCCACTTAGCCAATACTGCCAAACTGCATAAGACAGTTGTACAAGGGCTGATCCCCTTTAAGAAAAGGTCATCTTAGCATGTTTCAAAAAAGCACTGTTGGGAGAAAACTTATCCTGAGCACCATTAAATGTCAAAAAGGGGAGCTGCCGGGGTGGGGGGGGGGAGGCAGAGCTCTGTGTGGTTGTATTAGAAAGTGAAAACTGCAAATGTGTTTATTTCTTGTTAGATACTTAACACTCATGCCAGTACAGGCCAAGTTTCTCCGGTTTTGCAGGGAGATTTCTCGTGAGGCTTGCTTGTGTGAAAGGTCTGTCTTCCCATTATTTATAGGCATCTGTCAAGACTACATTCTGCTCTATGCATGAATCATCAAGACATGTTTCTTAAATCCAAGCTGGAGGCGAGAAGCCAGGCAGAAATCCATGGAACTGTCATTCTGCAGGACAGATGTCTCGGCTTGGGTTATAAAACTCCCCTGCTTATGGAAAGTCAAAGAAACTTGAAGTGATGTTTGCATATATGGTCCAGTCCCATGGAGATACATGGCGAAAGCTTCCCTACCTAAAGTATGTTGTATATGTATATACATTGCACATGTATTGTATACAAATACCCACTTGTTAAATGTATATTATACCTGCATTCCTTTACATGCATCATTTTAATGGTATTTTACATGCCACTTAAATGCACAGTTTTAAAAATAATATTTGTGTTTTATTATGCCTTTTCAAGAATTTGTAGTGTTCACATATAACCTGCAAATGTTTATATGAGTGTATGTACATGAATGTCTGAATATATATAATATATATATATATATATATATATATATATAATGTGTATGTGTATAAGTGTGTGTATGAGTGTGAGTATGTGTGTGTGAATATGTGTGTATGTGTGTGACCTGTGTGACTGTGTGAGTATGAGTGTGTGTGTGTGTCTGTCTGTCTGTCTGTCTGTCTGTCTGTCTGTCTGTCTGTCAGTCTGTGAGTGCATACAGATCTTTGTAAGTACTCTTTTGACTGGTGGTTTTCCCACTACTGGGGGTTGACCCAGCCTTTGCACACCTTGAACAAGCACTTTGCTCCCGAGCCCCATCTCAGCTTTGTACATTAACGTGAACACTTAGACAAAGCTAACACTGGACTGTCTCAGCCACAGGTGCATACAGCAGTACTAAAATTATTCCTAGCCCTTACTAGGAACAGCAAAGCAACTTCTTTCAAGAGTTTAAAGATTTTTCATTAACATATCTGCACATTTTTGTTTGTCTGAAGAATGGAATTCTTCCATTTGAAAACACAAACTAGATTTGGATTACTGCACTTGGATAATTATTTGTACCCATCTTACTTAAAATGAACTCATATGAAAAATAAGCTATTATGATTCTCTCTCTTTCTCATTTTAGGTGTTTTTATTTTATTAAAGGTCTCCCCTCTCTCCTTCCTTCCCTCCCTCCCTCCCCCACCTCTCTCTGCTTCTCTTTCCTCTCTCCCACTGCTCCTGTCCCTAGAGCCCCGCCCCCTCTCTCTCGTATTCCTATGGAGGAAGGCTTTCCAGAGAAGCCTTGGTTACGAAGCATTTGCACGATTATTTTCATCCTATTTTCCATCGCCTTCTTTACATTTCTCAGCTATGGGAGGGACAGTGCCTCCTCCGTGGACTTGGCTTTCCAATTCTCACTGTTTGGGCATTTTCTACAATTCCTTCAGGCTACTTCCTCACCTAACAGACCTGTAATACATCATGGTTTGCCTCATGTTATTATCTTTCTAGTATCCTTGAGGCAAGCTTTCTGTCACATCAGTTTCACATGTGCAGACACCATTAAGAGCAGACCATGTTTGTCCTCTCTCAGTATCCTGTATATACATTGTTTGTGGGTCAGTCTTCCCGTACCTTAACCAAAATTACAATTTATTTAATTAAAAGCTTGGTTCCTATGGATTCAGTAATGAACACATTACTGAATTCAAGTCAAAAATACCTTTCCTGATAAGCTATCATGCTGGCTGTCAGAGATGTAACTTTAATTGAATTGAATTACCCTTGAGAGTAAAACCTCCCATACCTTTACCCAGAGAAGCAAAATGATGTGCCCTTTCTCCCTAGAATAGCCTCAGGATGGCACTGTGGAGGACTAGTGTATTGGGTGACGAACTTTCATAGGCCCAGAGAGTTTTGGGGAAGGATGCAATCTTAAATGGATTGTAGTCTCATTAACTTCATTTGACAGACACATAGCTATGTGCACACGGAGTATCTGTCATGAGGATTTTCTGCTTTACTCTCAGAAGTGGAACTTGTTTTGATGACTAACGTTGGGTTGGCCTCTACATTTCCAGCTCTTAGTTAAGCACTTTTATAGGGGTCAACCCTTCGAACTCATTTAATCCCTTTGCCTCTGATTCCTCTACCTAACCCTGAATTTAAACCACTTTAAGTTAGGTTCTTTTATTTTTACAAATGTTTACCTGAGGATCCACAAAGACTAAGTTACTTGAGATCAAATCCACCTGACATGCATGAGGCTTGGATGAGCAAAATCTTCCCAACAACTTCATCTACACAGAGACTTGGATCTTTGTACTTAGCTCGCTCTCATCAATGGCTTTCCAATTCAAGATCTACAGGAATCCCATGATACTGCTGTAAACTTAAGACCAAGTAGCTTGCCTTTTGAAGAGTTGCCCTTTGTCCCTGTTACTAAGTGAAATAAGATAACACAGCTTGTGAAATAAATTTTGGACTAATGAGAAGATACTTGGTGAATAGAAATCTGTCTTGATACCTCTTAAATTATGTCTCTAAAACCCAAATGTGCATATCCTCATCTATGACTAAGAATGACCTTTATAGAGAATATCAGCTTCTTTGCTCTCTGCCCTGGAGCTATTGACAGCCATTTCAAAAGAGAAGGAAAAAGAAAAAGCACTGTGCCAGCTATGACGTGGAAGTGAGTCACAGGAAGATGAAGAATGAATCTGCTTGCAAATGACCATTATATTTAGAATAATCTACCTTCCATCATAGAGAGTGTGTGGACAGAAATGTTATTACAAAATCACATTCTTTAATGTACTATCAGAATTTTGCAAGTGAGAGCATTTTAACAAGATTATAAGAGAAGACTATATCAGAGATGAAGTGATATTTTAAATGTGATTGAGCATCATGCAACTGGCTTTCATGTTGGGAATTTTCTGCATATTACACATAAGTATATATCCATTTAGGGGAAGTCATTTGTATTTCTCATTGTTCCCTGTAGTCTTTATTTTGTTTTAAGTTTATCTTAAGTAATTATGATTATTCTTTAAATTCACTTGGGATATATTTAGAAAAAGAAATCTTCTGTCCTATGACATCATCGACTTGAGAGATTTTATAAGCACTGCTAACTAGAGATGATTGGTGATGTTGAAATATTAATCATATTATCCAAAGTGACAAGTTTATTCAGGCAGGCTGAATATTTCAAGAATGACTAAGATCTGTGTATTTGTTGTAAGATAATATAACTGAATAATTTGATCCTTAATGGGCACTGCAGCCAGGGAAAACATTTCTTTTAAATTCTGGAACAGTCTTCATAGTTGGATGTTTTCCTTATTTATGATAGGATACCAACATGCATTAATTAAATCATCCTATTATCTCAGTATGCTCATGATGTTTGCATAATTAATAAAATGATAAAAACTGAAAAATATCAAGTGGATTAGATTAACCAGATGCTATGTAAAGTCATTATTCATGACAACATCTAACTTATTTGTCAAAATATTCTTGCTTCTTTTTGAGTTTTGAAAATTGATTCATTTTCAAAATATCTTTCATTAGTAGAACACACTATATACATTTCTATTTTAATGATTTCTTTTTTAATTTCTAAAAATTAGCTTGGTTTTTATTTTATGGGTATTTTGGCTGCACGGATGTCTGTGCACCCTGTGTGGTGCTTACAGAGGCAGGGAAGGGCACTGGATTCTCTGCATAACAGAAGGTTGTGATCCTCCATGTGTGTGCTAGGACTTGAACTCTGATCCTCTGCAAGAACAAGCACTGCTCTCAACTTCTGAGCCATCTCTTTGGCCCCAAAAACTTCTTACAATGTCTAAATTAGTTTTAAAAGCCCAGACAGCACAAACAGTCCTTTATTTAAAGGCATTTGAGAACACTGGTGAGGTGGGGCCAGGACCATCATCAATTGGATATAGGCTGACTCTCTTTAGACTTGCCTCTGAATTCAGAGAGCCCAGGAGGGAGGCTAGAATGGAGGCTAGAAACAAGCAGCGTCAGTGACAGCATGTGTTGATCATTCATTCATTCATTCATCCATCCATTCATTCATTCATTCATTCATTCATTCAAGAGGCAATGGGGTCCTACACTCTGTTAAGCGTAGAAGATCCATTCTTGAAGAAGGCAGAAAAAAAAAAAAACCCAGTATTTTAAATTAGCCAGTAATTATTACTAGTTGTTTTAGCTTTTAACAAGTACAAATATTTAATGTTTTCTTCATATTCTACACTGTGGTGGGCAATAGATATGGCTAGAAAAAACAGATATGATGCTTCCTCTCATAAACTTTGAGTCTGTGCATTCTGAATCTGGAGGTGACTTTTTGTTCAGTGCGAGGCATTGAAGGTAGGGCCTGATTCATATTGGGTAAGTATTCCATGACCGATCTTTATTGACCCCCCTCCTTGTATCATGAGGCCAGCCTGAGGAAGTTGTGGAGGCTGCTGGCTCTGAACTCATTCTGTACCACAAGTAGTTCATGAATACACAATCTTTCTGCCTGTCTGCTAATTTATCCAAGATTCCAGGCCTGTGTCACCAAGCCCAGCTAAAATGTACATACCTTCAATGAATTTGTGCTAGACTATGCGAACTTTGTGCTTTGCAATGGCCTGCTTGTCTTCCTTTTCCAATTCTAAAATCCTTAGCTACTCGAGTCACTTATGCCCCATCTCTCTGTCTGCATTGCCTCATTCCCTCAGGGACATTGTTCCCATCTGTCTTTGGAGAAAGCCCAGCATGGACAACAAGAACCTCAGTGCCAGCAGCTAGCAGCCCAGTTTCTCTTGCTCTGGCTCCAGTACTGAGTCTTGCTGACTGTGGTTTTTCACTTGTGCTTCGGTAGTTAGTACCTACCTGAACCTGATGCAACGGTCCCTCCTGCCCACCCTACACCAACATCAGTCTTTCTTTCTTGGCTCTCTGCCGGGCTGTTGTATCCCACCTCAATACCACAGGAATGACTGGTGGCTTTGCCAGCAATTGCAGTGCAAATTGCTGTCTGTCAGATACTAGCCTTGTCCTTAGGCCTGGCTCACATCTCTTATTTGTTACTTGGCCTTTCTGCTGCAAACACATTTTAATTTTGGTTCTACCTTCTGTGCTTATAGGTCAGCAGGTCTGACAGAAGTAATAGTTATGGATCCAAACTATTGACAGAGGCTATCTAATAATTTTTATTGCACACGCATGTGTTGTTGATGTACACATGGTGTGCCCCTTTGTAGTAGCAGGATATTGACATTGGGAGTTTTCTCAATAGCCCTCCATTTTACATAGCAAGGTTGGTTTTTCACTTGAATCCAGAGATCACCAATTTGGCCAGTTTAATTATCTAGCTTGCTCTGGATTTCCTGTGTCTAGTCTTACAGACAGATCACCATGTGTGGTGATTTCTTGCTTGAACAAATAAAGCCTGTCTGAAGGTCAGAGAATGGAGCTTGCCACTGCCTAACCATAGAGGTCTGGAGGTCTGTACAGACAGACAGGAAGTGAGGTAGTTGGGCGGAAACAAGACATGAGCCCGGATTTGCTCTCTTGTCTGCTGAGACCCTAAAGAGGTAAGGTGTGGCAGTGGTTTGCTGCTTCTCTCTGATCTCTCAGCATTTTCCTCTATATATGACTCCAGGTTTTTATTACTTAGACCAATTAAGAACTCCTTTTACATACTTACCTGGGAGATACCATGTTCACGAAGGTGGTTTTCCCAGGGAGAGGCTTATCCATCATTGCACTGTGCTGTGCTGCCTCTTCGATTTCCCCAAATGAGGGAAACTCGACTGCATAATTTGTGGTAGTGGGGGACTGCGTTAGAGCTCTCTGGGGGGTGGTGGGGAGAACTCCTTTTACAGCCATGTCCACTTGAGATTTATGTGGGTGCTAAGGTGTGAATGCCTTTTCTCATGCTTGCCTGGCACACACCTTATGCAATAAGCCTCTCACCAGCCTCATGATACTTAATTTTTTTGTAGTCAAAGTTTTCTTAATTTCAAATACTTAAACAAAAATGTAAGCACTGGGCTGGAAACACAGCTCAGTGAATAAAGTCCTTGCTATATACTCATGAAGACTATGTTTAGCCTGGCAGCACCCATGTAAAAGCTGGGTGTTGGTGGGGATCAGACATGTGTATCCCAGGATCATGCTAGCCAGCCCATCTAGTTGAAACAAGAGCTCAAAGGTAAAGTGGAAAGTGACAGAGGAAGACTTTAACTTCGACCTCTAGTCTCCACACACTCGTGTGTCCATAAGGGCACACACACACGCACACACACACACACACACACACACACACACACCCCTACCTCTCTGATGCACCTACACATCTCCCCAAATGTATAAAGATAATTTGAACACTTAGATTATTGGGTTGAGAACTTGAAATAGTGGTTTCTGTAATTCACAGTTGCTAAGCTTTAAAAATGCTAAACAACAGCATGTTCACATGAAAATTATGTTAAACTTAAATAAATCCAGCAGTGATTCAGTGTCAATACATACAACCTAAATTCTATAAAGTTAGTCAATTAATTCTGTCAACAAACACTTATTGCATAACCAATATGTAGGAGACACTGCACAATAAAGTGGAGAAAGTGGTTTCTGTTGGTGAGAACTTGTGTAGCATTTCACAGGATCATAGAGGCCAACTATGCTCCATTTATTTACATATTTCTAAAGGCTTTCAGGGCTGATTTGTATCTATCATTAACAGTGTATACACGTGCATATAACTTTTCAAACATTTTAAGCCTCTCTAAACCATGACTTTCATATTTTGCTCTAGCCTGGTCCACAATACCACTTCCTTTCTGCCAATATAATTATTTAGCCCTTGGCCTCAACATTTCTACCTGTGATCGATCAATCCATAGCTGCATTTATACACTGTTAACTTTATATAGTGCCAATGGGCATGAGAGATGTTTGTAAGTTTGAGAGTCTAAGAAAGGGGAAATCTCTTTTGGGGGAACTGGACAGGTGGTGCCACTGAACATGAGAAGAATAGACAAGACAATGAGATTCTGGACTCCATGGGACAAGAAGCAATGTGGTCTGGACCTCGATGAATAGAAACAATGACAGATGAGGACAGGGAAGTTTCTCCAGCCAGAGGAGAAAGCTAGGAATGGCAGTGGATCAGGGAGATGGAATGACAAGTCTTAGGGTGTGGCACACTAGGGAGACTTTACATTGGCTGTTGTATCATAGCTGTGGGGAAAGGGTTCATTTGCTCGAGTTTTCAGAGGTTTCAGTCCCTATTGCTTCTGGCCTGTGGTCAAACTGAAGTGTTCACTCAGTTCTGGTATATAGGAAACAGAAAGACACGCAGGTCAATGACAAGATCCCATTTTCTCAAAATAGGCCCCACTTCTTAGTTTACACTCATCAAAGTATTCACACATGGATGCACTTAGCACCCTCATGGTGAAATCTCTCAAAACTGTTACCACCTGCAGACCTAGCCATCAACACACAAGCCTTTTTGAAGGACACATTTCCACTCTAAGACCCTCTGGAAGTCTTTTGGAAAATTTGAGTTGATCAAAAAAAGCCATCTACATGAGGACCTATAAACCATGCAAGCATTTTATTTATCACACAGAGACAGTGTGAGGTTGACATTGCTGGTGGTGTGGAAAAATGAATCAATTGGTGATAGATGCAGTTTGGGTTTAATAGAAGGGTTTAATTCCTTCTTTATACATGAATGTATTCAAACCCCATGTCCACCTCAGCCTTCATTGTGAACAAAATGGGGAAAAGGTGTCAAGGAATGATATCAGCAAAATTTTATTAAATTATGTTCAGGCATTAAAGTCCATCAGTGATTTCCATTTTTGGTATACCAGATATGTTTTTTTTTATCCTCTTTGTAAAAAAACTAGCTGCCTTCTCCATTTTGTCTCCACAATTCTTCAGTGTCTGATGACAATATTTCACATGAGAAAGAATAATGCATGATGAGACATTCTCATAAAGTTCTTCAATATTTTCTAACCAACCTCTTTAATATCAGAGACTTTATTATACAACGATACTCTTCCTGCTTGAGGAACAGGTAATTTCTTAACCATATTCGAGAAGCAGGGCTGAATCTATTGGATTTTTTTGGAGTCTGACATGTCTCTTGCAGCTCCATAAGGTCAAATGTTATTGGCTTGATTTGTGTTGCTCAGATGTTAGAGGGTAGTATAAAAACTGGTAATAATTTCATTGAAACTTATGACAAAGAGGAAAGGAAAAGGGGAATTGCCTATTAAGGTTTGAAGAACATCTTTGTTTATGGTCACTCATCTTTTAAAAGGTTATTTCATTTTATTTTTAAAGTTAGAGAACATTAACCACCTTTATTTCCTTTAAAATAATGAGATTAGGGCTTTGAAGGAAATAATGTTAATATTTCTACATGTACTAAAGTAAAAACTTTCACTTTCACTGGACAAAGGTGAAGGAAACAAATCATTATTGGCCAGCACCCTACCCTTTGTGATGTGGTGGTGACTGATAAACCACTGTCCAGTGATTAGAACATTATTTGAATCATTGCTGCTCTCCCACGTTCCCAAATGACCAAGGTCAAATGTTTGTGCAAGCATCCAACAAGAGCCACATTCTCACATTAGAATATTAATATGTAAAACCCACCAGAGAGGACAAGAGACACTGAAATGGCTTGGTCTGGGAAGAAAATTAAATATGTGAAATCACTTCTGGGAACAGAACAGGAAAAAAAAAACCAATAACCAAAAGACAGGCTTTCTGAATAGATATCAGAAGAAACAAATCTCCTTTCCAAATTAATACAACCAGGCAGTTTAAACATTGTAGTCTCTTTGGAGATATGGTAAAGTAAGTTGAGCAGCAACTGTGCGTAAGATATTCTCTTGAATATCCTAATTGGTAGTAGGGGAGAAGAAAATAACTACAATGTTAAGGTTAGTCACATGAACTCCTTTTATAGGAATACTGTAGGGCAAAGATTTGTGCAGCTGCCCAACTCCAAGGCTAGTTAATGAACTGGAGCTTATTTCAGGGTGTCTGTTTTGGTGGAAAAAGAGATTTTTGTTAAGGGCTAAGGACTAGACCACATTCCTCATCATTTTCTAAAGCATCACTCTTGTAAGATGGATAGGAAAATTTAAGAGTGAGGAAAATTGTGACAAGACACATCTTATATTCCTCTCTATTCAAGCTTCATCATAACTCACAATTTCCTTCCAGTTCTCCCAGGAGTGATTTATACATAGTAGATGTCCATCTTCTCTTGTTTAAAGAGTGAATCTTAAGCTGGGCGTTGGTGGTGCACACCTTTAATCACAGCACTTGGGAAGTAGAGGCCAGCCTGGCCTACAGAGCGAGTGCCAGGATAGGCTCCAAAGCTACACAGAGAAACCCTGTCTCAAAAAAAAAAAAAAAACAACCAAACAAACAAACAAAAAGAATCTTAATGATGACATGAAATATTCTTTTTTAAAATTTATTTATACATTATATATACAGTTTTCTGTCTGCATGCCAGAAGAGGGCATCAGATCTCTGGAAGAACAGCCAGTGCTCTTAAACTAAGAGCCATATCTCTAGCCCAACATAAAATATTCTTAATAAAGTCTTTATCTACAAAACAACATGGTCAATATTTAGTATATTTTTAAGAGAATGATCCTGTACTGAAAATGCTGAGTATTTTTGTAAAGTTCTCATTATAAAAATAGCATAGCAAACCATATTTTATCTGGAGAGAGAGATGAAACATTATTCTATTTTAGAGTCAAAGGGACTTATATTTTTTGTGGTATTTATGCTTGTTTCCCCAACCTGCTGCAAAGCAATGGATGTAGCAGCTCATAGTTACAGCAAAACAGTAGGTGTGTGCTGGTGCTTTACATCCTAACAAAGCATAAGACCCCATGTGATGGGCATCTTAAATGGATCTAATGTGTTGTCTGCATCCATGATGCTTCCTGTCTAATGGAGACTGGCAATTAGATACAGCACATGTGGTCAGTACCACAGTGGTGATATGAGCTAAGAGCTCTTATTCGATAAGGAAAGACCAGTACAGTGCGGAAAGAAGAGGCAGCAGGAACACCAAGTCACTCGGACTTTGGTGAAAGTGAGCTGTGTGAGCTGGAGGCTGACACACACACACACACAGACACATGCACACACACACACAGACACATGCACACACACACACACACACACACACACACACACACACACACACTGCAGACCTCTACTGTCATTAATTCTCACTGGATAAAGTATATCCAGGCACTTCCCCCACAGTGCTTTGTGTTTATAACACTGAATTCATCATGCTCGTTTTGATGTGAAATCATGCACTATGTTAGTATGACTGCATTTAGTAATAGAAACATAGTCCCCATTTCACCATAGCGTTTCTCACTGCTTTTCAGATTCTTGGCCAACTCAAGTCTAATAATGTATATTTTGACAACAGCTGTTAATACAATAATGTATCGTACCCCCAGGGACTACATTATACCCACAGCAAGCATAGATATGTTACCTGGACCGAGAGGTCTCATGTGACCTGATTTGACGTGAGAGTTGAATGTAGTTTTACATAAGAAACAAGCATTCCATGTTTCACGGTTCCATGCCTGCTTCTCCTCAGCCTCCCAGAGAGAGTACATAGTTTGTTCTGTCTTCTTGTAAATGGGCAGTGACCATTCTACAGGCAGCATTGGCTGTTCTTTCTTTGGCTACTGCCGCCTTAAATTCTCCACTGAGCTAACAGCAGCCTTCAGGCAACCTTGCTAAAGCATTTGATAGCTCTAGACTGGTCTGTATGTCAGGTGTTTGGAGTTAACCAAGGAACAGGATAGATCCACAAAGAGCAGTGATATGCTACAGGCTACCTTGACCAAGGTCACTTGAGAAAAACCCTTATAGCAAGAGTCTGTGCAGCAGACCTGGAAGATACCTTCCAAAAATAGAAGGTGAACAAAGGTACTCTCTGGAGGGGATCAGGGTTGCTGTCCTGAGTTTTTTTGTTTGTTTTATTTTTTTGTCTCTTTTGTTTTTGTTTGTTTTGTTTTTGGTCAGCCCAACATAAGCTGGGAAGGTGGAACTGGGTTGAGAAATTTCCTCCAGCAGACAGGCTGTATGACCTGCACACAAGTCTGTAGGCACTCTCTTGATCGATGATTCAAGTGGGAGGGCCCAGCTCACTGTGGGTGGTACCAGCCCCAGGCAGGTGATCTGAGTAATCCATGGGGAACAAGTCTATGAGCAGCACCCTCCATGGCCTTTGCCTTAGCTAATGTCTCCAGGTTCCTGCCTGAGTTCCAGCATGGCTTCTCTCAGTGATGGACTAAAAGCTGTAAGGTGAAATAAACCCTTTCTTATGTGTTGCTTTTGGTCGTGGCAGCAATAGAATCCCTACTAAGGCAGGCTCGAATGTGTCTAGATGATGTTTCTTAGCAGCACAATGGAGAGCCTCTAGGCCAGGGAGTTCCAAAGGACAAGCTGTCTGGGATCTGCTAGCCACAAGGCTGAACTTAACAGCCAACAGCTTCTGAATGGAGCTTCTCAGAGAATGACACATGGGGCACCTTGGATGTTGTGGTCTCCTTGTTTGGGCTGTGTGTTTTTATTGCAGTAAAAATATATCTCACATGAAATCTATCCACCAGCTGCTGAGTGTAGGGTATAATTGAAGGCACATTGCTGGGCAACAGAACGGTAGAATCTTCCACAATTGAGACTTTACTCTAACTAAGCATTGTATTAGTCACAGTAAATCAGTACCCATAGAATTAATACACATTACAAAGGGGATTTACTAAATTAGCTTACAGGAAATGTTCGGGTTGTGGTAGAATATTGTTTTAAGGTGTGTGACTTTTGTTTATGCTGTATTTGTTTAACTCTGTGAAGCTGTGATTCTTTGCCTGTCTAAAACACCTGATGGTCTTAATGAAGAGCGGAACAACCAATATCGAGGCAGGAGCAAGGCTAGGCAGAGCTGACAGACAGAGAGGATAAATAGAAGGAGAAATGAGGAGGAGCAGGAAGAGAACAAGGAGAGGAGGACATCAGGGGCAAGCCAGGCAGCCAGACAGCCAGCCAGCTGGCCAGCCATGGAGTAAGAAGGAAATTAAGTTATCCAGAAGAGAAAGATAGAAGCCTAGAGGAAAAAGGTAGATGGGATAATTTAAGAAAAGCTGGCTAGGCCAGGCGTTGGTGGTGCACGTCTTTAATCCCAGCACTCGGGAGGCAGAGGCAGGCGGATCTCTGTGAGTTCGAGGCCAGCCTGGTCTCCAGAGTGAGTGCCAGGATAGGCTCCAAAGCTATACAGAGAAACCCTGTCTCGAAAAAACCAAAAAAAAAAAAAAAAAAAAAAAACAAAAAAAAAAACCAAAAAGAAAAGAAAAGCTGGCTAGCAACAAGTCACACTAAGGCCAGGCATTCATAAGTTATAATAAGCCTCCATGAGGTAATTATTTGGTAGCTGGGTGGTGGCCTCCTCAAAAGCCAAATGAGTAAAAACATCAAACACAACACTGGGTAGTCCAACAATGGCTATTTTTACTTTGGAGGGACTCAGCCTACAAGGCTGGATGCCTCAGCAGTTCCTACCCAACTGATGGCCTGGAGGGGTCCTAGAGTCATGGATTTTCACTCCATTCTGGAAAGCTGAACTATCTGTGTGCTATTGTGTAGATTTGACAACTTTGATGGAGATGCTTTAATTCTACACAACTAGGTTTATTTAAAATCTCAACTCCCTAATCTGTCCTATGCTCTAATTGACTATCCTTATGCTCATATGATACTGGTTTTCAGCCACCAGGAGGCATTTTAAATACCAAGAGACATAGCTGGCAGCTATAATTCCTTTCATTACCTGCTGTCTAACTCCCTTCCACTGGGTGGAGATGCATCTTATTACAAAGAGGTGGCTTTGTATGGCAGCGCCCCCCCCACTCCCCAACATTCATGTCTGCCATTTGTCTAGATTTCTATAATAACACTTTATGAAAGGGGCATTGAATTTTGCTAAATGCTCAATTTTCTTTTTTTTTCTTCTTTTGAGATAACCATACAGGCTTAAAAAAATCTTTATTAATGTATTATATCACCTCAGTTGGTTTTCATTTGCCAAATCATTTCATCCCAGGGATGACTAGCACTTGCCTTGCATGAATGAGAACTCTGTCTTCGGATATCTTCCTTACCTTCCTTTCTCAGAGTTCCCATGTCATTATAGAGCTTATTCACATCCTAGGCTAGAGTTATTCTAAGGCAGTTGATTAGTTTGTTTGTTTGTTTGTTTTATGTCTCTGATTTTTTTTCTTTTTTTTTTTTTTTCCGAGGCAGGGTTTCTCTGTGTAGCTTTGGAGCCTATCCTGGCACTCACTCTGGAGACCAGGCTGGCCTCGAACTCACAGAGATCCACCTGCCTCTGCCTCCCCAGTGCTGGGATTAATGCGCCACCAACGCCTGGCCATGTCTCAGATATTTTAATTAAACTGTGTTTTAATTTTTGAGAATTTCAAATATGAAAACTGTATTTATATTATTTCTACCCTTGATCCTTTCCACTCAAATCTTCCTAAGGTCTCCCACTTCCTCTCAAATTCATGACCTCTTTTTCTTTAACTATCACCACACATGCATGTGTATATAAATACAACCTGCAGACCCCATTTAGCATTGCTTGTATGTACGTGTGTTTAAATTTAGATCTAATTACTTGGGACTGAATAACTTATTATAGAATTGTCTGTGGAGAAGACTGAGTCCTCTCCTAACAACCATTAAATGCATGGATCTCTTCATCTAGCAGTATATCCTTGCAAGATTCCCCCCACCAATGTTGAGATGTCAATTGGTGTTGAAATTGTTCAGGTCTAGTTAAAGCGATCATCTTGTATTGAGATTTCATGGGTGTAGTTCCCTGCTACAAGCAGAAGACACAATCTCACATGTCTATACCTGTGAGGGGTTGTGTTGCAGACACATCAATTAGGTATGGTATTCCATGACCTGTTGCTGTCTACAGTTTGACCAGTTGTAGATTTTTTGATGGTCTCTGTCTGCTGGAAAAATGAAGCTTTTTTGATGAGGGATGAGACCTCCACTTATTTCTGGGTATAAGGATATCCATTTATGAGGCAGTTTGTAATTACAATGGTATATCATGTGAGAAATTGGTGATAGAAAGTCGTAGATATCGAGAAGAAGCATTAGGGCCCCAAGGCATGACCAATGCGTGTGGCCAAGATGATAAAAAAAAAGGCAATGGAAACAGCAGAGAAAACTACAGAGGATTCTCTGGAGCAGTGGATGACAATGGTAAAGTATTGTTCAAGTTACCAACCCTCCAGTATCCCCTGGTCATCAAAACACCCAAGAGTACCAAATGCAAATGAGGGTTCCAAATAACAGCATGGTTCCCAGGAACCAGAAAGTGTGCCTTACAATGTGTGTTAGATTCTGCATTGCTGTGACCAGCTACTTGACTGAAACAACATTTTTTTTAAAGATTTTATTTATTATGTGTACAACATTCTGCTTCTATATATATCTGCACACCAGAAGAGGGCACCAGATCTCATAATGGATGGTTGTGAGCCACCATGTGGTTGCTGGGAATTGAACTCAGGATCTCTGGAAGAGCAGTCGGTGCTCTTAACCTCTGAGCCATCTCTCCAGCCCAACTGAAACAACTTTAAGTCAGAGGAAAGAGGTATTTGGGCTCACAGTTTCAGAGGGCTCAGTCCATGATTGTTTGGTCCTCTATGTTTGGGCAGAACTAATAGTAGAGGAATCATGTGGTAGAGAGGAAGGGAGCATACAGGACAGGGGTAGGACAACATACAGCTCCAGGAACAGGCGCTCAGTTACCTACTTCCTTAAACTAGGCTCCATCTGCTACTTACTGCCACCTTCCAATGATGCCGCCATATTATGAATCCATCAAGGGATTTAACTTATTGCTTAGGTCACAGCCCTCATATCAAATCAAATCTGGAAACACCATGATAGACTAAAATTAAAAACTGGTGGTGGTTTTCTTTTCTTTCCTTTTCTTTTCTTATCTTTTCTTTTCTTTTTTGGTGGTGGTTTTCAACTTGACTAAATTTGCACACATCTAGGATGCCTCTGTGACTAACACAAATGGGATTGTGATGGTTGGGGGTGGAGCAACTATGGCACTTTGTCCTCCTGAGTGTATCTGTCAAGGCTGCTACCATCTGTGACTTCAGACTCCACCTTCTTCAACCTTTACTGTGGACACAAGACCAGAAAAATTTCAGAGAATGTCCAGATTTTCATGTCTGACTGCAGTTGTTCAGGCATCTGGTTTCTTGGCCTGAGCAGTTACTAGACACTCCTTTACTCTGGCATGCTGATGATGAGTTTTAGACTACTCCAACCCTGTCATGTAAACCATTCAATAAACCCTCTTTTAAAATATATGTGTGTGTGTGCACGCACGCGCGCGCGCACACACACACACACACACACACACACACACACACATACACATACACACACACACACATATATATATATGCATGTTGTTGATCTGTTCCTTTAAGGAACCAAACCAATGCAGATACTGTACCTAGAGTGGTTCTACAGAAAGTGAAGTGTAAGGATGAATTTCTTTAATGGGCTTGGTGTCTCCCGGAACCGGCTTTCTAATTTGACTCCACCTGAAGTTTCTAAAGACTCTCCTGGTAATACAGGGAGTGGTGATAATCCATAACATAAACTGTTAAAAAATATACAAGATAAATGCAATTAAGAATCCTCTTTCACCACCTGTGAGAGGCAATGGCTTTAGTCACTTTATGCTTGATTGCTTTTGACCATTTCTGTAAAACTTACGAATATAATGATGATGTCTGATTTCTCCTGGCATCTCTGAAACAAGAGACACAGGAAAAGAAGGACCTACAAGATGCCATTTACCAGTTTTGGGTGCATATACACTATTAAATGTGTTTTCTGACAGTCATTTCTCCTGCAGCTGTAGGACTGAAGTTGACAAAAACAAACAAGCAAACAAGCAAAAACCAAAAACAATCATACGTCCTCATCATGTGATTGAATGACTTGTAGACATTCACAGTTTAGTCTTAGAGTGTGTATACGGTTAAAACTGAGGGCACTTGTTGGTGAAAAATGGAACCCTATAACTTGACATGATAGAGATGTGTGGGATAGTCAGTCCTACTGAGATGAACATTAGACTCTGAGATTCTGATGAAACTATTTTTGCCTGCTAAAGTGTCCTCTCCACCTTTAATGGATGCTATATTCCCATCACCAGTCACTGACAAATCCCAATTTTTCCTTGCTCTGCTCTTCCTCTTCCCCTCTCTTAGTCTTGTTTTCCTTGCTATTCTGACATACCTAGAGTGGCTCAGTCTAGTACCCAATACTGAAATAACGGTGTTCCCCACTCTTTTCATTACACCAATGAGGTATTTTGAGAAATTAACCATAAAATAAGTCAGTAAATATATTGTACAGTGAGAATTTTATAGTTTATGTAATTCATCATTTTTGTATGTGTGTATGTATGTGTGTATGTATGTGGTGGTATGTGTTTAGGCATGCGTGTGTGTGTGTGTGTGTGTGTGTGTGTGTGTGTGTGTGTGTGTGTGTGTGTGTGTAAGTCAGATGTCATCATTTCTCAGACTCCATTCACTGGGTTTTATTTATTTACTTTTCAGAAGTCTCTTACTGATCTGGAACTCACCAATAGGAACTAGGCTAGTCGAAGAATACAAGCAATTGCCACCATGCTGCCTTTCGATATGTTTGTTCTGGGGGGCGTGGGGGAGCTGAACTCATGTCCTCATGCTTATATAGAAGCACTTTACCGATAGATCTTTCTCCCCACCCCCTAAGTAAAATTTACCTTAAACTCAGCACTTTGAGACTGGGTCATCAATTGTGCATAAAAGATAGTTAAAAATGGCAAACTTGGTTTTTATAGTGATCCCTCTCAGATCACACAGGGATGACTTTCAGGTACATGATCTGCAGTAGTCAAGTGGGGCTGTTCTCTCGCCGTCTTGTCACTGGTGGCAATCTTTCCCAAGATCTCTCAGGTAAGAGTTGACTATCCCTACTGCTAGATTTGAAATGTGTTGATTAAACCTTTCCCCTCTCCCAGAAAGACTGTGGTGTTTGTGAGCAGTGTAGTCTTTCTTTTCATGTCTCTATAGTGTTGGCCAGCTTGAAAGTCTAACGTCAGACCATAATGAGTATAATCAATTGGAGGAAAGAAAAGGCATTTGAGAATGGTTATTTCTTCCCCACCTAATGTATAGGTTCTGACCAAGTGTTCCTTCTGTTATTTTTAAGTGAAGACTGAAATTGTTTCCTCATTGAACAAGCCATGGAGAATGAATAGAGCAAGGCCAGGGTCAGCCTGGTCCTCAAAGACCTCCTACTTTATTTGATTAACTTCAGCCCAAGGATACATTATATAGCTATGTGACATTTGAAAGTCATTTTGAGAAAGCTCAGTACGTGGTGACCTAGAAATCTTTAGCCTTTGTCAGATAGGTGTAATTGCAGCAATGTAAATCCTCTGCTTTGGCCAACACTCCCTGGACCAAAATAGCCATTGTGTCATCCTCTGCGACCACCTGCTCTGCTTCTTGCATTTCTTCAGGTACCCCTCGGCTGACTCCACTTCCACTCCTCTACTATTAAGTTTTTGAGAGAGATTCTCCTGGGGCTAAATGTGTCAGCATATCTTGTAGCATTCTATTTGGCAGTAGAAGAAACAAAGATAGCTTTAATGGAGATATAGCTACTTGTGGTTTCCACAGCATAAATTGTAAATGTGATTTTATCAATGCAATTGAATTATATTTTATAATCCCTTTTCCTTAAATGTGTTAAATGACACATTGGATACTCTGCAGTTAACTAGTAAATTCTAGGTGCTAGTTTCCCAACAAGTAATATATTTAAGTTTTTTTTCCATCAAGTAATATATTTAACTTTAAATCCAACACAAAGACTGTAAAATCCAGTAAGGTGATGGGGTTCTTCCTGATTTTAGCTCAAATTTCTTTTTGTTTACCAATAGTGCTTTGCAGATATGCATTGTGAACATATATGTGAACATATGCATTTCTGGTAGAAGGGGAATAGAGTAAGGTATATCCCTTTTTCTTTTCATATCTTTGCTTTTCTTGCTTTTAGTAACACATTGGAAATCCCTACAAAGGAGTTCTTATTGTTTCAGAGGCCCTGATTATAACTCACAGTGTGCTCCCAATGCATATTGGACCCACTCAGTGAGGTCAGGTCTAACCTTCTTCCTGAATGTATTTATGAATCAGTGCCGCAGTAAGGAATGAAAGTGATACTTCCTCTTGGGGTAGTTTGAACCAGAGCGAACCCAAATTTGAATTCTCCATTTCTCTCACCATGGCTTCCTTCTGTTTATAGTTTGTGGTCACTGGCTAGTCTGTCTGCTCTCTGTCTATTGTGTGTATCTGTCCCTGTTTGTCTCTAACTGACCCAGAATAGCACTTCAAACTGCAAACAGATGTTATCAATGTATATCTGCACGTTGCCTCTGGTACTATATGGAATATTTATTTTAAGGTTTTTTTCAATCAGCTGGCTGTTTTCATAATTGATTTCTAGCATGCACACACATCCACACTCACACACACACACACAGAGAGAGAGAGAGAGACAGAGAGACAGAGAGACAGAGAGAGAGCACTGAATGAGTCAGGAAGATGGAAGAAGAATAAATAAGTTAAGATTAAAGCTATGCATTTAGCTTAAGCTGTAAAACTGATTACATGGGAAATCCAAGGTATTGTATGGTTGGTTTCATTGTTTTCATAATGGCAGACTAAACTTGAACAGACAGAGCATGTAGTAGGATAGCAGGTTAAGTATATAGTCTTAAATAATCTCAAGATATATTGTTAACTTGACTGTAGTCTTGTAAAAGTTCAGTCTCTTTTGAGACAAGAAGTATAAGAAAGAGATATTAGCACAGATTCATAGTTTCTACTGATCTTCCACAAATAGGGCGACTCACTCAATAAAGAAGTTTCTGAGGACAGGTAAAATTTTATCATCCATAGTTCTGGCTATTGGTTGTTCACTAATTTTGTCTTTATTACTGTTAGTGACAGGTTTAAAGGAGTGATTTGGGAAATTTTCTTGGAGAAATGGGTCCTATGGGAATATCTGAAGTAAGGTAAGAAAATTGCCTTTTTTTTTTTGCTTTCTTATGCCTGGTCAAATGAAAGAATAAGCTGAAAATATTGAATTTTGTTTAGTATATAAGATGAAATTCCTATAAAAATGTTGCGATAATGATATGATTTATTCCATGCACCTGTGGGCAATGTAGAATGCCAGGAACACATAGCTGACTTACTGGCCTGACTTACTGCTTGGGCATCTGCTTTTTTAAACAAAAGGCCAGTGAAATGCTTTGTATTTATTGTACATAACAAATGGTGACTATGAAATGTGTCCCAAGCAAGGGTCAGCTGAGGAACAGTCAAAACAGGGACAGTATCATATTTTACACTTCAAAATTCCTTGTATTTTGTTCCATGGTCCATGGTGGTCTGTGGAATCATTTTTCATTTGTTTGTTTATGGATTCTGGACAGTCTGTTGGGAGGCAGGCCTTGGGAGCCTCAGGTTTACGAGAAGCTTTTCTCCGGCTTTTTCTTTGAGCATATGACTTTTTCTAGGCTTGTGCTATGATAAAAACATGATGAATGAAATATACTTTCTTGGCCTGAGTATGTGGCCCTGATCTATAGCAGACAGAGAGACATTGGACCTTGTGTGAGCTTTTGAAACCTCAATATCCATTCCAGTGACATACTTCCTCCAACAAGGTCATACAAGGCCACACCACACCTACTCCCACAAGTCCACACCTTCTAATCCTTCCAAAACAGTTCCACTAACTGGGGACCAAGCATTCAAACACATGAGCCTATGGGGCCATTCTCACTCAAACCACCACAGCAAGGTACATTGGAGATAGACTTTGATAGATGAATTTTACATGCAGGGAAAAATATATGAAATTTCTGAAGTGTCTGATACATGCTGCATCTTATATCTTATATTGGTAGGTGTATCAGTCATTTGGAAAAACTTTATTAATATTATGTTACTGATGAATAAACATTGTCCTGCTGTAAAGATAAAGAATGTACCCCAGTAATACAGGTGTTTTATTTCGAAAAAGAAATCATTTCCCTAAAGCCAAACTCTAACTAACCCTAGTGTGATTCAAATTATATTTCTCATGCAAGCTCAGGTAATCCCTGTCATTTCTTGTAAATGCATTGGTGTATTTAGAAAACACATCTACAGTCAGTAATGGTAATTTTGGGAGGTTAGTCGGGAAGTGGTCTTCCAGATGTGGCTTTTGTATAACACAGAAACCTTCATTCAGAGTTACAAAGGCACAATATATTAATGAGGTTTATTTTTTTAATGCTGAAAGCACCAAATTAGTCATGATCTTGATCTTTCTTTTGCTATATAGAGTTTACAATAACATGATGCTTACCCTAGATAATGAATCATAGAAAATTTTCTTAGCTTGATAGATTGTGTGTCTCTATACATACCTTTACTGACTATTTGTGACTCAGGATGTAGTTAATTCTCTGAGAAACAACTGTCTAGTTGCCTCAGTCCAATTTCCTTACTATGGTGATTCATGCAGTTTTCAAATTCCAAAGGTCACTGAAGGTTGTGTTTGCGCAGATGTGGGGAGGCTGAATCTCACACAATCCCTAGAGGCAAAGTTCTGTCATCATGATGCATTGCCAAAGGACTCAACTCTTCAAACATAAAATTACACATTTTCTCAAATAATTTCCTTCAAGGAGCAAAAGGACCAGAGTAGTTGGAAAAGTAAAATCTCATACAATATTGATAATTAAAAATGAGATGTAGTGATTCTAGTAAAAAGTAGTGAGCTATTCACTGCAAATTTTAAAACATGTAGTTGTGTGTGCGTGTGTGTGTGTGTGTGTGTGTGTGTGTGTGTGTGTGTGTGTGTGTGTGTAATTTGTGTAATTTGTGTAATTTGTGTGGCACATGTACTCTAGTACTCTCTAGCACATGAGAGTCTAGTATGTCTGTGCTTGCTGTTCTCTCGGAGGACCCAAGTTCAGTCCTGGTACCCATGTCAGCTGGGTCACAGCTACCTGTACCTTCGCTTTCAGATGATCCAGTATCTTCTTCTGGTCTTCAAAGACACTTCCCCAACATGGCATCTATATACCCATAGGTCAAAACAGAAAATGCTCTTTTTGCTAAAGCATGAGAACATGTAAGTCAACACATACCTTACCATCTATGCAATCCAACTTTAGATCACCACTTGTGTGTCTATGTGGTCAACCTACTTAATGGGTCAGACTTGTACTTCCTTGTGTTTCTTTCATAATGGAAACAACTTTGTCCATCACAGGTAACCCTGCACATGGTCTTTCAGTGCTCAGTGCATACAACATGCTTCAACACCACTTGATGCCCAATTTCTTCTCAACCCCAAAACCTGACAAAGCCAAAGGAAAGGGAGAGAATGCTTCCTGACTCTGGAAGTTCCCAGTCTTATTTGTTATCCACCTCAGTCCTGAGCTCCCTTTCTTAGAAATCACAGTATTCCCACCCCCAAGTGAGTGCAAGAGATGCTAAAGAGCAATTTTCTCCAGAACTCCAATGGGAGAGGGCCTTGCTGTGAAGTTCCGGATAGATGTCTGTGATTTGGAGAACAGCCTATGAATAGAACAGCAAACACAGATGGCTCAGGGTTCTTTTCGGGGCCAATTTTCTGAACCATGTCCATTACAGCTGGTTCATCCGAGATGTTCTTTTACCAGAGGAAGAAGCAATCAGGTGGCCTGGCTCAAGCTCAATGGGGTGGAACTGGTGGAATTGGACATGATTAGCATATATTTGCTGGGTTTTGATTCAGATTGTCTTCTACTGCTCTTCCTGTTCCAATGGAAGACTCTTCAGCTTGCAGCTCAGCATTTCTAGTGTCTCCTTTTTTCCCTCTGTGTCACTCCACCAGGAGAGGCAAGTTAAAGATGAAAGCTAAATCTTGGTGAAAAAGATAGCAAAATGTGATGTGAAAACCAGTATATAAATGAGTATATAAAACAAGTACATACTGCCAATATTGTTTAGTTTATCAGAAAGAATACTGTTTAAACTTTTGTTTATCAGAAAGTATGTTCAATGGCCACTCTGAAAAGCAAATTAAAAAGTCTGAGGAAGAACATTCAGAGGCATCTGAAAATGACGGTCGTTCAGGGAAGATGCTGGAAACCTCCTCCATTCATGTTATGAGCCTGACTTCTCAGGTGATGGGGCAAAAAGATGGCCATTAGAGCATAAGATTGTGAGGGTCACACTGTTACAAGTGATATTAGTGACCTTGTTAGATAGGCACAAGGTAGCTCCTTGCTCCCTTGGTGCTATGAGGATGAGGGAAGAAGGCACCATCCCTGAACAAGGAAAGGGACCTTGGCAGGCACCAAACTTGTAAATTTTATTTTGGATATTCACACCTTGGGAACTGTGAGAGATAAATTTTTGTTATTCATGATCCACCTAGCTCATGGCATTTTGTTATAGTGGATTGAACAGATCAAATAAAGGTCAATGAGATTGCTACTGTTTTTAAAAATTGATATAAATTATAAATACCAAAAGAAGACAAAGCAATAATGCTATTGAGCTTTGATGGTGTTGAGTGATGGACATATTTGGATTTCTGCAAATTTAATTTCCCTTTGCTGTGACCTCCCCTGTGGCCGGTAGCTGGTGGGGGTTGTTGAGTTTTAGAGAGAGAGTCCTACAGCTTGTATTTGGTTCCCTAACTTGCATTATATCATAATTTCCTAGAAGAGCTCTTACAAAATATTCATGATTCAGATGCTTATGATCTAGTGTGGGGCTTAATGGTGCATGCTATTATACATCTTAGGTAGTTACAGTAATGAGCCAAGATGAAAACCAACCTAAGAAAAGTAGTTCATCATATGTAGGCCTCTGCTTCCCTACACTCACTTCTAACAACTGAACATGGTGGTTGTTCTCCAGTGCCCAACAGAATACCATACCTCTGTGAAGTTTGCATTGTCTCACAGTTGTAGTTTTCCTTGGGTTCCTGATGAAACAGAGTCCTAACTTGTCTTATAAGGGTATTAATATTGTTCTCAAAGGGAAGAGGTAGTTACCCACTGAAGGCCCCTTTTTCAATAACATACTATACTGGCCATTAAATTTGATGCCTGAAATTCAGGTCAGGGAGGATAAAACCATAAGATAGAGGTAGTATACCCTAAGGCTTAGGGTATAAAAGAAAATATCTGGTGTTTAGAAGTCAGTTGGGAGCTTTGTAGAGCTAGGTAGGACTCAGACATCTAAGGAGTAATTCTTGTTGAGACCCCATCCAAAAACTTGTGAAGCCTGAGAAACATAACATGCAGGAATAAAAAGTTTTTGTTTTTAAGATACTTATGGACTAGCCTGGTAAGGTAGCTACACATGAATTCGATGATCTAATTAAAATGTACTACAGAAATTAGTACTACATAACTTAGATTTATTTCATGTGGCATTCAAGTAAGATATTGCCGGACAATGTAGACTTTTCATCCAACCATTGTCAAACTGTATGTTTGACTGAGGGTCCTCATTCTTATTCTGTGAGATTAGACAGTAACACATGACCATGAGCTTCTAAATCTGTTTGACTAGAACTTAGACCTACAGAAAGTAACAGAAAAGCACCTCAGTCTGTACCTCCCTGGTACACATGAGCTATTCTGAGGTGATATCACATGACTCTGGAGACTTCTGTAGATTCACTGGTTGGCAAGGTGGAGCTAAGATGAGTAGGGAAATGTGTCCCTCATACCTTTTGAGAAATTCTCAAACATACCGAAGCAGGCATCAAATCATGAAATGTGGGAAAGATAAGACACTCTGAAAGTTTTACTGCATTAATGTTCCTTTTTGTCTCAAGAAATTGTGTATCACAAAGTTCAGGAGAGAAAACAGCCCAGCATCAGTACAAATGGCATGGCTTCTGGGTGGGAAAACAAGTTCCAATCATTCTTAGCACTATTTAAGCTCACAGGTGGCAAAAGTATCATTTTTATTTTGGTTGACTACAAAAGAGCCAGAAATTTAATTATGAAATAACGGGGCATCAAGAATATTTCCTCTTGGTTTAGGAATCTTTTCTGGCACCATTTCATTGTAGAGGGTCAATTTATGTAAATGCCACATAAATATTCTGCCTTTTATCAAAAGAAATATTCCACAAATATCTTCAGGCAGCACCTCTCCCTATAATTAAGGTCTCATTATGCATCTCGCCCTTTAATCCACTGAAATAGTCCTTTGTGTTAATTGCATAATATTCCTTTGTTAATAGAATATGCAGATAGCACTCTTGTTATTTGGCGGAAGCTGGATTCTTAGTGGAGAGCATTCCTAAAATAAAGTGCATTTCTGGGCACATAGTGTTAAAGATTTAAAAACAACATTCCATGACAAAAATGATAAATGACTTACTTATTCAAGCTGGCTACTTAATGAAGTTTTGGAAAAGAAAGCAACAGACTTGTTTTAAGCCCTAGTACAAGGTCAGGTAGAAATATCTATTCAAAGAACATCAGTAAATGATCAGTGGGTAAGAAATGACTAGGAAGAGCCCCGAGGACCCAGGAGGATTCTGACTAAATTACTACTCAAAAGTAGGTTGTCCAGAGTGTTAAGATGTTATTAATAGAGGGCTGGGGGTGGGAAGGGCGCTCACAGGAAAAGTGCTTGGCACTCAAGTGTGAGGACCTAAGTTCAAAGCTCCAGAACCCATGTGAAGCTAGTGGGGGGAGTAATCCCAGTGTTCCCAAAGGCAAGATGACAGGCACAGAAGGGAGAATACCTAGAAGCTTTCGGGCCAGCTTGCCATGGGTATACAGCAGTGGACCACAAAAGAGAGATATTGTCTCAAACAATATGCAAGGCCAGGACCGATATTTAAGGCTACTCTCTGACCACCATATCAGCACCATGTCATCATGCTATACCTGAGCCCACATATCTACATATCACTTCCCCCCTCTCTCTCTCACACATACAAAAGACAGAGAGAGAGAGAGAGAGAGAGAGAGAGAGAGAGATATTAATGATACAGAAATTTTGAAATTTTGTTCTAGAAATGAAACAAAACAAGTTGTTTGTGTGGATGTTGAGCTGCTGATATCTGCCTTGTTTGGTTTATAGCAGGAGGCTCTGCATTGACAGGACAGCAGAGACAAGACATAAAGTTGATAGTTTTTGGGATTTCTGGATTCAAGCAAGTTGTCTTAGTCACTGTTCTGTTGCTGTGAAGAGATATCAAGGTACAGCAACTCTTATAAAGGAAAGCAGTTAATTGGGGCTGGCTTACAGTTTCAGAGGTTTAGTTCATTATCATCTTGGTGGGGAGCATGGTGGCATGCAAACAGACATGGTGCTGGAGAAGGAGCTGACAGTTCTACTTTAGGATCCATCCATAGGCAGCAGGAAGAGTTTAAGCTCTTGAAAACCAAAGCCCACTTCCAGTGACACATTTCCTCCAACAAAGCTACACCTCATGATTCCTCCCAAGTAGTGCCATTCCCTAATGACCAAGTATTCAAATACAAGAGCCTAAGGAAACCATTCCTATTCAAATTTCCACAACAGTCAAAATGGATTTCCCAGTCTTGCTCAAGGAACTATCTTGAGTTCTTTTCACCTATCATGTGCAACTTAAAGCCCTAACAGAGACATTTATACTTGAAATGAAGGTGGGTGACCCCAGCTGAGGATAGGTGTGTTAATGTGAAGTGAGCTGGTTACACTGTTGCTCCAGCCTTGGCTGAAACTTTTAGGACTTATAAGGAAAGGAATTGGAATATTGGAGTGTTTTGGCAACTTCTTCAGTCATTAATAAGTGTTTGTAAGAAAGATATAGATGCCAGCTCCATATAGGAAAAATAATAGAAATTTGTTATATAAGGCTCTTCTTGTCTGCTTAGAGCTGGTTATCAAATTGCATCCAAGACTCTTACTCCATGCCTCCCTCAGATATGCTAAGAGTTTCTAAAGAACAAGGGGAAAGTTAATGAGCCAGGTGCAGAGTCCAGAGTCTTACATTCTACTTTTTCTAGAATCCATCCACACATTCTTTGCCTGAAGGGTATGGATTCTATATGGAACCTACCCTCACTGGTAGGCAATTTGAGTTCAGGGTTCAGAATGAGGAAGCCCTGTGGCAATCTTTAGATTTCAGTTGATTACCCAGGCAAAGTGAAGGTAAAAAAATAATTAGTGGAGGTTTAAGGAAATGGGAATTTGGCAAGGGACAAAGAGGGAGAAACACAAAAGGAAGTTAGTTTTATGGACCATGACTTGATAACATTTCTGCTTTTGTTCTCTAGGCAAATCCAAAAATAGGTACAGAAAAAAAAGGCAGTGGAAATAAAATAAAATAAAATAAAAATAAACACATATCCAGAAAGAAAACTTCCCAGCCCTTTGAGATTAATGAGATTAGTTCCTTTTCTCCATCATTCTGACATTTTTTCATAGTTTTTTTTTTTCACCTGAGTAATTAAGGGAATTTTTTTCAATGTTCATTTCCTTGGCCACTTAGTTCTCTGAGCAGAAATAATCCCCGAAACCCCAGTGAGTTTGTTAGAATTCTGTTCTTCAATGTTTGAATTCCATTGAAGATCTTGGGCATGTGAGAAGCAACATGTGCAGGTGGTTGAGTTAAAATGGCTCCAGATCAGCAACAATGAGCACGAACTTAGGATAATTATCTTAGTGCTTTTTGCTTATCTATTTTTAAATGGTTAACAATATCTAATATCTATATGAATAAATATTTGTACAGCAACCACAAAATATTTCGAATTTAGCTCTCTACTTTTAAAAGTGTAGGGGCCTGGGGAGTGGGTTCAATTGGTAAATGTTGGCAAGCATGAGAACTTGAGTTTTGTCTTCAGGACCCACACAAAAGCAGAGAAGGATAGTGTGTATCTGCCAACCCAGTGCTAGGGAGGTGGAGACAGATGTCTGAGGCTTATTTGTCCAGCTAGTCCATTTCTAAGGAGCAAGCCCCAGATCCAGTGAGAGGCCCAGCTCGACTACTGATTAGGTTGTCAGATAGCCTCCATCTAACCCCCACCCCCTCCACAATGTAGATTGGATTTTACCTCAACCTCAAAATATAAACTAACATATTCAAAGAATTAGTAGCAGTCAAAATCATAATGAATTTCGAATTTTAGGCTAAAATAACAGGTACTTTTACACACCTCTGTATTTCCATGTTGTCTACTTACTATTACCCTTTTCCTTGAGAAAATATTCCCAATGTTTCTTTTGATACAGCAGCTTTTGCATTTTCTTTGTATCTCCACGACAGTGCAGAATGACATGATCATCTCTTACAAATTCCACGCACATGAGACCCTTTTGTGAGTTCTTTCTTTAAGGGAGATGTGCCCATTCTTTTAGTCGGACAAAATAGAAACTGATGTTGCTGTCAGAATCTCAATAGCCACATCTATGAGTTTTCCATGAACCACAGAGGAACGAAAGCTATTCACTAACTTCCACGCCACTATTTTATGCAATCTGTTGAAGAAAAGTTGGCTCTGTTTAAAAATTTCAATTATGAACTTGCAACAAGAGAACTCAAGAAATTTCTCACTTGATTGCCACGTACTTTCAGAATTATTTCAGCTCCTGGATTTTAAAGAACATTATGTTAATTTTGTGTAGAGAATTCTACATATTCCTACAGTCAGGTAATGTCCTTGAGCACCTGAAGAATGTGTGTGTGTGTGTGTGTGTGTGTGTGTGTGTGTGTGTGTGTGTGTGTGTTTTAATAAAACCTTGTGACCTTAAAATAGCAAAAGACAATTGGATGTTTGTGAATTATTTGTTTTACAAACTATATCTGTTAAACACATTTTTTTTAAAGTTTATGGTTTGGAGAAGAGGTGGGTCAGTTTTTAAGAACACTGGCTATTCTTGCAGCAGACACAGGTTCAATCCCCAGCATCCACTTGGAGATTCACAACCATCTGTAACTCCAGTTCTAGGAGATCCGATGTCCTCTTCTGGCTTCTGAAGGCACCAGGCATGCCATGGTGCACAGACATATGTGCAGGCAAAACACTCCTAGACATAAAATAAAACTAAAGAAGAGTTTTCAGGTTTGAAGAGTAAGCTGTTAGAGGAAGGGTTGACCTCTGTTCGGACCAGTCTTAGTCCATTAGAGACATCTAAGATTGTCTTTTCTAAAACAAATTTCCACATTCTGACTTTCACTTATGAGTCAGAAACATTTGCACACTGAATTCTCTCGGCTGTAGGCTTGGCTCCCTACCCACAAAATGGAATGTACAAGCTGATTCTGTTCTCCATGTGGTTTGAGGAGCTAGTACTACCAGCCATAAACACTGTTGTCGGGGGCTCTCACAGAATTGGCTTATATTTTGGAGAGGAGATCTGTTTTGTAAATGAATGCTGAGGGGTTTTATACACCAAGGAGCTTATTTAGAACTGTCCCTTTCTACAGTTTGTATCTAGTACCTGGGCATGTGTCCCAAGAATATTTTTCCAAAGGGATTCTCTTCAGACTGATTAATTCTTTTATTGACTAGTTCAGTGGAAGACTTATTGTAAAAGAAGGAGGGAAAAAGAATATAACTAGTTCAATTGTTCTCCTCTGAAGGAATTTTTTTTTAGGTTGGAATATAAATTTGCAATACCAATGAATATAACTTGGGCATAGTATCAATACAATATAGGAAATTCACATGCTGTTAGAACAACCAAGTCTTCTTTGGGGGGTGATGAGACAGATTTCCCGTGGTCTAGTTGCCATTGACTGTACCCACCCAATGATGTAGAGCCATTTAAATATCATGTTGAATCCGGTCTTGCCTGTTGAGGCAGACTTCAGAGAGATCTGGCTTATCTCAAAACAAAAACAAAAACAAAAACAAACAAAAAACTTTCTTGTCTCCAAGCTACTAATTTTATTTTAGATGAATTTTCTCCTCTACTTTTCCTTGAGTTGACTTCAGCAAACCTGCAAATTAACAAGAAGTACTAATTATTTCCTTTGTGTATTACACAAAGCAAATGGATCTGAGATGCTATCTCCTAAAAGCCTTTCCTGGTGGTCATTCTTATTAGTTAGTGCCCTCCTTCCTCCATACACCAATTTCCTGTGTCAAATGATCTCTATGACTTTTAGCAACTTTCTGTCTGTCTATCTGACTGACTGTCTATAGAATCTATATCCTCTCATCATTGATGGTGGTGGATACACTTTACCGGTGACCAATATTATATCTAGGTGAGAGGACTATAATTCAAGTTCCAAATTTCCACAACATTGTGAATTGATTGCCACAAACAATAAAACTGAGCAGAAACAGGATAGAAGTTAGAATGGGAATTAGAAGAAACGAAAACCCGCACACCTCTAAAGAGGTCAGCACCTAGAAAAGGAAGACAGATAAAGGCCACACCACAGGCTCACACTTCCTGTTGTCCAGGTTTTTGGTTATTTTTGAACATTGATTGAGTGGATTGGAAACACAGAAGTTTGGTTTTAATAAGGCTAGAGTAGTTGGGGAGACTAGAAACTAGACCAATTAAGGGCAGGTGGTAGGAAAGATACGAGCAGCAGTGCCCTCAGGGAACAAAACCAGGTGGAAGCTGGGATGTTCGAAGGAAGGACTTCCTTCAGATTCTTGGCATCCATGTGAGCATCTGGGTGTGGCAGTGTGTACTTGTAACCATTGAGCTAGGTGGCAGAGACAAGAGGATGGGGGCCCATTAGTTCGACAGAACAGGTGCGTTCCAAGGTTGGAAAGAGACGCTGTTATAAAAAAAAGAATAATTGGGTGGGGGAATGTTTGAGGAAGCCAGTCAGACCTCTGACTTTCAAATGCACACGCCCTCCTTAGTATACACACACACACACACACACACACACACACACACACACACACACACACACACACACACACACGTGTGGTTTTTTGTTTTGTTTTATGAAAATACATTGCTCTTCTTGGGCAAAGGATCAAATTATAGAGACTGAGAAACCAACACATAGAAAGGAGGATTCAGGCCAAGGGAAAACACATTTTAGAATCATGAGAGCAAATTCATAGTTTTAAAAACAGGAGGGAAGAAGGGACATTTGCTAAGAAAAGGAAATATACCTGGGTTTAAATGGGAGGAGAAATGTATATAGAATAGATGAGTGAAGTCTGCGCAGTGGAGCAGCAGCTCCTGAAGCTATCTTCTCACTGATGGCTGATAGCACTAGAGGGGGCAGACAGGAAAAGTGGGGTTCAAGGGATGAGTTAATAAAATCATTAGTGCTTTGTGCAGGTAGATACAAAAGAATTAGAGGAACACTAGGAGGTATTGTTTCTTATTTATTTATCTTATCATTAAAGTACTCACACATTCACATTTGACAGGGATTTCTTTGCTGAGATTTTTTTGTTGTTGTTGCTGTTCAAAGTTAATAGAATTGCTGTTAATTATAATGGACCAAACAGTCACCTGTATTTGTAAGAGGTTTTAGCTACAAGTAAAATGAGATAGTACCAATAAGCTTCTGGAAGCTGGAAAGATGATAAGTACAATATTAACTTTGTAGGGGGAAGAGAGCTCAACATCCCACGGGTGGGGAGGTTCTCCAAACACAAGATGACATGTGCTGATCCACCATCTTTTGGGTATGTCTATTACCCAGAAAGTAAGAACCATGAAGCTGAGACAGGGGGATTGCTGAGTGATCGGTTCACTGTCTCTGTATCATCAAAAAATGCAGTCTATGTTTTTGAGACAACACTGACATTCCATGCAATTTATATAGCATGATTTAGGAATAAAGGAAAAGTCATCCAAGGGAGCTTATTGCCTGCTGGATTCCTAGTGTGAATTCAGCTCAGAAAAACACTACTCCCTCAGAACTTTGAAGTCTCTAGGCATACCCATGACACATTCAAACTCAGCAGTTCTTTTTTGTGGACAATAAAAGTTCACATTTTGCCAGTCTAATTATAAAATAGGGGCTGTGGTTAGAGCTGGACACATCCTCCTTAGTCAGCAGCTGGTCTCTCTTACCAGCTGATATTTCACGTTAAATTGTCCCCTAGATATTTCATCAAAATGGCCTGCTGCATACACCCTGCACTTACCTCATGCCTCTTTTGTGGCTCATTGTGCCAAGTCCTAGTGGAAGCTATTGTCTGCCAAGGTACAATGGGGGTGTCTGGGTGGCAGCTGCATGTATTCTGGTTTTCAATACTCACGGCATATTTGTCAGCAATTACGTCCCTTCTCCTTTTCTGCACTGGGATTCTCAGCACAGAGCAGTGGTAGCAGATTAATTATCCCAATGACAGGACTGGGCACTTCCTTCCCTATAATGCAAACTGAAGCCCTTCCAATGGGCCCATCAGTCTAATCATTGGGTATCATTCACAAAGAACACATAGAATTCCTTGCATTTCCTAAAACATTTCTCTTAGACATGACATCATTTTACCTTCAATTCTTAGATGAATTTTGTCACACATACTTACTGCGTTTGAATGTAGTTTTTCAGAAATATCTCTAGTATACCATTAGAGGTGGAAAAGGAATTCTTGTTCTTGGGATGAATGCTGAGCATACACATAGCCTATATGTGAATGTTTTGTAAGATCCAAAGTTTTAACTTAGAAAGAAGACTCATTTTATGTTCCATTAAATACAATAATCTTGTAAGTCACCGTAATAGTCAAATTACCATGCCAAAGGAAACATGTTTCTACAAAAAATTAGTGCAGAGTTTGCCCTTGAGAAAAGACCTCTGTATTCGGTTTCCTGCTGCAAGCTGTTTGCTGGTGCTGAATGGCAGTGAGAATCCACGGCTTAGGTTCCGCTTCTTGCAAACTCATCTCTAACCTTGGATCACTACATGATACTGAGTCACTGGAGCCAAGCCACTCAAGCCTAGATGGATCTTGGCTACTGCTGGCTGTTACTCTTCTCAAGTACCCTTGTCTATTATATTACCTACTGTAACTTCTTAAAAGCCTCCTTGGTTTGGGTCTGCAGCTGTTTGGGTCTACAGGACCATGTGCTTAAATGTTTGGATCCCAGCTGGTGGTGCCATTTTGGCAGGTTGTGAGAACTTTGGGATTGTGGTCTAGCTAGCAGAATTGGGTCAGCCTAGGAAGGTCCTGCTGGTTAAATCTGCTCTGGTACCATCCAAACTCTGTGCATCCTGCCCACCAAGACGTGAATAAACCACTGTCCAAACACCTACAGCCTCTTTAGCCACCATGCCATCTGTGCAAGAAACAATGTGCCGAAACAGCCCGGCTCCCCATTAGTTAGTTGTTGTGTCACACATTTTGCTGCAGTGGCTAGTAAAGTAGCGACACTTCTTTATGCATCTCTTATGGATCTGTTCATCCACTGCTCTCTACTCGTCACCAGCGACCAGGATTGTATGATGTTCAAGGTTATTGACTATATACGCCCTCAGATCTCTCCTCTCCTCATAACTGTAATGTGGAGAATTGACAGGGGATGCCCTTCTGTGTATATGTTTCTCTTATTGATTGATGAACAAAACATTGATTGGCCAGTAGAGGCAGGAGATAGGTGGGATGAGGAGACGAGGAGAATGCTGGGGGGGGGGGGAGAGATGCCATGAGGAGATGCCATGTAGAGACCAGGAAGATAGGATGTGCCAGGCGTTCTCTGGTAAGATAAGGGCATATAGAAATATATAGATTAGTAGTTATGGGTTAGTAATTAAGAGAGAGCTAGCCAATAGGAAGCCCTAGCCATTGGCCAACAGCTTCATAATTAATATAGCATCTGTGTGTTTATTTGGGGCTAATCGGCAGAGGGGCCAGGCTGGAAAGAAACTCCAGCAACAGAGAACACAGTTCCTTGCCTTTCTTTTGCTTTCAGAAAAGTAAACATTTGTTCCAGGAAAGGGAATCCTTTCTTCCAGGCTCTCAAGCCACGGTACTTCTTCAGTTTCCCAACACAGTCTTCACCTCATCCCTCTTCTAGCAGAACCAAATCTGTCCTTCATAGCAGCCACCAACTCCTGTGGTCTTCACATTCCCACCAAGGATTTCCTTTTGCAGCATAACTACATGTTTTCAACCCAAAGGTATAACATCTGTAAGTAAGAGCAATCAGAACTGTTATCAAAAAGAGGTTTAGTTGAGTAACTGAGTTACATATTAAGAGTGAAGTAAGATCTTCAGAAATCCTCCGAGTCTCATGGTATTTCATATTTCAGAACAGGGGATTCCCACAGACAGCAAGGAGGGGCTCCTCAGATGTGATCTTAACTGATTTACTGTGTGGCTTCTTGGGATTGGCACATGCAGACATTAAAAGAGCTGCCCTGGTCCGATACTTATCCCTTCCAGGCCAATGAGCCATCCTGGTGGTTGCTACAGGAACCCTGTACTCTTGTAGACTTACAAAGTCCCAATGCTTCAGGCCAGAGAAGAATATTTTGAGTTGGAAAAGGAATGCTATAGAGAGGCCTTACCTGCCTTCAAACATTCATGTATGAGAACCCCGAGGGGCTGCCAAATGATGCAGTAAGATGCCCTTGTTTCACTTCGATTGCTGTGATTTGATTTCGGCGTCTCTGAACAGCAGCTACAGATTCATGTTTCTCTCCTTCTATTTCATTACTCGCTGATGATTTTATTTCATGCAGCTTTGGAATTCATTTCTTTGAATGCTACACGTTTTCACAGTGTGCTGCCTGCTGTTCTCCCATTGCCTGGATCTCTGTGGCACAACACACTTTAAAAACTGCCTGCTGTCACTCTAGGAGTATTTTTACATTGTTTACTCAGGGTGAGGCACTAAAAGTGAGCTAACATATAAGAATAAAGCTAACCTTAGGAAAATTTTGCTGGGCAGTGGTGGCATATACCTTTTTTTTTTTTTTGAGACAGGTTTTCTCTGTGGCTTTGGATGCTGTCTTGTTACTAGCTCTTGCAGACCAGGCTGGTCTCAAACTCACAGTGATCCACCTGCCTCTGCCTCCTGAGTGCTGGGATTAAAGGCATTCACCACCAACGCCTGGCAGTAGCATATACCTTTAATCACAGCACCTGGAAGACAGAGGCAGGTGGATCTCTGTAAATTCAAGGCCAGCCTGGTCTACAAAGTGAGTTCCAGGGTAGCAGGACTGTTTCACAGAGAAACCCTTTCTTGAACCCCCACCCCCCCAAAAGGAGAAAAATTTGTTCTTAAATTATAAAAATAGCATTTGTAATAAAATGTATGGAAAATGCTTTGCTGCCTAAAATATTTACAGTGAAGTGATTTGAGGGCTAGGATGTGTGACTCATAAGTGGAACACTTGCTTGGCATGTACAGGTCCTTGGGTTCTGTCCCTAGTATGAACAGGAAAAAGAATAAAAAGTAGAAAAATAAAATCAAGTAAAATAAAACAGCATATTGAAAATAATGTACCCATTTGAAGACTTATTTACTTAATTTCACTCTTGTGTGCGCATACCTGCCTGAGTTTATGTGCATCGTGTTTGTAGGTGACCTCTGAGACCACAGGGAGCCAGATCCCCAGGAACTGGGCTTACCTGATTTGGATGCTGGGACTCAAACTCCAGAACTCTATAAAAGCAGTATGTGATACATACTGAGCCATGCTCCAGATCCAATCCACGTGTTTTAAAATAGGTGTTTTGTATTTGCTTCTGTACCAAAATATAAGGAGGTCACCAGCCTTGGGTAGAAGGGACCATGATACTGAGTCCAGTGAATGCTGTCTTGTCATGGGTTCAACTCTGAGCGTTATAGACTCCATTTTCACTCCCACTTGTTGGTTTGCAAATACACATCGTGGTTTAAAATTGAGCGAATATCCAAACAGTTAAGTAAGGATGAAAAAGCTAACTGTGATACAGGCCACCCTGTCTTTGAAAGTTTTAAAATTTACTGCAGGCTTGTTTACAGAGGAATGGTGACCACACATGGGTCACAGGGTACATGGTGATGTACTGATATGTGTGTAGTGTAGAATAAATGAGTCCAGCCAATTATCACATATCCCTTCAATACGAGTTGTTGTTTTCTCCTGTCCAACCTTAAATTTGTGTCCTTAAACCATACTTTCCTAAGCCTCTGCACTCTAGGAAGTTGATCTGTAAGTGAGGATTATGCATCTATCAGCCAGTTTCCAGAGCATAAAGGAAAATTAGGATGTCATAGAAGTGTTTTGGGTCATTGTTCAGGTCTTCACAGTCAGTCCTACTCTGTCCCCTTTGGGACTGGGTCTTACACTGAATCCTCCTGGATCTCAGACCAATCAATGCATTGGTAGCAATGCTCTGCCTTTCTCCAGTTTCTTAGGTCAGAGGTCAGTTTGATCAGCCTCCCCTTTCAATTCATATTCACTCACATGGCAGTAGGATGAAGAACAAGGATGATTTCAAATGACTGGAATCAAAAGGATGCCCAAGTGATGGGTGCATGCCAGGAGAGCAGAATTAGCTCAGACTAGAGCAGAAGACAGACCATTGCTGATGTGATTGAAATACAGAAAACAACCCACTTAGATGAGTTTTAAAAATGTGATTCCTTTTCCTTTTTGGCTGTTTGTTTTTCCATGAAGGGGGGGAATTTTAAAAACCAAATGGCTTCTGAGGGGTCTTGAAGACTCAGCAAAGGATTCCCTGGGTGGGAAGAAATATGTCCCCTAAGAAAGAGCAGCACACTGTTGGTTAGGGATACACAGTGAATGGCAGCAGTATGGAATGTATTACTGAGTGGATATATGCCTTGAAAAATTCCAAAACAAATCTACCATGTGATTCTCTCATCCCTGCCTGAGTATCTGATATCTGATTTCAGGAAGTCTTGGTTATTGAAGAACTTCCAGTTCTTTCTGCTTGATTTTCATGTTCTCTGGGTTTGGGACTATGTTGGGATCTATATATGAGATAGTCTTTTGCCACAAGTAAGTCTTCTACATTTGTATGGAGACTCGGTGAGTTCACCTCTTGTTTGGAGAGCACCATTATTTTAAATAGAAGTCTTGCTTGTCTTTGGCCATTTTTAGTCAGAGAAATTCTGACTGGTTGGCTCCAAATATTTTTTCTAGAATTTCTGACAATATTGTGTCCACTCAGGAGTCAGAGGCAATTTTGCCTCTGAAATAGATGAGGTAACTAATGTTTGTCATTTACAGCATCTCCCCTCTTTTGTAGATTTGTTTCTGCTTGTAACTAAGTTTTCTGTTTATTTCCAAAATATTTTAAAACCTCTCTTCCTAAGTATTTTGTGATCAAGCTCTCAAACTCCTATGGTGAAATAGAACACTGAGGGACTAAACTCAATTACACAATTCAGAACCGGCCTCTGGGTTGTGTATGTCTCCAGTACAACTGTGTAAACTACTTGGCATTAAAGTATTAAGCCATTCTGTCATCTTTTAGCCATTTCCTGATAATTTCCAATTTCCAAGCTATTTGTACACAGGAAACTGCTGTTTAGCAAAGGTTGCAACAGTGAAGTCAGGAGCCTGTCGTCTCATTACAGGCATCCTTTATTATCTGTAATTATCCTCTGTGACCCTGGAACAACTTTTCAACTCTTAAACCAAACTATGGAAAGACCCCCATAGGCATCAAAGGGACCATGCACCTACCTAGAAACTCTCAGGCAGAGAGAAGAATATAAGGCAGGAGGAGACAGGGGCTCAGCACATTCAGTCTGAGGATTCCTAGAGACAGGATCTTGCCCACTTTGGTCTGAGGATTTGGTAGAGGTAAAAGGTCTCTCTAGTGGCTGGTTCCTTTACTTCTCTGATCTTTTAGCATTTACCAGGTATCTGACTCTGCATTTTTATTATTAAGACCAATTAGAATTTGAGTTACATTTTCTCCTTTCCTTCCTCCCCCCTCTCTCCTTTTCTCTCCTCCCTCCTTCCCTCTCTTCCTTCCCTCCCTCACTGCCTCTCCCTTTTCCACTATTTCTAGGATAAAGTCTTGCTTTGCAGCCCAGGCTGGTCTTCAGCTTCTGCAGGTTCTCTTTCTTCTGGTTCCCAAGTTTCAGGGTTACAGGGGGTGATTCCCCCACTTTCAACAGTATCTGATATTCCTACCCCTGTCCCATGATGTGAAGATGGGCCTGTGAGTTCCTGGGGGGCGGGCAGTCCTGTCCACCTGCTGTAACAACACGCATGAGTTCTGTCAAACAGAAGACTTCACATTTAAAAATTCCCTCTGAATCTCTTAGAATTATTTCCTCAGCACCATGTTTTCATCAGCCGCCTTGTTGCCCTCATTCAATTGGTATTGAAGAGAACTCAAAAGCCTGATCAAGTATAGAAAGTGTCAGGAGGAGGGCTGGAGCGATGACTTAGTGGTTAAGGGCACTACTGCTCTTCCACAGGACCTGGGTTCAAATCCCGGCACCCACATGACTGATAACAACTGTCTGTAACTCCAAGATCTGAATCTTTTCACATAAAATTACCTGCATGCAAAACACTAATGCACATAAACTAAAAGTAAATAAATTTAAAAAGTAAATATATATGAAAGTGTCAGGATGGAAGCAGTGAAGAGCTGGTATAGTTGGGAACAAAGCATAAAAGTGAGAAATTCATCTTTGGCAGGGTGGTCTGAGGGGATAGTGTGGTTCTGAGGGGATGGGTGTTCTGAGGGGGTGAGATGTTCTGAGGGGGTGGGGTGGTCTGAGGGGATTAGGTGGTCGGTGGAAGGGATGGTCTGAGTGGATGGTGGTCTGAACTACAATATAAAGCACAGGAGAGGAGGACAACAAGATGCTGGCTCTTCTCTTGGCAAATATTTTGGTATTGTTTTGATTTTTCAAACCTATTATTTTTAATATTCAAAAAGAAAATAAATCAAATGAAGAAGAACATGGAAAACAAACAAAACAAAAAAGCATATGACACAGTCAAGCAGGAAACAGACCCAACACAATTAGTCAACTAGATCCAGTGTTTTAGTTTTATTAATTCAGGCTGAACAAGAACTATAAACAAGTCTACAGTGCTAGCTCATTTTTCAGAATAGACATCCTGCATCATGTAATTTGTGTCCTGTGGCTGAGCAAACACGTAAGTGCAGTAATGATAACAGTATCTGATTTCTCATTGTCTGTCAGACAGAGGGACAGGGCAATATCCTCTATCTGAAATACTTGGTACTCATTTTTCAGATTTCGTTTTTTTTTTTGGGGGGGGGAACATACATAATGAATTGTTTGGGGGCTAGAACTCAAAGATAAAATAGGAAATTCATTTGTATTTCATGTACTCCTTACACACATGGTGAAAACAGTCTCATGTTTAACTTGTGTACAGCAGGGTTTTGACTATGTATTATGAAGGTAAATGAAGAATTTCCCATTTGTGGTGTTGTGTTGATCCTGAAAATGTGACAGGATTTGGAGCATTTGAGGTTCAGATTTTCAAGTCTAAGTCTCAGAGAGGCAACAGACAGGAAGCCCTGAGTATCCATGCAAGCTACTTCTGGGTATGTCAAGAGTGCAAGCCCCAACTACATTTGGGTATTTGACAGGGTTGGACAGTGTAAATAAGTTTGAAGGATGAAGTCACAGCTTTTATGACAAAGAAGTTTTTCTTAAGTGCCACAAGACCCCAACTCTACTAAGCCAGGGCTATTCAGCTAGACTGACACCCCAATGTGTGTCTGTCCAGTATTCACCAGGTCCTAGATATAATCTCTGGGGGACTTGAGTGCATGAGAGAATTGATACAAACCATGCTGTCTGCTGGACATCCTTTGTCTCTCACTCCACAAAACAGTAACATGTTAACTTGTTAGAGTATAAATAAGATAAATCCTATCCAAAGTCTGAAGGTTATGATCACACATACAGCCTTTTACTGGATTTAGAGCAATGAGGGTGTGATGGTTAGTTGTAAGGACAGATGGACACAAATGTCCATGTATATATAAATATGTATTTAATAGCAGCTGGAAACTGTAGATTGCTTCTGTGTTTCTGTTGTCCTGTAATATTGTTTTGTAAGTACCAACCTCCTCTAAAAGGCTCACAGAGAGACGAATAATTATAAGGAATGAGATAAAAGATTGCAAGAGTCTGAAGCAGCTTTGGGTAACAGAATATATGGATGTGCTGAAAGAATGAGGAGATTGTGTGAAAGGACACAGAAGTCAACCTGAAAGCTCCCAGTTGACTAAACTTAGGATTTCTCTGAATATCAAGATAATAATAATATTACTTTGGAGGTTTTTATTATTGTTAATTTTGTGTGTATGTATGTTTGCCAGCCCACCCGCCTGTGTGTGTGTGTGTGTGTGTGTGTGTGTGAGAGAGAGAGAGAGAGAGAGAGAGAGAGAGAGAGAGAGAGAGAGAGAGAGAGAGAGAGAGAGAGCACGCACACGCGAGAGCTCATATATGTACGTGCAGGTGCACATATGTGGTTACTGCTAATTGTCTTGAGTTCATTATACATTCTGGAGATGAGCCTTCTGTCAGGCAAATAGCTGATAGATACTTTCTCCCATTCTTCAGGTTGTCTACTCTGTTGGTTGTTTTATTTGTTAAGCAGAAGCATTTTAGTTTGATATAATTTCATTTCTCACGTTTTCTTCTGTTTCCTGTATATTTTTTTTTCAGATTAAAGGTGGAACAGTGGTTGGATGAGATTCTTGTGTGCTGTATGAATTTATGGAAATATAATAAATCTCATTAGCATGCACAGTTAGTATGTGCTAGAGAAAGCAATGGTGGTAGAAAGTGAGTATAACCTACCAAAATTTAAAACAAATAAACAAATGGTGGCACTCTTTATAGAGAAATGTTGAATTATGCACACTCAAGGGAAAAGTATAAATAAAAAAATCAATTTTGTGCAACCACAAAATAGCAACAGTATCAGAAAAGAACTTGCTATGGAACCTAAACTGAGTGGACATAAATTGATGGAAAAGATAATTTCATAGAATCCCAGTGTATATCTATAAAATGCTTAAAAGAGACACAGGGAAAATAGAGACTTGGTGATCAAGAAAAGTGGTGGACTTGTACTAAACAAGGGATCATGAAAGAACAGGGAAATTAAATCAGACACAGTCAATTTTGATTCTGGTGCTACTCCATACAAGGTACATGACTCTAATTGGGGGGAGGGTGACTGTTGGATAAAGAAGGGCACAGTACGAATCAGAACAAATGATCTTGGCTTTCAAACGTGAAGGTCACAAAAAACTATTTTCAAATGTGAAGATCACAAAAACTAAAGAGCTGTCCTGACCTGAAGGAGTATAACACAAAGCTGCAGGGAAGGGGCAATCTTGGATTAGACTTAGCACCATGAACATTTTTTCCCTATTTAAAATAAAATGATCATTAAATGGGAAATTGATGAGATTTGAATAAAGTCTGTGGATGAGCTAATCGCATACCAAAGTTAATTTCCTGATTGTGACCAGAGTTATGTGGTTAGACAAGACATGGTCTGTTTATGAGAATTCAGGCTGAGGAATTGAATGGTACAGGGTTACAGTTCACTGTAAACTGTTCAGAACAGATTTCCATACTTCTAAAGAGATATTATATACTGTCCAATACACATGCAAACATTTACATATGTAATCTTTGTAATGTAACTCATGTTATATCACCTATACCTATTTATCTCTTAAAGGGAGACTAAAGAAACATGATAATATTTGGAAGACTTAATTCTTTTAAAGATTTATTTACTAAATATAAAGTGTTCTGCCTGCATGTATGCCTCCTGGCCAGAAGAGGGCACCAAACTCACTACAGATGGTTGTGAACTACCACATGGTTGTTGGGAATTGAACTCAGGACCTCTGAAGAGCAGCCAGTGCTCTTAACCACTGAGCCATCTTTCTAGACCCTTGGATTTAATTGTTTTTAAGAGATTCTTTGTATAATTTTTAGAGCTTTTTATTGTGTGACATTCTTAATTTTTTTTTTAGTTTATAAAATGTAAACCCTAAAAACATTGATAAATATTATTATTTCCTAGATTCAGCAAAAATTCCAATTAAATAATTGGAATTTTAAAATATTTTTAAATATGGGCCAGTATCAATCTCTCTGAGCTAAAGGATGTATAAATGTAAGTCTAATGCACCAGGACTTATTTGCCCCACACCAGTGTTTTTATGTATCAAGCATAGGTTGAATCTTGAAGTTATAAACATGAAACATTTTATGACAGGCATTAGAAGGATATGAATAAACATTTTCTCAAACAGGTTTTTACTTCAGATTAATGACATGCTAGCAGGTCATATAACTTGCAATACACTTTTTTAAATAAATATTTAAAGTGAATATTGAAATAATCTATTTATTTTCAACTAAACAATGGTTACTGCTATGGTCAGAATTGGGTAAATTCCTGAGTGTGAGAGAAAGGGTGGGATTGATTGGAACTAGTATATACAGCTTCTATCTTTGGCTGTTGTGTTGCCAGTAACCCCAGCATCCGTGAGCTCTTGCCGTCTTTACATTTCTAGAACTATTGTATTTCATTGAAGTATTATATGTGAGGAGAGTGTGGCCAATAGCTGGAGATCACTAGTTATGTGCTTTGTAAGACGAAAGCAAACAAACAACAACCTAAACGTTGTGTTCCAAAAATGTGAATGGTTTGTCAAGTCTGTAACCTTAGGTTTTCATAATTGAACAGGGTTTATACAGGATATTTCAGTATTTAAAAGCCATATGAGGGGCTGGAGAGATGACTCAGTGGTTAAGAACACTGCTCTTTCCAAGGACCTGGGTTCAATTCCCATCCACCCACATGGGAGCTCACAGCCATCAGCAACTCATTTCCAGGGGATCTTTCGCCCTTTTCTGACTACTTCGGGTGCTGCTGCATACATGTGGTATATAAGCATGCAGGCAAACACCTACCCATACACATAAAATAAAAACAAGTAAATCTTTTCGTTAAAAATTTATATAAGTAGACCTAGGCAGATGACTTAGTGGTTAAGAGCCCACATTGCTCTTCCAGAGAGCCTGAGTTCAGTTCCCAGCACCCATATTTGGCGCATCACAACTGCTTACAACTCTATCTCCAGGGGATCTGACACCTCCTTCTAGCCTCCACAGGCACCTGCATGTCCATGTGGAAATACGTCTACATACACACACACACACACACATACGCACACACACACACAAAACAAATCTTTAAAAAATGTTATATGAGTAAGAAGTGACTACTATTAATTTCATCATTTTCAGAGAAGAAAATTTTTAGGGAGAAGACATTTTGAAGATAAATTTCTGCACATTTCCTAGAAGTTATGGCTCTTTGCAGTTAATGTTTCTTTACTAATTATAAATGATCACATTTGATATGATGACTACCACAACAGAGCATAAGTGCAGACAGGTGTTTAGCTTCCTTAAATCAACTGAATTTGAGTAGATGGAATTGATTTTGCCAGAGGCCTTCTTTTAATGAACTAGATTTTATGTTCAAGACTAAACATAACCCATTGGTTTCAGAGTCACTGAGAGGCAAACAGAGTTTCTTTATCCAAGTAGGCTGACTTTGTTTTGCATGCTTATTATTGAAGAGCTACTGAATATGTCTGACTCATCTGCAGTTCACTCTATCAAAATGAACACCCACCACTACCACCTACTTCAAAGTATATGCACTTTCAATTTGAAAACACCAATCCTCCAGGAATGTGATAGGTTTACTTGGTGACAATTTAGTCAGTGTGTATTTGCTGGGTGTTTCAGATTGAATTCACTGAGATCCAATGGAGAACACAGACGAGATGAGTTGTGGCTGAATGCTCAGATTTTTGTTTAGGTTTCACACTCTGCTTTATGGTTAAAGTAAGCTATTAGCTACCACCTTCCCAGAATGGCTCAGTATATATTAAGCAGATAGATTTGAGTCTTTGGAGGCACATTCATAGAAGACTTTAAATATGTTCCGAAGAATGTATTGAAACTGTGCTTGTGGGTTAGATGATGGAACCATGGTGTTTGAGGCCGTTCAGCTTGCTCCAAAAGGCACCGACATTGTAATGAATCAAGAATATATTTGGAGTATGTTTAATATGGTTTCCATTGCTTTGAATTTCCCCACAGAAGGACATATTTTCTTAAAAACAAACAAACAAACAAACAAAACCCCAAAACACTCATAGATTTGCTTTTGGAGAGGAAAGGGCAAACACACTGACTCTCAACTCAGTAGCCTGAAGGTCATGCTCACCTTCCACAGTGAAGCTCAGAAAAGAAAGGTGGATTTGAAAGGCTTTGTCATCGCCATGTGTGCCTTCCTTTCCAGGAGAGCTATCTCTGGTATCAGTGGAGATCCAGTTCTACAGATACAGTTCAGCACGTTCTGTATCCAGAACAGAGAAACTTGCTTGTCAATATTGACTGCAGTTCTCTGGTAGAGCACATAACTAGTGAATAAGACCCCGGGTTTAATTTCTAGTACTGCAACAAGCAAACAGACAACCGAGCTCAGTTTAGTTTCTCGTTTGCTCTACTCAACTTTTTTGGGGGGGTGGAGTGGGGGGGATATCCCTTTCTGAGCTTTTGTTTTAAATGGTCATTAGAAATTCAGTTGAGATGATAACACGGTCATATCAGTACTGCAAAACTAGATTATCTGAAGCCTTAAGAGCTATAATGCCAACTTTCCTGGCAAGATGTGTCTGCAACAATGGCATGTCTGTTATGGAAGTAGCCAACTACTCTTGGATTGGATTTGAGGCCCAGCTGTCAAGATAGGATACATTCTTGGTACTGCTAACCCAGTCAAAAACCCATGGCTGGGGAGATCATTAGCTCAAGTGGACTTACTACTGCTGTCTAGCTAAACTGCCTTTGTGCCACTCTGTCTTCTAAATATTGATATTTACACCCATAGGAAAAGACTACTCTCAGCCTTAATCAGAGAAGATTCTCTTTGTAGTGAAGTGTGGTGAATGTGCTACTTAGGGATTCTCAAGGTGCTGAGAATGAATAACAACTAAGTATTCAGTCGTCTGCAGGGTATTTCAAGCCTCCCTAAGGCTCAGGGAACTTCCTGGAAGAGGGAACAGAAAGAATATAAGAGCCAGAAGATAAGAAGGGCTATGAAATACCATTCTTGGGGCATGACATGGACATTGTCAACACAGTCTCATAGTATTTGATAGCCTGTACTGGGATTGCACAAGTCAATTGTGGACTAGGGAGGGGCTCAGGGGCCCTACCACTCCCTGCTTAACTACTGGCTACTGATGGACTCTGGGGGAGAGATAGTCATTGTCTTCAGTTATGTCTCTCATGTTTAAAGAATATTGTCCAGCTTTTAAAGTATTCATTGCTCAGTATCAAAGGCTAAAAAAAATACATTGCCAGGCACAATGTTAATGCTGGTACTCAAAAGCAGAATATCTGTGAGTTTAAGGTCAGCCTCATCTATATAGCCAGTTTTAGGTCAGCCAGAGCTATACAGTGAGACCCTGTCTCAAAAACAAACAAAAAGATTTCACCAGTGCTAATAGGTTCTAATAGCTTCATTGTACTTCCAGCTGGACAAACCTGTGACTGACATCTTCTGTTTATTGGTTTTCCTACTCTAGTGGTAAAGCCACGATTAATTCCCACCTCACAAGGCTGCCCTAGGAATCAGTTAATCCCAATGCACAGACACACAGAACACCAGTGGTTCATTGCAAAGCAAGTGCCCAGCCCAGCAGGTGAGACCCATTACCCACATTAATATAAGCAGGTGTGTGTAGTGTGGATGCCGATCTATCTTCTTTTGTCTAAATATATTGCTTCATTCTGAATTTAAAATGTAGCTCGTTCATTATGTAAGCCTTTATAGTTGATGAAATGGTTGGAAAAAAATCACAACTTCAGAAAAAGAAATACCTTACTTTTTCTTTTTATATTTAGGATCAGGAATTTTTGAGGTGGAACAATTTTGAGGTATTGGGGAATAAAATCAGTATAGATGTAGAGTTTAGAGGAATCTTTTTTGTCCTTATGCATTTTCAGGTCAGAAGAACGAGGAACCACAAATTAAGCAGGAGTGAAAATGTGTTTATATGGATCAGGGACGAGGGGCAATGATTTCAGAGTTTGACGGATAATTTCTGACTGGGGAGAAAACATGGCTCCTGAAGTTTAGAAGTTGAATGAGACAAGCTGGACCAGAGTGGAACTCAAACTTGGAATGGCCATCAGCAAAGGTACACTCAGTTGTGGAAATTCAAGCCTGGAGGAAATGTAACAGTTTGCTTAGGGTTATCATGGAAGAAAGGGTAGAAAGAGTGTAAGAGCCACAGGATGGAACAGAGCTGTGACATCCTGTCTTCTGGACATGATGTGGCTGTTGAAAACATAAACTCACAGTAACTGTAATTACATACACAAGACCAGCAAAAGATCAAACCAGTGAAAATTCCAGCATGGATGGAAGAGGTGTTTCTTGGACCCACCCCTAGCTGAGCTACTACTGGCAGGGTGTGGCTTCCGAGGGAGGGGCAGTCTGGGGAATGTAGCTGTTGATATGTTTCCCATGCCTCAGGGATGACCTTGTTCTTGCAAGGTCATCACTAACTGGACTTAGGGAGGCTTATTAATAAAAATAATAAAGAAAGACATGAAATCGAGATAATGGTAGGAGGGAGGCAATGAGGGTAGATAAGCTAAAAATAAACTGATTTTTCAAAGAATAAGTAAAAAGATTATAAAATGGAACTACTGCATGCCTCTAATATTAGAGCAAAGATATAACTTATGACAGTTAAAGTTTCCTCTGCTTGTCACTATAAACAACACATGGACGTTTACAAAACACAGACATGTTTGGAAGGCTCTTCAATTGGAAAATTCTCCACCAGGAGCTAACTTGAATCTGGATACCTCATGCCTGTAATCCCAGAGGCAAAGGCAGGAGTATTACCATGCAATCCAGGCCACCTGGTCCTGTAGGGTGAGATATTGTCTCACAAAACCAAGACCAATAAGGAAGGAAGGAGGGAGGGAGGAAGGGAAGGAAGGAAGGAAGGAAAAGAGAAAGAAAGAAAGAAAGAAGGGAAGGGAGAGAGAAAAAGCAAAGAGAGAGAAAATGAAAGAAAGCCACCCTGAAAGGTTGAGCCCTCAGCATTTAGACATCAGAAGTGCAGACAAGGGCTTCTCCGGCCAACCTTGCTGATGTGGGTATCTTCCCCATCTCTCCAGCAAGCTGCCTTGATGTTCTTCTGGTTTTCCTGGTTCCAGCTCCTTGCCTGGACCAGCTCTATACCATCTCTCATCTGATTTCCCAGCAGCAGTGTTTCCTTACTGTTGGGTGGACATCCTTTTTTTAAATCTGAAGCCAGACTTTTCTGAAGAATCTTCCTTATCTTGCTTAATTGTTTCTATGGCTCCATGCCTCCAAGCAGAGCCACTTACAACCACTTATTCTGCCATGAGGTGCTGGTAGTGCACGCCTTTAATGCCAGCACTTGGGAGGCTGAGGAAGGCCAGGCTGGTCTACAGAGTGAGTTCCAGGACAGCCAGGGAATGCAGAGAAACCCTGTCTTGAAAAAACCAAACCAACCCCAAAGCGACCACTTATTCTGCACCCTCACAGGCACTTTCACACACTCTCACCACACACACTGAAAACAATCTTAAAATTACATCACTAATGCCCCATTCTCTCCAGCCTTCTTAAACAGCTCTGTGAATTAGGAAATTACACCTGAGATGAACTTAGTGTGTTTTGTGTCCAGAAATAAATGTTTGATTCTTTTGAGAATACTTCAAACTGATGTCAAAGATTTTTTTAATGCATTTGTGTTGAAGAGGAGAAATAATATGAAGACTAAAACACTTGAGAATGCTTAGGTATTCCTTTAAATACGTTAGCATGATAAGATAAAATTTAGTCTTCAAACTGGAGCAGAGCAGTTAAGGTAGTGTGCACTGGCAGATAATCAAAGTAAGGCCACTAATTAAATTGTGCTGCAGCAGATAACAGTGCAGCCCCTGAGGCCCAGCATAGTAGGTAGTGATTGTCAGAAATTGCCAGGAGTAGCCTTCCACTTGAACTTCCTCCAAAGCAGAGAGATGTTTGTGTTGGTATCCATGCTCACAGGTGCTTGCTAGCTGTTTCTAAGTATTTTTTTAAAATGGATGTTGGGGATGCTTAGCCAGTTTTGGATTACTTTCCCCCATCGAGTAACACCATCAAGTGCTCCCAAACGTGTAAAATTAAAGTCAGACCCTGACATGCTATCTCCACAGGAGTCAAGAGTGTACATAAACATTGCACGTTACATTTCATGCCTCACACACCTCACTCAACAGGTGCTTCTCTGAGTTCTAAACCTCAGAAGACAGCTGTATTTTAACCCATTTCACAGCACCCATCTTTCCTCTAAGCAAATTCATTTAATATGGAAAATGGTGTGCTGAGAGGTCAGGTCGAATCCAGACACGACAGTTGTGCAAAGATTCATGAGCCTGTAGCTGTCACACTGAATTGGAATTTCATGCATCTACTGGTGAATGAGCATATTCGGCCGATTCTTAAGTCCTTTATCACAGAACACAGAGGAGAAAAAAACCACTGAGATAAAAGTTAGCTAAAGTGTTAAATGGCCTCAGCCCTGAACTTTGTGTATGATTCTTGCCTTCAACTTTAAACTTCTGGCAGTGCTTATTCAACAGATTAGAAGATGTATAAGTAAATGTAAACTCTGAGGTAGACAGTCTAAGGGGAAATTTTGTGAGAATCCGGGTTCAGACTTACACTTGGTTTTAGTTGATGGCGGAAGAAAGGGATGGTCACTTCCCTTTTGTTCTTTTACATCCCTCTAATCTCATGGCCAAATGCTTGAAAACCCTTTATAAAGCTCCCATTTGACTAATTAGTAACCAGATCCCTCTGGCAGACCGACACTCTCATAATAACAGAAAGGTTCTCAGTTTTCACCCTGTATGGTTTACTTAGAATTTGGGACAGTACCAGGCATTATGGGAACAATCAGTTCCTCAAAGAATGGAGGTAAGACTTCGGTGCCTCTGCTTATCCATATTAAAAACAAAGGGACACTTACACGATGCTTCAGTGTCAGATGGGCACCATCTGCTGTGTCCTACCATCAGAAGCTTTGCTTAGCTATTGCTTGGGAAGGGAAGAAACACGGAAGCATGAAAGGAAGAAGCAGCAGCCAGCAAGCAAGCATTCTTGTGGACTGCTGAGATGAAAGAACAAATGAGGAGCTGCTGATGTAGCTTACTAAAGAAGGGCAGTTGTCTTAGCATGAGGGGGCCCTGGGTTCAATCTCCGTCACTGTGTAGAAGAAAGAGAAAAGAAATAGAAAGAAAAAAAAATTATGTCAGCAAATGGGATTATGAAGGATGGCTAGATACAATTAATTAAAAAATACGCATGGATGTACAAGGACATATCTAGATTCTGTAGAGAAATGGAGAAGAGAAAGAGGCAAAAAAGGAGTTGACATGTGTGGGGAAATGTAAAGATGTTTTTATATTTTTGAGTTTGTGCGATTAAAACGTCATCTAATTCTATTAATGCCTAGTTCTTTATGTAATTAAATGGAGTAAATGTTACAACCCAGATCTTTGAGTCTGGATTCATCACAGTTATTAAATTATATTTGCTGGTTTCTGGAAATTCAGATAACAAATATCACAGCCCAAATCGTAGGCAGGCCAAGTGACAATGCAGTACTCCCGGGAAGAAATCATGGCTATCCCCATCACGCTGTGTGGAGGCAGGCTTTGACAATAGAGATGTTTGCCTCTTTTCAGAGATAAAGGGAAGAGCTTCAAATTCTTTAATTCTGAAAAGCAGGTAGATAGTAACAGTTGATAATAGTCTCTGAAATGACCATAAGGAAAATTCCAATTGCCTCAATGATTAGAAGTAAGACTTGAAGTCAAGAAATTCAAAGCCTGCTTACAAAGCCATGCCCTTCACATTTATTTAAGGACACATGTGATCACAGGTACACAATCGGACAATCCTAGCTACCACATGGCACAAAGCTTTTCATTAAGACCACTGAAGTCAGCAAAAAGAAACTCAAGTGGCAATAACAACCAACTAAATGCATGTACAATAACGAAACGCTTTGTTAGCATGAAGAGTGAGGAATGGGGACTACTACTCATTTTCAAGAAAGTCAACAAAGTATTGTTTGCCATGTAAAAGACCATCTCCATGTCCTCTCGTTTTGGCAAATAACAAAAATATATTTAAGAATAAATATTAAAACAAATCATATATTGGTTGACTTGGATGGATCATGTATATTTGCACTTAAGTAAGTACAACTATACAACATAAAATATTCCGTGATGTCAGAGGGGCAAAGGTTGTTTGGAAAAGAACCTAAATGCATGGGAAACATAATCATAAATAGACAAATTTGAGGTTACCTCTAACCAGAAAAATCTTCTACATAGCCAGTGGAAGAATCAACAGAGAGAGGAGGAAAACCTAACGAACAGGAGAAAAGAACCTAGATGTCTGAGAGAAGGGCTTAGCATCCACAATACAGAAGAGTTCAAACAACTCAAGAGCAAACCCAAATATGTTGACTTAGAAAGGACAGAAGACATCAGTAAGTAGCAGTCACATGAAAAGTGTTTAACACTACCAATCAACAGGAAAATGCCAATGCAAATCACAATGATTGCCTCACTCCCATTGGAAAAAAAAGTAATTTAATTGTATTCCCTGATGGCTAAAATGTTGGACACTTTTAAAAATGTTTATTCGTCATTTATATATTTTCCATTGAGAACTGTCTGTTCATTTCATTGGTCCATTTATTGACTGGGATACTTTCAAGGTTTGAGGGTTTAAATTTTGTAGTTCTTCATCTATTTGCAATATTAACCCCCTAAGTGAAGTGTAACTGGCAAGGACATTGCTCCCTTTTTATGGCGTCTCTTTACTGTACTGGTGGTTTCCTTTACTGAGCAGGATTTTAACTTCTCTCACCCCAGGTGGAATGGCTAACATCAACAAAACAAATGACAACAAATGCTGGTGATGATGTAGGCAAAGATGAGCCCTTACACATAGGTGATGGGAGCACAAACTTACAGCCACTGTGGAAATCAGTGCGGCAATTTCTCTAAAAGCTAAAACTAGATCTGGCTGAATCACCCCTGGGCATATACCAAAGAAGTCTGAACCTGCTGTAGAGATACTGGCTTATACATGTTTACTGCTGCTCTATCCACAACAGTTAATAAATACAATCAACCTATATGTCCATCAACAGAGGTCTGGATAAGGAAAATATACAGAGACGCAATGGAATTTTATTTAACCATAAAGAAAAATTAAATCTTGACATTTTCAGAAAAAAAACAACAGAAATATTATGTTAAGGATCACAGACTCAGAAGGACAGACACTGCGTGTCTTCTCTCACATGTGAATCTAAGATTTTAATTTTTATGTGCAGATGGGTGTGTACCTGTGTGTATGTATAGGGAGAGATCCTAGGTACCTGTAGTGCTGACCATGCCCATGTGGGCGTGGTCACAGGTACATAGAAGGAATGTGGGATAAAGGGCTGAGAGAGGAGAGACATGCTCTCTTTCAGGATTCAGGTGGGTCTCAAAAGGCTGCCAAGATTAACCTGGGTTTCTGGTGTTAGTAATCTTCCACAATAAATAACCAACATCATTCTTATTCCGTATCCTGTTATAATTCCTTGATATGTTTTTCTGTGTGCTTGCTCCCCCGTATGCTTGAACAATATATTAAAATGTTCCCTTTAATAATTTGTCCAACACTGATAATTGTGTACTCACAACACAACGGTTTGTTGTTAAGTTCCAGAGAAGGCAGAGCTATGGTTCCTATCTTCAGTAGGCTTAGAGACGTAGGGAATAGAAACACCGGTCTGCTCATCTAGGATATTTTCATTAGGTCATGAGTGCTCAGAGAAGGGTGATTCACATGCCTCCACCCAGGACTTCAGCTTCAATTTCTGATGGGAATAAGTACTGACGTTTCGATGATAAGTTAAACAGGACCCAGAAGATGTATGGGGCAGTATAAACAAAGAAGTGATTCGAGATATGATGGTTTGTCAGGGCATATTTGGCAGGTAGGTTTGGTTTGTGTGAGGATACACAGGAGCAGTAGAGAGAAGACAAGATGATTTTTAAAAGATTTCTTTTTATTTTAATCATGTATGTATGTGTGCCTCTTGTGTGTGACTGTATATTTGTGTGTTCAGGTACTCATGGAGGCCAGAAGTACCAGATTCTCTGGAACTGGAGTTACTACTGGTATGGTTTCTGGAAACTAGGGTTCTCTGTAAGAGGATTGTGTTCTGTTAACTACCGAGCCATCTCTCCAGCCCTAAGGGTGATTTTTTAAAAATTAAGTTTAAGTGTAAAGTGAAAAAGGAAGCATTGTTATAATTAAGTACTCCCGGTACCCATAGGTATTTTTACATATTCTAAATTTAAATTTTCTCATTTTCACTGATACTGTGAGGCACAAGGATGTACAATATTGAAATACCAAGCAGTTCAATCAACAGTTGATCTTGTGAGTGCAGATGAATACAATCTTGCCAGTGCTCCTGGGTTCTTACCTTAAGTTCAGCTCTCATTCTCTGCTGGGAAAACAGTGTTTGTGCCTAACACACATTTTTAGTATCTGCAAATGTCACACACAGGCCTTTCTCTTTACTTCAAAACCTTCATACTAAATATATTTGGTTAGCACTTCTTCCAATTGTAAGAAGCTATACCCTGATGAGAAACATCTCTATCTGACATACAGGTTATAGAAATTCATCAAGTAGCCTGTTGTTTTTCCATGTAAAGATATAAGAATTCTCTTTGTGCTTTTGATAATCATGTAGAAGCCAGTATTTTCCTGTCATGCAGTTAGTTTGTTAGAATATATATACTTCCTTAGAATCAAATTGTGACTTATTTAGAGACACAATTATGTTTTGACCATGAAGTCAGCATGATTTTTTTTTTTTTTGAGGCAGGGTTTCTCTGTGTAGCCCTGGCTGTCCTGGAACTAGCTCTTGTAGATCAGGATGGTCTCGAACTCACAGAGCCTCCTGAGTGCTGGGATTAAAGGCATGTGCTACTACCGCCTGCCTCAGCACGATTATTTTAAAGGATTTTAAAGTAGTTTTCTTAAACTTTCTGAGTAAATTAAACAATTGGCTATAAGTGTGTGTGTGCATGCTCTCGTGCCATGTCACATGTATGAAGGTCAAAGGATACCTTCTGGCAATAGTGTTTGTCTTCCTCCTTATTTGAGACATGGTCTCTTGCTATCTATTTCTGTGTACCCAGGCTATAGCTCATGGACCTCTGGGGACTCACCCCGACTCTGCCTCCCATCTTGCTGTAGGAGCACAGTGATTGCAGAGAAGCACTTCCAGCCCTGGCTCCATAGGGATTCTGAGGATTTGAACTTAGGTCTCCATGTTTGCACGGCAAGTGCTTTACCACTGAGCCATCTCCCCAGCCCCACTTCATGCTCTTTTCAGGGATTTTGGCACAGTGATTCCACTGTTTTCATAAAGACCATCTCGAATGCCTTTTGTATTAGCTAATGATATAATTGTCCCCATATTTTACATTGATGTTCTCTAACTACCCCTCCAAGGACAATAGGTGTATTTAAAGACAAAGTTACAGTTATTAATTGATTTCACTAGTGATTCTAGGTTCAAGTGGCAGTGTGGGTTAAAATGGCTCTGATGTTTAGGAGCTAGGCATGGTACCATGTGCTATAATCCCACCATCTATGAGTCTGACGCAGGAGTTCAAAGCTTGCTTGAGCTGCATAGACAGGCCCTATCCTATCTGAAAAACAAAATTTTGAATGCCCCAATCTACCATACAATATGGGAGGGGACTGCTTATATTCATAACTAGAGTTACAGAAATGACATTCAAAAAATGGAAATGAACTGCATAGATAACTCCGTTATGTCCATCTTTGTCTGTTTAAAACACAGACTGAACAGTTGGCTGCTGTGCTGTGATTGGCTAAGCTCTCACTGCTGTCACAATAGACTTTAATATCATAGGTGTTGGATTGGTTACTTTTCTGTTGCAATGATGAAGCACTATGACAGGGCAACTTATAGACGAAAGGATTTATTTGGCTTATGGTTCCAGTGGGATAATAATAGTCCAGAGTGACAGAGTGGAGGTAGCAGGTGGCAGGCAGTTAAAGCTCACATTTCAACTTAAGAGCTCACATCTCATGCCTCAAACAGAAAGCAGAGAGAGGCACATTTTTGAAACACACCCCCTCCCCCCTCAATCTACCAACGATAAACATTCTACTGTAAGGCCACACCTACTAGACTTATCCAAACAGCACCAACTGAGTACCACATATTCCGATGCCTAAGAATATGGGGGGCATTTTGTTCAAACCATCTCATTTTCTTCCTCATTCCCCATGGTCTCATTATTGGGTCATAATGCAAAATGCATTGAGTTCAACTACAAAAGTTCCCATTCTCTACCACAGTCTCAACAGTGTTCAAAAGTCTGCAGTCCAAAGGCTTTTCTGACTCCAGGGAATCTTAATTGCAGCACACTGTAAGAGCAAATGGAAAATTACACATAGAGGAGCACAGAATATACATTACCATTCCAAAAGGGAGGAGTAGGGGTCTAGTCAGGAAACACTGAACCAAAGCAAGATCAAAACCCAGCAAAGTGAACCCCAAATTCTATAGTGCATGATCAGGGTCAAAGGTCTTAAATGGCTCTGCCTTTACAACTTTGCTGCCTTTACCAGATTTTTCTCTTGGACTGCTTCTGCTCAACCAAGTGCAGTTTTCCTGGGAAGGTGTCTCCCAGCTCTGACACCCCTTCCCATTGTGAGTCTCCAATGCAACTCCATAGCTCCACACAAGTGCCTCTGGGGCCTCCATGCAGGGACTTTTATGCCATGTGTCTGGCTTCAGCAGCTCTCTGAAACTATGGGAGAATATCCCACGACTCCCTTACTCTTGTATTTTTCATGACTCTAAAGCTAGAGCTTTGTGGGAGACACATCCAAGTTCAACTGCCAGCTTATTGTAGACTCTGTCCCCTTTGAACCACATTTGCAGTAGTTCTTGTTTGTTGTTGTTTTTCTAGGAATAGCAAATTCCTTATGACTTTTCTATTCATAAATTGGAAGCTTAACTGGGTGAGCTCTTGCCCTGAGGACATCCTTTATTCCCTTTATTACACACAAAGTTATCCTCTCATTATATCCCTAATCACCTTAAGTATTAGTATTTCTTTCTGCCTATTTACTCTTCTCCATTGTAGACCCACAAAACTGGCCACTAATGAAGACAAGACAGGGTCAATATTAGACTGTCTTAAAATCTCCTCTGCCAAATTTAACCTCAGGCAAGTTCATAGGACAGTGGTAGAAACCAGCATATCCAGCTCATGCTAATATCGTTTTCCTCTGTAACCTGTTGAGCTGGGTCTCCAGGTTCACATTGCTCTCAGTTCCTCTGTCTTCCAAACTCCTACAAGGATGGTTTTACAGCATTCAACTGCTTTTTAGTCTAAAGTCTTCCACATTTCCCCCAAATAAACAAACAAACCAAACCAAACCAAACCAAAACAACAACAACAACAAAAACCCAGGAGTGACAGAACTTACAGTGTGAAGAAATAAAATTATATCTTTCTAAATTAGAAAAAGGAGTTATTTGGGAGAATTGTTATAATTTTAGGGTAACAACATCACAATTCTCTATGTTAATAATTGCCCATCTAGAAAATGCCTTTTTAAAAAGCTACTAACCAAAAATGTCAGAGAGCAATCATTGAAAATTGGAAATACTAAATAAAGTACTAAAAATCAATTGAGGGACCTAAGTCCTTCCAGAGCAAAGGGACTCCTTCTTTCCTTTCTCCTATTGCTGTTAAATTCCAAGAAAGTGTCCTGTTACCTATTCTTTCCTCATTTTAACATATGAATTTATTCTTTGTGTTCACTGAAACATCCTCACTCAAAGTCACCTATGACAAACCAGAGCAGAACCCAGTTCTAAGTCAGTGGCGAAAGAGTAGCCTTGTCTAAGCTGAGAACTCCTCCCTCCTCCATAAGTGTTACTGAATAGTCTCTTTCTCACTTTCTTCTTCCTTGTCATCTAGGGCTTCCATCCCTCATGCCCAATTTCCCCAGGTTTTAATCTTTTTGGAGGATATTTTTTTTCCCTTGAATTTAAACTAAGTGAAGAAGAAAACAATATGACCTTACAACATAACATCTATACAATATTGTCTGGTCAAGTGGTTGTTTTATGTTACTTAGATGAAATTCAATTCTCAGTAGAATTTAAATAAATATATTGTTTAGCCAATTCTTGAGATGTGGGAAGTGGGTAACACATCTAAGGACAGAAAGTAGAACAAATAGAAGCTTCCTATTGTGTCCATTATGTTCAGATCACAGCTCTTTACTCTGAGATCCAACAGAAGAGGAGACACTGAGAAATCTGAAGGAATTATACCTTTTCTAGTATAAATATGCACAATAAGACACACACAGCTAAAACCTGGAGCTCACACCTTGGCTGTGAAACAAATCCTTCCAGATTCTTCTCCAACTGTTCTTTCCTTCTTTTCCTTGTCTAATGTCCAAAATGAAACCACATTTTCTTATCCAGACAAGCAATCTCACTGGTTTTATCCTTCATACAAGCCCCTAATAGCTTATCTGTCAAACAACGGAAGGGTTACAATGAGTCAGAGTGATGTTTGTCCCTTAAGCCACTGAGTCATTCTGCAAGAGCACTTCTTAGGGAGCATTAGAGTCACAGAGGCCCAGATTGGAAGGGACTGAGACATCGTCCTGTCTGAACTTTCCCTGAAGCATAACTCAGTCTTATGACCACTTCCTCCGTCATGGAGCCGATTCTCAAGCATTGCAGCAGTGGCCTCATTCCTTCAATGCTCCCTGGAAGTGGTGAAAAACTACTTAGAGCTACAAGGTTTGAATTAAAATACCTTCTTTTCACATTACTAGTAATGCAAGTTGGGATGTATCATCTAATAACTCTGAACCTTAGCATCCTTCATTTCCAAGGCAGAAATCACCAGGAAACTAAGCAAAATCATTCTCTACAGTGACAGAAGACCAGTAGATAATACTAGAACCATCATTCTATACTAAATAATGTAGAATTACCCTATCCTGCAAAGCTATTGAAATTTCTCAATGATGGGGACCGCTTCCCTAATTCTCCAGTAGTTCACTTCTCTCTTGAGATTTTCAATCTCTCCAATAAGCTAATGTCCTCTACTTCAAGGTTAGCTGGTTTCTGTGTATAGTTCATGTAAGTGTTCATCATATCGGGCATTAAGATAGGTAAACCATTTGTCCATACTTGCTTGACATTTCCTGGATCTAATGTCAAACAAATTGCCTCATGTTTCCCTTTGAAAAATTCCACACAGGAATTTCCAAAAGTGTTAGGGTTGTAACAATTCTGATTGTGCCAAAGACATCAAAGCTTGGACCTTAAGTCTATTGGATGTGGATTTGGAGACATGGTTCAGTGGGTAAGATCTGGTACTGTTCTTGTAGAGGACCTGGGTGTGGCTCCCAGTATCCTCATCAAGCAGTTTCTGACTACCTGTAACTCGTTCGGGGGGATCTGATGCTCTCTCCTGGCTTCTGCAGGTGCCTTCTCTGTCTCTGTGTCTCTGTCTCTGTCTCAGTCTCTCTCTCTCTCTCTCTGTTTCTCTCTCTCTCTCTCTCTCTCTCTCTCTCTCTCTCTCTCTCTCACACACACACACACACACACCAATTTAAAAATTAACTGTTTGGCTTCCTTCTCTTTGGTTCTTCATGCTGATGGTTGCTATTAAGCCTAGGCACCTGTGGAAAATGCAAGAGCAAGCACACACCCATTTGACCTCCACTGGAGAGTTACTCTTTTAGGTATTTCACCAGAGCTTAGGATTTAAGTTCCATGATCTCACTGTGAATAACCTCTCAACTCCTTCAGCCTCAGAGCAAAGAAATAGCTCCCCTGCATTATGTGCCATCTGCTCCGCCAGTCTCCCTGGTTGATGTCAGCTGCTACACCAAAACCTATTATTTCTTGAACCAATGATTACCAAATTTTATGTGGTCAGCACTTCTCTGTGGAACTTCAGATCCATATAGCTAATGTCTAGCAGGGTCCTGGATATTCCATAATTATTTTCAATCTAGTAGCATACCCTAAATTCAATTTTATTAAGTACTTGGAAATATATATATATATATATATATATATATATATAGAGAGAGAGAGAGAGAGAGAGAGAGAGAGTATGTTATAAAGAATATAGATTAAATTACACCATAATGTTTTTGCCCCCTTCTTAAGAGGCAAAATCATTCCTGTGAATCATGTTAGTCAGTCATGTCCGTGCACCACTAAGATAGCATCTAGAACAATATAGTCTTCATTCTTTGGACTCTTAAAGATGATTTCAAATTGGCTCAGAGAAGAAACATCACTGTTGATTGGTAAGAGCTGGCTGCTGGCCAGGCATGATGCTAAGCAGGCCTGTCAGCAAAGAGACAAGGGATGCTTCATCTTTGGGGTAGCATGGGATGCTTCATCTTTGGAGTAGCTTGGTCAGTAGTACATTCAGATCACATCTGTATTCACAATCTGTTCTTGCTCCCTAATTGCAATAAGACATTACTTGCTAAGTAACAGTTCTGAAAATGAATTCCGTAGCTTCACAAGAAGGATTTTTTCAAATTGAAACTTGCCTTTCCTTTTATTAGATTCACACTAGAAACAAATATTTATGGTCGACTTTTATCTTCAACATGTGCTACAATAATTTCCAGTGAAAATGAAAGAATTCCCTAATACTGATGATTTGAGATACAAGCATTTTTATAAACTTTTGTGTATAATTCATTATTCTTCAAAAATGGAAATGCATCGCAGATCAGCAGAACTCAAAGTGTTAAAATAAGGATGCAGAGTCGGGCGTTGGTGGCCCATACCTTTAATCCCAGTACTCGGGAGGCAGAGGCAGGTGGATCTCTGTGAGTTCGAGGCCAGCCTGGTCTCCAGAGTGAGTGCCAGGATAGGCTCCAAAGCTACACAGAGAAACCCTGTCTCGAAAAACAAAAACAACACAAAACAAAATAATGATGCAGAATTGATTGCTAGATGTTTGGAAAGGGATCTGAATATATAAAAATTAAGATTATCTATTTCAACAAAGTCAATAGATGGTATATCTAATAAATTTAATGCTGGGACAGTTGATTTTAGATATTTACCTTATACCTACATAAAACAATACATAAAGGAGATTAGCACAACACAGAGTATCACACCAACTAAAGGGAATGTCTTTGTCAAATCCATGCTAGAGAAACAGAAGAGAAACCAAGACTGTTCATTTTTTCGTATCCTGTATGTTACACGTTAAGGTCACAATAAGAGAGGGGCTGGAGAGATGGTTCAGCCATTAAAGGCTAGTAGGCTCACAACCAAAAATAAGAGAGACTTCCTCCGTAATAATAAATGTACAGTTACATAAAAGAAAATGAAAGTTTTTTTTCAAAGAATCATCAAATGACAATTTTCTCCTTGGCTGGCACTAATTGACTAAGTGGGAAGGAACAAAGGTTGAAATTATAGGGGACACAGAGAGTCAGTCTGTGTAGAATCAGCCCACAGGAACATGAAGGAGAGAAGCCTCCCTTTAGACATGGTAACAGCATCCTTCACAGAGTGTGGTGCAGCCTCAGGACCATCTCTTTCATTGGGAGCTTTCAGGGGTAACATGCACCTTCAAGGAAAGATTTTTCCTAGTTGACAGAAGGGTACCTGTTTCTCTACACCCTCCTACCAAATCAGGGACCAGGCAAGATCAAATGCTTCTATCCTGTGCAGTAGGGAACGTGTTCCTGGATGAACGAGCAAAGGTAAGTTATTTTGTAAAGTTTGGCGTGATTTTCTCATCAATTTGTCTCACATTTTCTACCCTTGAATTGTTGCCACAGGGAAAAAAAACCCTTATATATTAGATAGCTTGATTTCTTCTTATGAACCTAATTTTTAAATTTCACATGCCAGGTATAACAGCAAATAAGTGAACCACACCCACTTTGCATATTTTCTGTTCCAGGTTTTGACACTTATATCTAGAGATCCTAGCTACTGATCTGAAATAGGGATTACAAAATCATATTTTAGTTGGCTTTAAGAATTAATGTTAGAGCAGGGCGTTGGTGGCACATGCCTTTAATCCCAGCACTCAGGAGGCAGAGGCTGGCGGATCTCTGTGAGTTTGAGACCAGCCTGGTCTGCAAGAGCTAGTTCCGGGACAGCCTCCAAAGCCACAGAGAAACCCTGTCTCGAAAAACCAAAAAAAAAAAAAAAAATTAATGTTAGGAAAGAAAATTCCTTAAGGCTCCACAAGTATGGAGTGATTGGTAAGGGCAGGTGTTTCTCCCTTTAGAGTCCTCCAGGTAATTGGAAGCATACACCCATGATACAGTCTGAATGATCAAAGCCTGGAACTAGCTAAAGCCCCATATCATGAGAATTCTTTTGAATTAGACATTTCTGACACCTCAAAAGTTAACACCTTTGATCCACAAATTATACTTCTTAAAGGGAGGAATTCTTAATTTGAGAAAACAGCTTTTTTTTTCTTTTCCAGTCAATTGCTGTCAATTGACTTGCTCTACTCAGATAGAAATTGTGGCATACAGGAAGTCCCTATATTGGCATTCCAGGGCCTTTGAGAGTCTAAGACCTAGGAGCTTGTGCTAACAGACCCTAAGGCTCATAGCTCCAAGTCCTGAAAGCTGGACTTGAGGCCCTAGATACTGAGATTGGAGGGTTTAAGCAATACTGCCCTAGTACTTGGGAGTTAGTGTGATCGTTGACTTTCAGCAACAGGGAGCATCAGGCAGCATTAGCTGGTGTTGATGCTAGCTCTGTTAGCTCTCAGCTTGGTTTGGTCCATTTTTGATTTTGTTTTTTTATCTGACAAGAATAGATAAGAAATAATAACCTAGCCTTTCCTCCTAAAGCAGAGATCCATGGCTCAAAATCAGATCAGATGGATAGGTAAACCATAAATCATCTTGTGGCCATACATAAATTTCTAAAATACTTCACTGAAATTACAATTCTGTACATTCAAAGACTAGACTTGAGCATTGTCCAACCATATGCATTACTGATATATCATGGTTTTAATGACATGGCTGTTTAGAAAGGACCACAGACACAAATCCTTTCATCTTCCATCACAAATTACCTTCCATTGGTGTTTTTGTTTGCTATATTCTCTAGTAGCATTTTCTGGAACAATAGCTATAATGATAACATAAAAGAGTTCAAAGTGACCTTGAACTTTGACAGGCAATGGGAAATGTAAAAATAATCCTACAACCCACAGAACTCTTGGTGAAACTTCCATCACTCTACCAGGACAATTTTTAAAATATTTTCCAATTGTGGGTAAAGAAGTGAATAAGTGCAATATTCTAGTCCTGTATGATCAAAATCACTGGAGTGTGATTCTGTGATTTGTAAGTCTTTTGTAATAAAGTTTTGATTGTTACAACTTTCTAAACACCTTTCTGGCTTGGCCTGGGTTTGTGGCTTTGGTTTTCTTTTTTGATGGAAACATGGTGTGTCATAGCTTAGCCTGGCCTGGGACTCACTATGAGCCCAGCCGAGTCAGCATTTTACAGTACCCTCATTGTTCACTTCCCAAGTGCTGGTGTCCCTGGTGTGTGCCAATGTGTCCAAATTTCTGTGTGGTTCTCATTGTGATTTTCCCATGTACCAATTAGAGGTTGTTTCTGTCTGGGTTGTATCCTTGAGTAAGACTGGTTACTGCTGGTCAGACTGTGAACAATCAATCAATCTCTAGTTTTTCATTTTGCAGAACTAGAAAGCCATTAAATGGCTCCTATCCAAGCCCTGAGCAAATACTATTCAACTCACTAGTTGAATAACACAGGCTTTTGATTTTTTTGTCTTATTCCTTTGACATCTGACAGCTTATTTCACATGACCTCCTCAAGGCTCATCCACATGTCACAATTCCTTTATTTTTAATGGTAAAACATCATCTATCGCATGTGTCTGAAACACACTTTCTGTCTACCCACCCATGTGTCACCTATGCACATTGTGGTTGATTCCACGGCAATGCCTATTTTTGGACATCCTGGTCTTTGTTTTCCTTGGTTATCTTTGAATGGTGAAGAACTCTGCTGCAAATGGCTGTGTACAAATACATGTCTTCTAGTATAACATGCATGTCATCATTGAGGGTCAATCATGTCTCTCTTGACTTCAGGAAAATGATATGCTTCTAAATAAAATGAAAGTGATATTCTGAGTATTAATAAAAGATGGAGTTAATAGGAATGGAAATGATTAAGACAATTTAGCATAATCCCATTCTTATTATAGTCCACAGCTGTGCTTCAGTACCTTCTGTCAGACTGAGCCTTGGCAGCATTTGTTCTGTATCTGTGAGACCCCGAGGCTCTAATCTGTATTTTTGACATACCATGCTTGTACGCAATGCTCTGTGATTACACCTTCCCACCCGGCCCCTCCATCTCCACCCCATTTCCATCCACCCCTTTCCTTTTTTCAGTTAGTCCCCTCTGACCCTCATGTCTCTCTTTCCCTTTGTTTTCTTTTGCTTTTGTGTTTAGGCTTCATGCAGGAAGCCATCCTTTCTGTGTGTTCATGATGTAGTGGCAGCCTGTATCCAGAGGCAGTCCTGCCACGTCCTATCTGATGTGAACAGCAATGATAACAATGGACTTAGATAACTAAATGAACTGTGGAATTGGACTAGCGAATTTGGAATATGGGAGCCTTTAGTCTTCTATATTACTGATGAAGATAATATGTCTTTACTCCATTCAAACACATCTTAAAAATATTGTTAGAGCCCTAATTACCATACATTTTCTATACAATGTCTTTAAATTATGTTTCTGGTGATTTTTAAAAATCAAAATTGGCTAATTAAAACAAGGTGATCAGCAAGTCATCTAAATTTCAGAACAACTTTCTGTGCTCTGAGTCACAGTGAGAATCTGTGATCCAACTTCCCTTTTCATTGAGTTGAGCTATAAGATTGACACACAAGGTGCCACGTTAGCACAGTAGGTAGTGCGTCAGTCTCATAAAATTGACACACAAATGCGCCATGATTCTTATGCCTAAATCCTATTTAGCTATTTCCTTGCAAGAACTTCTGTCATATTAAATGAGAACTGACTGAAGCGATATAAAATCTCTGAAGATGGAAGGGAGCCCCATCACTATGAGAAAGTGAAGGCCAAGTCAATATTACCTCTGTTTTATTGAATCTGGAACCAGGCAGAGCTATTTCTGTCCTGGAGTTTATCTGTGGGTTGGATTGGTAAGCAACGTCTGTGCAAGCTGGTCCTTGAACAGAAATGAACTGTTGACCAAGATTGAGGCAGGCTCTGGAGGCTGCTCAGCCCTCTTCAGAGCACAGTGGAGGTGCTGGCCCTGCGCTGGCCAGTGAGCCAGTGGAAAGGTCACTTTGCTGAGAGACCAAAAGCAAACCCTGACTTCTGCAGCTCCTGGGCCTCAGCAGGGCCCTGGGGAAGGAGCCCTGGCATGAACAAACTCCTGCTTAATACCTAGAGTGTTTGATTCCTGGCAAAGTTAAGCCTGCTTCTCAGCAAGCTCAGGTCTATAGATGGACGCTTCTTAGTTCTAAACAGTCATATCTGTTTCCTCAACCAAGCTGTTCTGGCATATTCCCAGCAATGAGGCTGATGGCCCATCAGGCCTTGACTCTGTAGGGAGACTGGGTCTCCATTTTGTCCCGAAGGAACTTGCAACCTAAAGACAGGAGCAAAGAAGACTATGAGGAGGTCGTATCAGCCCTTAACTTGTGTATGCGGAAGTCTGTGTGGGCACTTAGGTTGCTCTGGTCTCTAGCTCACAATGGGCTCAAGACTCAGGTTTGAAGTTCTGTCTGATGAAAGGACACTGGACATTCACTGTTATTCCATAGGGCCAAGTCAGTGGCAAGGGATACCACTCCCCAGCAGTGGAAAAAATCATTGTATATTAGTTTGTAGTAATTTGCTTTTAAAGTAGCATTTACTCTTACAATATAGCCTGGACAGATGAGCCATTTACAAATGGGCTAACGTGGCACCTTGTGTGTCAATTTTTTAGCTCAGCTCAATGAAAAGGGAAATTTGATCACAAATTCTCACTATGACTCAAAGCACAAAAAGTTGTTCTGAAATTTGGATGACTTGCTAGTCCAGCCTGATCACCTTGTTTTAATCAGCCAATTTTGATTTTAAAAGTTACTAGGAAAAAGCAAGAACATGGCAATTATTTCATTAGTGGTCAATAATAAGCTTACAAGCAAGAGCAGCTCCTAGATCAGATTCTGTAACTTTTAGTGGACAGTTAGACACAACATAAATAGTTAAATACATCCCCAGTGTCATGGGCTGAATGGGGAGAGAAGCCTAAAAGACAAAAGGAAACCTGAGGGATTTATATGCATCTCTTGACACTGGAACAAATGAGGCTGGCTTTTAGGTGGGCATATTTTAGAGCAAGGAACTCAAATGAATGAACCCATAACTCTGCAGAGCAGAGAAAAGGGAAGGCAAAAGAAACAACATTATGAAACCAGGGCAAGTGTCCAAGGAAGAGAAGCCAAAAAAAACAGAACTGTGTGGGGGAAAATGCGAGAAGCTAACTTATGAAAAGAGACGTGTCTTGCTGGGGATTTGCAATTACACAGGTGAAAGAGAGGGACCAAAGAAACGGTCTCCTAATAATCGGGAAGAGAAACTGGTAGCAGAGGACTGTGCAAAGACAGATGCCTGCAATGTGTCCTCCCCTCTTTCTGCGTTTGAAAAGAACTGCCACTGCTATTGGTGAGCCAGACAGACTACTATTTGAGTTGGCTTCACAAAGTACACAATAGGCAAATAAGTAAATAGGTCTAATTTCTTCTAATATGAGATATAATGGAATTTGCAGTTCCAAAGTTCTAAATGATTCATGAATAAGATTATACAGTTCTTAGGCTCCATCTTTTATCTGTTCTGCAAGGCAGAAATTCTGTTTCCCTGTTCAGAATAGTGTGTGTTGGTATTAACATTGATGTAACATGTAATAGTGTTTGTAGTAATCTACTGTATATTAATGTAAAAAAAACTAATAGTAGAAAAATTAGAACCTTATTAACTAGAATGAATCAATTTGCTTTAATTATTGTAGAAATATTTAAAAGCTAAGAGCTTTGAAACATGCTAGCCCCAAACTAAGAAATATAAATATAGTCAAGGTGTCTAGAAACATTTGAGGAATAAATTTACCACACTAGTAACTAGGTATTAAGGAAATTAATACCCTTCACTAAAGCATGTCTTCTGAAGCTGACAAATGCAGCAAACCAATAGACATTAAGGAGCAGCCACTTTGATGCAGCATGTGCATGGATTCACAGATGAAGAAGAACTGTGCCAGGCTTCATACAAAATGCAACCCAGAGGAAATGAAAATTACTTTTATACTATTTATTTTCTCTTTTACGTTGCTCCATCCTCATTTTCTGAAACTTCTATTTACCAGACATGAGATTTCTATTCATTCTCTACAACCGGTGTTTTAACCTGTGATTCATGCCCAGTGTTTTAGGTCATTTGCTTGACAGACCTTTTATTAGATTTTACTTATTTATTGAATCTGTTTTCTGTGGTGCTGGGTTGGAGGAAGATCTTGCACACTGTTCTACCACTGAGCTCTACAGGATTTTACTCTGACTTGGGCTGTTTGTAAAGTCTGGAAGCCTGCTCCTTTTGTCTGCATATGATTTCTGCACTGTACCTGCACTATTTTCTTAATTATCTCTGAGATTTTGTCTTTTGTACTCTGGCATCTCCTTTTCTCTGTACTCATTAAAAACAACTTTTGATGTTTCTTTCATCAGGTTTTCCTCAAATGTTGGGGAATTCTTGGCTGTTCTGACCCATTTCAGTGTACAGCGGCACCTTCCACCCCCAACTTAGGTCTGCTTGATAAATAATCAAGAAAATGGAGGAAAAACAAAGATGGAGTAAGTAGGAAGTCTGGGTGGAATCTCACCTTTCTACTTTCTGTGTATCATAGTGTTTTCATTTGTATTAGTTTTTAAAATAAGCAGATGAAGAATGGGTTTCATATGGCATACACGCTTAGTTTTTGGTGAGCCTCCTCCCATTTTCCTGACTTTTCCTCCTGGCCCTGACTCTAGCTTCACTTTTCTCTCAGTAAGCTTCGGCCTTCATGGCACATATGCTGTGACCCTCCTCCTTCTCCCTGCCCTACTCTTTTTCATCTTTCATGGGCTCTTTTCTAGTTTCATCACACACACACACACACACACACACACACACACACACACACACACACACACACGTGACAGATACATACACAGACACACAGACACAGATATACACATAGACATATACACACATTCTTAAAATGTAGAATGCATACATGATAGAAAACATGTATATTTATCTTTCTCAGCTTGACTTGCTTAACTAAAGATAATAATCTCCTGTTTAGTCCACTTATTTGGACATGTTGTCATATCATTTTTCTTTGCAGTTGAACAAAACTCCATTGTTTATACGTGCCACAGGCTGTTTCTTTGGTTCCTGATTTTCTTTAAGACTTTTGTCATAAAGGTATATTGGACTATGTCAGATGCTTCTTCTTCATCTACTGAGATGATCATGTGGTTTCTGTCCTTAGTTCTACTTATATGGTATATTACATTTATCATTAAGCGTATGATGAACTAAGCATGCATCCCTAGGATGAAATAACACTCAAGCATTTTTTAGATTAGATGTAACCTTCCTCAAATTTCAATTAATTCATATTCATTTATACAACCGAAGAAGTGTCCAAGCAAATATCTTAATGTTTTGATGCTTCATTCTTTCTTGGGTCTTACTATAGCCCTAAGGGCTATTTAATTTTGGTAAATTATTCTTCTGTAATGTAGTGGACACTGGAATCAAGTTCTGCTGTGATTTGGGAATGATGATTGTATTAATTCTTGCTGCTGCAGAGACTAGCTACCAAAGACTGGGGATATTAAAACATCAGATGCTTATTACTATACCACTCTGGAGCTCAGAAGTCTGAGCATTGGTGTCATGTGGCTAATGCCAAGGCATCAGTAAGGCTGTGACCCTCCTAGAGGATCAGGGGAAGAATATTTTCCTTGCTTTCTAAAGTTTCCTGTATTGAAGTAGACTTCAGTCTACTTCACACATTCACGTTATACCAGTCTCTGTCATATTGTCATAGTTCCTTCTCTGACTACTGCCTTCCTCATCCATCCTTCAAGGACCTGTGTGACTATACCAGACTACTTAAGTAGCCAGGATAACACCCCTGCTGATCTGAATGTGATCACATCTACCTTATGCCACATCAAAGCAACATATTCATTCACAGGTTCTAGGCATTAAGGCATGGCCATTTCTAGGAATTGTTATTCTGCCTAACACAATGACATGCCAAATTTAATCTCTGGCTTATAAAATGCTAATACATCTATTAATAATTCCATAATTTGCTGCCACATAGTAAAGTTTAATTCATTTTTGAAATATATGTGGTCACATCTGTTTCATCGTGCATCACCTCTTTAGTCAAATCTCATACTTGGTTTCCACTTCTCACTACTCTGGACACATGACCTCTTGTGCTGCATGGTGATGGATATTCCTCATTATCACTCATTGTTCCTTCTGTTCAGAGCCCTCTTCCTATGTGTGCATAGGGCATCATAGCTCCACAGTGGACCAGGTGGGGAATACATTGTAAAGGTTCATATGAGTAAGAGAGAATTAAAACTCTTTAGCTTTACTTCCAAATTAAGTCCCATCTGATATTTACAAGATCCTTATATCCAGATGACACATGTTAGTTTTCTGTTTCCATTCTGAGGTTCCAGTAGAATAGCCAAATTTTGGGATCAGGTAGAGTAAGTACAACTCATTTTCACTTGCGTGAAATATTTTATCACCGCTGAGAATCCTGGACCAGACCAGGATTGTAATTGTAATTGATAAGAATGAACCAAGAATTTTTTCCCCCTGTGTTTTTACTAAGCACTACTTCATTGATGGTTAGAGTCTGAGTCTCACCTTCTTTGTATTCTTTAAGGCTTTTGGGCGAGAAGGTAAGAGTTTACAAGCCATTATACTTATTCACCTGTTCTTTCATTATTTTATATGACTGGATTTCCAAATTTATAGTTGGGTGCATACCCACTAAGGAAAATGACTACATTTTCCAGCCTTCCCTGCAAATGACTGTGGGTTTAAGACGTATATCCATGTGGAAGGAATGCTAGTGTAGAAAATGGAGGGAGCTCTCATGCTTGCAACAGAGATCTAATGCTTTCCCATTTATTTTACCTCTGACCTTATATAAAAAAGAAATGCCCCTCTCATTTAAATAGTTGTTAGTTTAGGATTCACAAATATAATCCTACTTCAAGCATCACAGGAAAAACAAAAACAACAAAACAAAACCAAAAAACATCTCCAAACCTGCAGGTATAGAGCTAAGAGTAGGTACCATTGTATCCTTCAAAGAATCAGAACAAGAAAACACATTTGCAATGATAACCAAAGATCTTTATTCCTGTCTTTAGTTTCATACAATCACATTGGAAAAATAGTTGTGTCTACAAATGTACTTTCAGCAAAGGAAGCCAACAAGACAAAATAGTATTGTGAGTGACTATGGACAAAGTATTTATCACTGGAAATCAAGTACTCCATTCAGCTTCTAATTTATACATCCATAAGACAAGCAGAAAGGGGAAGCTCCAGATCTGAAGCCGGACTTTTCTTAATTGAAGCAGATCTGAAGAAGATTTTAGGGACTGCAAATCCTAGTCGGAGAGCCTAATCCACGAGAGATGGAGTCCCCATCACCATAGAAATGCAATTCTGAAAATCCCTTTTACAAGTATCTTTTTTTAAGTCTTTCTTTTTGTTATTCCCTCCCCTTAGATATTTTGCTTTATTTCACACAGCAGCCTCTCTGCTTAACATTCAGACTCAGTCACACTGATTGTCTGTTCTGCGCTTTTGAATAGTTAAGGACATGCTATAAATAAACACATCAATTTTCCTCTATTGCTACCCTTGCTAAAAGCTTCAAATAATTGCAATTAATCTAGAGTCTGCTTATCATTAAATATATTTTTCTTAGAAAGAATATATAGCATATGAAATTACAAGCCTTTTATGAGCTAAGGATGAATTTTAGAGTGCTCAAATAATATTTACAATGTAAACATCACAGTTGTTACATAAAGGAAACCACAATATTCACAACACACTTTATTTGGTTTTGCCATGGAAGCTGTTTTCTTGAATTAGATATGTAGAACTCATAATGTAACCACTCGGTTGTTTTCCTTCAAGGATTCTGAAAAGAAAAAGAATTAGTGCTTTAAACAGAAACAATTTAAAAACGTGTGTCATGTTGGTTTCATTCACTCATTTAGTAAACCTCCATGTCTCCTGTTGCCCCTCATCAACAGTCTCTGCTGAGAATTGTGTGTGACAGAGTCAAGAAAGAACTTTCCAGAACACTGACTGTCACAAAGGAACTGGAGGGTGAAGATGCTCTCTACTTAGTCATTAATAGTGAAGCATTTGTAATTTTCACAAGCCGACTGCCGTCAGGGGGGCCTGCAGTACTTGATCAAAGCCACCTTCCGTAATAATGATGGGCTCTCATAAATTACTTATAATGGGATCTACCTTTATATTTTGGTGTCTGTCATGTTTTTTATCTGACAGAGAAATATTCACCATATGAAACAATATTATTTCTTTTGGTGCTGGGCCTGGAATCCAAGGCTTTGGGGCAGGCCAGGCAAGTGCTCTACCATTGAGTGTGAGTCAGGATCCTGTGTGTTTTCATTCCATCACACACATGGGAGAAAGGTGACTAAACTAGAAGTACCTTGTAGAGGCCAAACTCCTTATGGTGACCAGTGTCCTCGTCATGATGAGAATGGTGCATGTGTCACCTCAAGGTGTTCACTGGGGTGGGATCTGCCTCAAGTAGAGGTGTTATGTGGACTGGATAATATCTCTGGGTAGAAGGACTTTCAGCCTTAGGATGTTTTTGCCTACTGGCTCCTTCCTGCATCTATTCTTCAAGGTAGCTGTAAGGATACCATAAGAATCCGTAGGCGCACTCACCTCTGATCTTCAGCTCTGCTCAGAGGAGCCTAGTCTTCATATTTCTAGCTCTTCAGGGAAGTCTGGAGAGTCTCCCTCACTGCTACAGACCAGAAGGAAAATGAATGTGTTAACATTCTTCTCTGAGGAAGGTTCCAAAGAAACAATTATAACACCATGCCTATGTAATTATCTAGGCTCTGCAAGACACACTGGGGATAAACATTGATCTCTGCAGCTGATGATTGCCTGTGAATTGTTCCAAGACCTTAGTGTCTCAAATCAGCCTTATGGAATTATCATTTATTGGGCAGAGAGGATACTCTTGTCTGATTTCACCCGAACAGAATTATGCTTAATACCATGCGCACAAAAACAACTGGAATGAGAAGAGAGAGCATTCTACCCCTTATTACTGTGTCCAATATTTACACACTATAAGACACATGCTTTTAGAACTGGAACAGGAGATACATCCTGGTTAAATGTGATAAAGCAGGGTTGTTGGATCAAATATGATAGGGTTCTCCTGCTTGCCAAAATTGTTAATTGTACTTTCCATATTTTAAAAGCGAACATTTGATTAAACTGCCCCCGATGACAAAATAGCCATCATTTTCAACCCTGTTGACTTATAAATTCAAATGGAGTTTCCAGGTCAGTATTCCCAGGGAGACTGCTTTCTAATGGCTGTAGGCTAACATTCATGTGCCCGTATTTTAAAGGTTTGCCAGGGAAGTATGACATCAGTTTGAGTCGAGAATGAGTGAGCAGTTCACACAAAGTAGACCATGTGATGGAGAAAGTGAGATGTCTCCAAGTAGAGCTTAAAGTTTGAAGGTCATTTACATATTTTCACTTCATCCGGTTATCTTTTCCCTTACCTTCTCTTTCCATTCAGAATGGAATTCAAGTATTTCTTTACAGCCATTTGCTTTCTAAGACGGGTGTAGTTATCCGTGAAGACTGCATCCGAGTGTCGTTTGATTGGCACTGGGTCTTCCGAGATGTTACTGCTAAAAAAAAGTGAGAAAAAATGAAAGTAAAGATGTCAATAGAAAGTAGGAGATGCATCAATGCTCTTTTTTTTTTTTTTTTTTTACTGATTTTAGCTCAGTTTGACTCATTTGTAAATATGCGTCTTAAGAAAAATACATTTAGAGTCCATAAGTACCAAAAACTCTATTTCACTGGGGAGTGGGGTGGGGGCTGGTGTGTTTTATTTAATAACATACATTATTTTCTCTAAATAAGTTGATTGTAATCAAAGAGTTTCAGCCTTGGGCAAGGAAAATAACATTCAAGAAAGGAAAACAGAATTTGGAGATGGAGCATTTATTAAAAAATAATAAGTACTCTTTACCTGATTCGTTTTCCAATGAGTGACTCAAGGTATTTTTTGGCAGAAATCTGACCCAGAAGTCTACTGTAGTCGCTGGTGAAAACTCCATCAGCATGCCTGGCATTTCTAAAGCAAGGAAGCAAGCACAATAATTGCTTGGTAAAATCTCCTGCAGAGTTATCAAAGGAATCTGAAAACTACTTACAGAAATGCTTACTAAAACTTAAGTCAAAAATGAAGTCTAGCACCATAGCAAAAGGAAGTTCCTAGTTGCTTGGAGCAAGATATAAACTATAAGCTTCTAGCTACCTTGAAAAAAAATGAGCTATTTTAGATATGTGCTTCAGTTTTATTCCCTGACAGGATATTTAAAATGAATTTTCCTAGTAAACCTTGCTTTAAAATTCATTTATGGTTTCTATATTTTTATGGAGTTTTAGAAGCTGCTACCTTAAATAAAAATATATACAATGAAAAAAAAACCATGTAAATTTGGTCAAACTCGCCAGTATTCTGTGTTTTAATTATTCTTTGCCACCAAAAATAATGAGGAAACAAATCTCTTGCAACAGAGCAAACCTTGGGTCTACCAGTGAATCTTGTAAGCACAAGAGGAACCTTTTATACCTTGCCTTCAGTGTGACGTCGTTTGTGGTCTGTTCTGAGACACTGCTCTAGACAAGAAGTTGCATGAGTGAACAGCACTATTGGATATCTTGACCCCTTTTATTTGTTCACTCATGGAATCCTAGCTGTGGGAGTTTGACCTGGCATTTGTCTAATCTGAGCTATTGAATGATGCCTGAAGGCTGTAAGGCAATTTATGCCAATCAGGCTGAGCAGAGTCATGGAAAACTGTCTCTTGGTAAGATAAAACTAGACTATTTAATCTTTTTCACATGTGTTTCTGAAATAGATACATAAGAGTGAACTTACCTGGATACATCGTAATAGGGTGTGTCATTTTCCGCTAGGGCATTCTGTAAGATGTCAGTGTCTGCTTTTAATGACACTTGATCAGGGTCACTTGCTCCTTCAAACGGCACCCTGTCATCCAACCTATTAAGGCAAAACACACTAGAAATGCAATACCATCCTTTCTTAGAAAGTGGTGTTTATGGTCCTGCAACTATTTGAGACAGGAGAAGAAGATATTGGGACATAGTATCCATTTGCAAGAATAAGAATAGGATAATTTGACTCCATAGCTTCCATGTTTAATGAAGATATAAGTAGTAATTTGGGTGAGCTCACAAAATTGATGTCATTCAACTTCGATAAGCTTTTAAAACCAAACATAATTTCTACTTTATTCAATTCTAGTGAAGCTGTAAGCAAAGCACATTGATTGCATCAGCATACCTGACTATGTCCATTTGTGAAGTAACACTAGCAGGTAGAAAGCATTATACAAGATATAAACATATAAAAAGTGAACATTCAACATGATAACTGATACTTATTCATATAAGTGGTGATATTTAGTACCAATTGCTCAAATTCAGGCCAGGAGTAGCTTATAAGCTGCTTTCCTCTCTCTGGTTCCCTGACATGTACCACAAAGCTTTATGTCAGCAAGATATATTTCTCCTTATTGATCACACCTAAAGATCTCCACATTTGTGAGTGGTTATTACAATGTAGCAAATTTAATGAGTCCCTCTAGTTCTTCATATTACACATGTTAGCATATTCTGATTAGAAATGTATTATGCTGTACTACAAAATAAGAATCACCTTTATGACATATAGAATATAAACTACTTGTGGATGCATCTGTATTTTTGATACCAGTACTGTATTAAAAATGTGTGTGTGAGAGTGTGTGTGTGTGTGTGTGTGTGTGTGTGTGTGTGTGTGAGAGAGAGAGAGAGAGAGAGAGAGAGAGAGAGAGAGAGAGAGAGAGAGAGAGAGTATATATGTGTGTTCAAAATTAGGGTAAATCTCAGCTCTTGGGCACTTTTGTATCTCTGGGTGGTGCTGAAGCAGATAGTAAAAAACAATCATCTCATAGCCTGGGGTTGAGAAGTCAGTGTGAATTTCAGCATTCCTGAGACTGTTCATCTGCTGAGATCTGGGCATTGGGACTCTAGTTTCCAAATCGTGATTGGGGGGTGGGGCGTGGGCAGTGTGTTTTACAATTTCTCAGAGAACATTAATAGCTGAGAGACTATTCACTATACTGAGCATAAGATGGAGCAAATAACCAAATGGTGATTTGCCTTTAGATAACAGTGACTCTGTAGATTAGAAATGTCAAGTATGAAATGACTAGTAACATAAATCTGTTTTTCTTTAGGTTAAATTGAGTTGCATTCCTTATGAATGTGAAGCATGACCTTCTATATATCAAATAGTAAAACTAAGAACTCATAGTTTGAATAGAGAATACTATGAGGACTGTAGTTTAGTTCATATACTTTCTCATGATCTCTAATAGTGGCAAGGTGGTTCTTCCTGGACCTATTTCTGCCCAAGAAAATTTCAGGTGTGCATATCTCATTAATGAACTATTAATCTTATTGTCATTTTTATTAAATATCAATTTAAATGAAGCTGGCAAGTAAACAACTATTTTTCTACCAGAAACAGAACTGGCCTGAGATTGAAAAAAGCATAGGAATTTGTTTGTTTTCTAACACTAGTTTGGAAATGGGGTCTATCTGGTGGGCAAGGCTGATGTTGTCTTCCATATACTGAAGGTGAATTCTGGAGCCCAGAACAAACCTTTTAAGTTTGGTTGGAAATGAATCTGTGTAACACGGTGATCAAAGTAAAATAATATGTAATTTAAAATGCACCACTCTCCAAAATGACATGTGGGAAATCTCATTTAGATACAGAGGAAATGCCTGCCTATCTGAATTGAGAGTGCACTTTCTCAGAATGAGACTTACCTTACAGCAGAGGGTGGTCCAAAGAGAGGCCAGGCCAGTGACTGAGAGAACAGCACACTGAAGAGCATCAAGAATGCCAAGAACTGGGGCTTGCTTCTGGCTTCCATCTCGGTGCCTCTGGAAAGAGAAGGGATACTGGCTTTCCCAGCTACACTTGGCAACATTCTGAGGGTCTATCAATACTTCTGAAGGCTCTTGCAGAGTTGAGAAAAAGCCATTTCATCTTCAGAAAAGTATTAAGCTTATTGTTGTAAGATTACTTTTAAAAATAAAGATTTCCCTTGAGTTAAGACATTTGAATACAAACTAAGATCCCCTTTGTCTTTCTCTCAGCAGGCACTCAGTCACAGTTAGTGTCTGTTTGAGACTACACTCCTGTTGTGCTGCACATAACTAACTACAGACCCAGTGTTTTGATAACACAGTTGTAATATACAATCTGGTGTCTTTTCTGGTGAAGGAAAGAGCTTCAAGGAATTTTTTCCCCTTTAAACTTTAATGTCTGATTACTATAAAACTTGAGTGCTACCCATGCAATGATTTCTAGTCAACTACATTGGCAAGTTTGCATGTTCATATGTGCATATATGGATATAAAGTATAGATATGCATCATTAAGGCAAAAATCTTGTATACATATTATAGTTAAATTCTTTTTTTCCCTGCATTCATTATAGATATCATGGAGAACTTTCTTCTTTAAGCTAAGGCTCAAGAAAATGAACTCAAGGATGAAAGCTAATGCCCTCAGAGCCATTTGGTGTTGGTACAAGTTTTCTCAGAAAATAGTGTGTGTGTGTGTGTGTGTGTGTGTGTGTAGAGCCTATGAGTCTTGCATTCCATACATTCACACATTGTATTTCTAAACACTTTCTAACTAGCATACAGGTGTTCAAGGATTCTGACTTTCAATAACTATAAAAGTCACAGCTTTTAAAATGTAAATGATGAAGAAAGTGAGTTCCTCCCAGGTCTAATCAACACAAGAAACAGAATGAAAAAGCACTTTAAGCATAAGTTGAAAACCTCAAAAACAAATGCAACAACTGAACCCTTTGGTTAAAACTCCACACACAAGCAAATTCATCTTCCTTCACTTTAAAAGAGGCAATATTTAACAAAGGTTAGGTAGGACTAAGAATCTTCTAAACAGATGGGTTCAGATGAAAGAAATTGAGGTATTTCTACCTTTATCGAGTGTCTTATCATTATCATTTCATTTTTCTATTGAAAAAAATGAATACTGTAAAATTCTTTTTAAGAGAGAGAGGAAAAAACCCTCCTATAAAAGTCCCAAAGACAGAGAGGAAATGAAGAAACGGAAGATTTTACTTACCCTTCAGGCAGGACTGTCTTTGGGGAGAGTGGGAGCTGTCTAGGGTGCTGAAGATCTGGCTGGGAGAAGGCTCCACCAGTCTGCCCGGTCCTGTGGAATGGGTGGCTGTTGCCAGCTAGGGCTCTGCACTCCAACCTGACCAGCATTTCAAAGTCCCTCATTTTATAGGGCTCTTGCTTAGGGCTGAGCAATCAGAAGGCTGCCCGAAAGACGTCACAGTGGTGATCCCATGGGATGAACAGGTCTTGAAGTTCTTATTAAATTGTCATCATGCCTGATTTATATACATTTATAGCAAAGAAGTTCAAGATACAGGAAATGTACTTTTTTTAAACAAAAAGTGCCGAGCTGGATGTGCAATGCTTTAATCTTTACTCAGTTGTCAAGAATTAGAGGGTGATTATACTGCCATAGCCCAAGGCCTTGGGGGTTCCTTAGAAAATAAGGACTGCTTGTAGAAAAAAAATGCAGAAAACAAACACTTGTATTTGCTATGCTTACAGTATAATCCTTCCTTTTTTTGCAAAGTGTCAATTCTCTTAATGCCTTTTCATCTTTGTGCACATCAGAATGTTTTCTTGAAGAATATTCTAATTTTAAAAGCAACCACAAATTATTTTGCATCTTTCTGTTATTACATTTCCTTTATGTTGAAGCTAGCCCTCAGAAAAAGCTCCATTACATTAAGATGGTATAGTATGCAAATCATTGTCTAATCAATGGCATTATCGCTCTCCCATGCTTTGTATAAAACACTGTAATTCCCACTGCTTTCCTTCACATCTTATATCAGATGTTCCAAGGATAAATAGTGATCAGACTGTATACTCCAGGGATTGAAGTTTTCTTTCTCTTCAAAGGTATCCTCCTCATTTTAAGTCTTTGCGTAATGTTGAATTCCTTTGTTTCTCGCACTGCCCTCAGAATTCTCCCTACTTCAGGATTTAACATCCCTGACTTTGTCACTTTACATAAAGGTAATTCCAAAAAATCAGCTGGTTTGAAACCTTTGTAGAGTTCTGTGATGACTGCTTAATTTCTTTTTCTTGACTTTGCACCCAAAGTAGCCTGACATACATTTAATTGGGACTTAACGTCAAAATGCAGCTATCCTAAGAGTGTCACAGAAAACAAAGACAATGTCCTATCTTTTAAAAGTCCTGGTGTGTGCCTTCTATTACATTCCTTTTGTATTTTCCTTGGGGAAATATAGCTCTCAATCTCCTTTACTTTCTTCTACTCTATGATTTTAGTATCTCCTTGCAGCATTCAAGGCTGACTGATGCAGTGAGAGTTGTCTTGCTAGGCTTAATCATATTTTCTAATCCAGTTACAAGAAAAATTAAATGAATTAAATTTCAAAATGTCTGGAATTTTGTTTTCCAGTTGACAGCTCTGACTTAAGCCAGAGTTCCTGTGGCTTAATTCCAGGAAACCTTTTTTTTTTTTTTTTTTCCCAATTGTTACAAACTAGAGGTTAAAATGGTTTCATATGGAATTTTTTATTCTGAGCTCATTGTCACCAAATCCTCAGTGAAACAATTTCATTTAAAAGCTGCACAGGCAAAATAAGTAGATTAGGGATCACAGAGGAATCGATCCTGAATGATAAGCAGAAAAATGACATCAAGATTGCTCACCACTTGGTCTAAGAAGCATTCATGAAGAGTAACCATGATATATTTCTGCAATAATGAAGACGGTTTCTCCCATCACCACAATAAAACAAGATAATAAAGAGAATTTAATTGCCTCACCTATGGAGGAAAATAGACTAAATCAAAGAATTAGTTTGGGCTACAAATTTAAACAGGACAAAATCATTTAAAACAGAATCACAGCACCATCTACAGTTCAAAGTCTTAACTCACAGATTTTTACAAAAATGCTTTTCTTTCTGTTTTGTTTTCTCTTGTTTAAAGGAATGGGGAGAAAACCAGAGCTCCATTGACCAGCTAATGTAGAGACGTTTTTCCTTATGTTAACCTTGGGGAAAATTACTATATTGAATTTGTCATGGATAGTCTATTATTATAAAACCCAAGGAAAACGCTTCCCCCCCCCCTTTTTTTTTTGGTTTTTCCAGGCAGGGTTTCTCTGTGTAGCTTTGGAGCCTATCCTGGCACTGGCTCTGGAGACCAGGCTGGCCTCGAACTCCCAGAGATCCACCTGCCTCTGCCTCCCGAGGGCTTGCACCACCAAAGCCAGAGTTACAGTAGTTTCTTGGCTTTTACCAGGAAACCGATTTTTTTTTTCCCAATTGTTACAAACTGGTTAAAATGGTTTCGAATTTTTTATTCTGAGCTCATTGTCACCAAATCCTCAGTGAATTTCATTTAAAAGCTGCACAGGCAAAATAAGTAGATTAGGATCACAGAGGAATCGATCCTGAATGATAAGCAGAAAAATGGGATTGCTCACCACTTGGTCTAAGAAGCATTCATGAAGAGTAACCATGATATATTTCTGCAATAATTTTTCTCCCATCACCACAATAAAACAAGATAATAAAGAGAATTTAATTGCCTCAGGGGGCTATTTAAAACCTTAACTCACAGATTTTTCTTTTCTTTTTTCTCATGGGGATTATTACTATATTGTGTCTATTAGGTCTTTCTCAGCCTATTGTTGTGTCTGTACCATGTGTAGGCCGGGCAGGGCCTCTATTGCCTGAAGTGTTTCAAGTGAAGACTCCCTCTGCTTACTGTGGTCCACCTATCATTCTCTTGCCACATCTAGGATCAAGGATAGGTCTTCCCAGCAGGCAGGTGGATCTCTGTGGGTTCAAGGCCAGCCTGGTCTCCAGAGTGAGTGCCAGGATAGGCTCCAAAGCTACACAGAGAAACCCTGTCTCAAATATATATATGTATATATGTATATATGTATATTTGTATATATATATATCAAGTTGACTGGCATTTACATATTTGAAAAATCAAAACCATAAAAGCATTCTAGACACATAAAATTACATACAATTTAAATATCCGTGTTCCTATGTTGTTGGCTGGACATGGGCATGCTTTTCACGTTCATACATGGTGTGGTTGCTTTGAAACTACAACACCTGAGACCCTCAAATCCTAGTGTCTCCTCTGATCTTTCATTAAATAAAGCTTCTCAAGGCTGGATAGATGACTCAGTGGAAAAAAAGCACTGAATGTTCTTTCGTGTGGTCCACGTTCAGTTCCCAGTGCCTGCATGGCAGTTCACAATCTTCTGTGACTCCAGCTCCAGGCAACCCAAGGCCCTCTTCTGGCCTCCGCACACATTGCATGCATTTGGCACACAGACATACACAAAAAATAAAAAGAAATATTTTTAAAAGTGCTTATCAACCGTTAGTTTAGGACTTCCTATTTAAGAAAATATTTGTAAACTATATCTTAATATCCTTCATTAGTATAGTATAATTAAATTGCATTGCAACTTAAAAGTATGCATGCATATTATATCTCTATATGTATAATATTTATAACATGATGAAGGGAATATAAAATATGCATGCAAAGTATACTTTATATGAGACCATATAAGGAACATGAACCTATACTGATAACCCTCCTTTTTATTGTATTATTGTGATGTTTTCTCACAAATGTGTGTTGATGCCTTGGAATGTGTATGTACTGTGTAACCGTCAAATCAGGGCAAGTCTATTGCCTGAAGTGTTTATTATTTCTTTATGGTGAAGACATTCCAAGTAACTTCTTTCTGATATCATTTGCTTGTCACTTTCAGGAATATGGATAAAACTCTAGGTTATTATGTTAAGTGAAACAAGCCAGGTACAGAATGACAGGAACCGCATGTTTTCACGCATATGAGAGACCTAAGAGTTGATGTCATGGAAGTCAAAAGGATGTGTGTGGGGGGGAGTGTGTGGGTGTGTGTGTGTGTG